>NC_090923.1:345910514-346213545 GCF_040938575.1 Ambystoma mexicanum | reverse complement strand
GAGCTTAAACAGCATTTGGATGACTCAAAGGAGTTAAATCCAAAGAGACTAGCTATTGCTGCTGACTTATGGGTCTCACATAGAGTGTCCCATAAGGACAAGCCTGCTTCAGGAAAGCAGAAGGCGAAAGAGGGTGGGGGTTCTGAGAAACCTGAAGTTGTCTTCCTAGCTAGTCCCCGGGGCCAGGACACGACCATCACTATTGGATCCAGTTCCTGGGGGTGGACCAGTGAGGGAGGATCCCCTGGTTGGGGGGTCCTTGGGGAGTGGGAGGGGGACACCAAAATGTGAGACGCGGTATCCCCCTTCTTTCAATACCTTTTCCCCATCCTACCACGTAGGACGTTTAAAAAAAAACCCTCTTTTCTGATACAAACACTTTCGCACAACACGAAAGACAATGGACTAACACCACAGCCGTTAACCTGACATGTCCCAGTACAAGGGTCAGGCAAAGTCAGGCAATTGACCAGAATCACACACAACGGACGGTCCTTTCCTTTGTCCACAGGGATATAAGGTGGAGCACGAGAGCACAGGATGAGCAAGGCAGACCGCACAACGTTAGAGCTAACTCAGCACTGCAGTTCAAGAGGGGGAGAAAGACTGCGCATACTGAGAGTGTGACAAGGAGAGAAGTGACCTTGCCCTTTCCGACCAAGGCCCGTAAAACCTCTGCAGAAGGAATTGTAAGACCGCGAACAATAGCTAGCGTGTGTTGCAGCAGATGTCAACAGTACACAAGACCCTCCTCCACTGAAAACAAAGCCAGGGAGAGACGTTTGTCTCTGTGGTACCAACCTTGACTCCAAAGAGAAAGAAAGCCAAGCGGTTCATCACAGCCGGTGAGTCAAGGAGAGAATCGACAAGAAACGGAACTGTGTTGAACGAAAAGTAGCAAGTGGCTAGTTGAACTGTGAAAGCATAAAGAGCTATTCATGTTCATGCTAGAAGGGGGAAAACCAGCAACAGATTCCAGCACTACTAGGGTGCTCCCTCAGGAAACTATGGGTGATTACCGATTGTTGAAACTACCATAACCAGAAGGCCTTGGTAAAAGGCAAAAAGGGCAGTAAGGTGCTCATACAGGGGTCTTGTAAAATCCTCTGTACATTTGAAAGTCTTTGACCAACAGATGGTTGTGAAGCTAAGGGACATTAATCCTGCATCGTAAGAATTTAATGAGAAAAGTACGATTGATAAAGTTGGCAAGAGTGAACCCGGCGGAGGGATGCTTACAAAAAGGGGCGAAGCTTAAAGGCACTATGAACAGTGTGTTGACAGGAGTGTACCCAAACGAGGGATGTCCACAGTGAACTGTTTGAAAAGACATTAAGGGCCTCATTACACGGTATGCGGTAACTATGGCGCTATTAGCGCCATGGTTGCCGCGGGTATTTTACCGTGTCCGCCTTGGTGGAATGGCGGAATTACCGCCCTACTCCAAAGTGAGCGGGGGCGTTAATTCCCCATTCACCAAGGCACTTCCCCATTCCCATTTTTGCCCCCATAGGGCTTAATGGAAATGGGGAAGGAGCTAATTACGGTACCGCAAATTGCGGTACCGTAATTAGCACCAAGGTCCCTCTGCGGGCCTCTTCCTTAACGGCTGGTAAAACCAGCCGTTGAGGTCGGGTCCAGCAAAGGGACCTCGTAGTAAGGTGGTAAGGGTTTACCGGTACCGGTGCCCTTACCGGTACCGGTAAACCCTTACTGCATTCCCTGTAATGAGGCCCTAAGAGTCGTGAATGCAAGAAAAGCCATAGTGAACCCGAAGGGGGGATGCTGACGTCCGAGAGGGATACGAGCCCGAAAGAGGGAGATCCAGGGGTGGAAAGTCATCACCCACAAGTCCATTTGGAAAGGAACCTTTTGTTTGCTTGTTTTGTTGAATTCATCAGGCATTCGAAGGCAAGGGACTTTTATTGAGAAGAGACTTAACCATCAAAGAACCTGATAGCTTGTACGGACTTGTCGGCTCGTGCTGGGAAAGCTCGAGTGTGTGCTGTGATCAGGAGATCCACCTTGTCTCGTACTCAAAACGTGAGGAAGGGAGACCCCTGGCAATCGCATCCTGACTTATCATTTATGAACACTTCTTTCTTTATTGAAAATCCTATCCCACACTCTTTCTGTAGTTGTAAGGATTTGGCAATAGGTTTTTAGTAAAGGCCTTTTGTTTTGAGAAGACGCCACAAGAACTGCCTTATTTTTCATTTGATGGTCGAAGCTTGTTCCATCTTAGATTTAGGTTTAGGATAGGCATTTTTCCACCATGCATTTACAGTTTAATAAACACCCTTGAACTGTGATCCCTTGTGTCTGTCTTTACTGTTGCCACCATGAGTCCCTTACAGGGTACAGATAAACCTATGTCCAGAAAGGCCCACAAGACCTTTAATAAGGGAAAGCCACAAGAGTCAGGTCAGGATAGTGGGACTAATCCTCCCAAGCATGAGAGTGGTTTCTCTAAGCCTCCCTATGTGTCAAGACCCAGTGGGACTTGTTACACTTGTAGAGCCAGTCACCCCAAGTACAAGGTTAGGGCCTTGGGGGTCTACACTGCAAGTCTGGCCTTCTCACAGTATAAGGAAGAAAGAGATTGCAGGGGTATTGTTCCCTTTAGATTACTTGCTCACACATGAAGAGTCTGAAGGTAGACTAGATTCTTTAGAGGATAGTAGTGCTGGAGCTTCTGCTCCCGTCCCAGACCTGCCCCTTAGTGTCATGCCGCCGGCGTCTAGTCGCCGGTGGGGGCTATGGAACGCCTGGTGTTGGCGGCGCCATTAGGTCGTCCATTGTTTTCCTGTCCATTTCCGGGTTCTCCCCGCTCTAGTCTTTCTCTGTCTCCCTGGTTTCGCTACTTAAGCACCGCCCACTTCCGGGTTCGGCACGTTGCAACTTTGTTTCTTTTCCTGTTGCTTGCTCCGTGTGCTTTTTTCCTCTGTGCTTACCTTGCTGACCCTTGGGCCTCCAGTCGGCGTCTCTTCGCCGTTCTTTCTCTCCTCATTCTCGCCTGCGGCTCTCTTTCGCCGTTCTGGTTCTCCTGTCTTTCTTTCCTTTTCTCTCTATGCCGCTTACCCTCTCCGGCTAGCACCAAGGTTCGCTTCTGTTCCTTCATTGTTTCCCTCGTCCACCTCTCCTGGAAACTTCTAAGGACTTACTTCGCCTCCAGACCCCTGTCCAGGATCCTTGCATCAGACGTCCTCCTTCTGACATCGGATCTGCAGGTTTTCATCGCTTCACTCTCCGGACCTGTTGGACTGTTATCTTGTTCACCGAGGGTTTTTTTAAGCATCCGCTTTTTTCCCTCGTCTATTCGGTCCCTGCGGGAAGGAAGCCTCTTGCTTCCCTGCTTGGCAGGGAATCAGGGTGGCTTCCCACCGCGGACGGCCCTACCTCTTCTCAAAGAAGAAGAAGATCAGAAAGAAGGCTAACCGCTGCTAAACTTCTTCAAAGGATTCAGGTGAGGAGGATATAACTGATACGCCTTCTAAGGCTGCAGAGGTTGACACTTAGTCATATGTTCTCTGAGGATTGTGGCCAGGTAGTAGGTGTAAGTACCTATACTTTTAGGAACACTGGGCCCAGTCTTACTGAAGTAGCTTCCTGAAGTAGCTTCCTCCATGGTAAACTCCCAAGGCCTTGCCAGATGTCCTGGGGGGGATGCTCCAGTTGATTGATAGGCCCTCTCTCAATGTTCCAGAAGCACCTGTCAGTAGAGCTGTGAGTAGTGAACGGGTCAAGGCATCTGTCACTGTCAGGAGAGCCATTCCTAGAAGAGTTCTGGGTAAGCTTAGTCTTCAGGACTTAGGTTCTGACAGACACACACCAGACCCTACAAGCACTTGGTCTCAGAATCAGGCTACCTTAGCCAAGCCTAAGGGCACACCTAGGCCTAGGGAACCCATGGCTAGAGGAGTTAGAAGAGGCAGAGAGAAACAGAACATTCCCCCTGTCCTACCTACAGCATCTATTGAGGTAGTTGGTAGAGTCCCTATTCCTGGTTTGGAAGAAAGACTCCCAGAAAGTCTTGGATCCTATAGGGCTCCTGAGCTGCTTAGCATGCTAGTAGAAGAGATCCCTAAGGGAGAGATTAGTATGGTCCAATAAAAAAGGAAACCACCTTACCTAGGCCTGTGGAGAAAGGCCTGCTTCCAGTGGGAGGGATCCCTCCAGTGAACCAAAAGATACAACAGGAAGCTGGGTTATTAGACGTTAAGCCCACAGAGCTCACCAGAGAAAACCTTGGGAAGTTGGAGGTTTCTCAGAGGATGAGCCCTTCCTCCTACAGTTAGGGTGTGACATTCTCCTGGTAGTTCATTCTAGTATCAGGATACCACCAGAGTGGTCTAACATTTCTTGCTGGCCCTTGATGGGTGCCCCAGAAGAAATCCACTGCACGAGTCACCCTCTCTGTCACCAGGTTGACAGAAGTGAGACAAGTATTCAGATACTCCAGAGTTCACTTTTAGGAGTGGACTCATGTGTACCAGAGGCAATGACTACTTTATTTGGCCCTTTGACCCTGGAGACCTCAGGCTGTAAATTGCAATTGGGGGTTGCTGATCACAAAACCTTATGCTTTAATGCTTACCCACAGAGAAAGACTGCCAAGTCAGTCATTGATGCCCTACTGAATGAGAGTCCTAGGGGTAGCTCCTCTGCTGTACTCAGTAGTGGTCAGATCCAGTGGAGGGGGAGTGAAGTGACCTGTCAGTGTCACTTAGCTGTCATTCAAAGGAAGATGGTCAGAGAGAAAGAACAGTCAGATTGCTCCTAGGTTTGTTTGGAGCCCGCAGTGAGCCGCATAGAAGGAGGTGAGACCTTCTCCTGTCAAACTTATTAGGTAAATCCCTAAACACATGTGAGTGGTCTGGGCCTTGCCATGTTTCAGAGCTTGGCCCGAGAAACTATTCAAAAGGCCTTGGTGAACCTGTCCAGTTTGCCATAAAGTTTCCTACGGATAGTATGGAGGATCCTATCTTGATAGATAGAACTGGAGCCCTGCTTATGGCTACAGAGAGGGAGCCAGAGAAATCCGTTTGTCTCCCTGCCCTGTGCTAAGGCAGCCCTTTTAATGACTTTAGTGAGGATGACCTAGTCTCCCCTCAGCTGACCCCACGTCGGCAAGGTGAGCTAGAGATTTTGCTGAGGCAACCTCCCCCCTTGTTGCCACTGAAACTCTCTACAACAGATTGGTGTAAACCAGACTGTATTCTGGAAATTGGTGAACTCACCAAGTGTGGGTGTTGTGGTGGTTCCGACCAAACAAGAAGTTCTGACAGTTGGTGTGAGATCCAACCTGTGTTGGAACAAGGAGTGTTTGAGCACTCTAGCGGTCTAGCGTCCAGTTCTGAGGATCTGGAGGAACATACATGTAAATCCAGTTTGGGATTCTGTATGGACACTAGAGCTCTATATTATGTCCAGAATACAGATACACACTCTCCACTAAGAGGTAACAACTTGGTGGATCAGCTCTATACTGAAAAGTACAGTTTCCTTTTTGATCTCTCTGCAGGGTATGGAAACTTATCTCTTGCAGTCTATGCTGAGGAAGAGGCAGCAGTTTCGGCCTTTTCAGATCCTTACTTTAATGTATGGACTTTTGGATTGGTGGCTGCAACCGACACCTGTCAAATGAGATTAGCCCCTGTTCTGAATGAGAAAATGGATCTAAGTAATACATGTCTCGATGACATGGCAGATTCAACCCCCACTTGGAAGGAACTGGGAATAACCCAAGAGACTGGGTGTCAGGACCTTCGGCAGGCCAACTTGTTCTGAGAGACAACCAAGTGTCAAACTGAACAGGAGCCATTGGCCTTCCTTGAGCATAAAGTTGGTGTATGTGGGGACAGGATGCAACCTCTTGTCAGTAAAGTACATTGTGTACAGAATTGGGCAGCCCCCACTATCCAAGCCCAAGTGAAGACTATCCTGGGCCTCACTGGGAAACACAGGAATAAAGTGGCAGGCTATAGCAATATAACAGCCCCTCTGACTACCCTCACTGCTTCAAGGGGACCTAAGGAATCCTTATGGACCCTTGAGTATGAGAAGGCCTTCACTGACCTGAAAGAATCCTTAGGTCAGGCTGCTGGTTTAAGGGTTCCTGATTGGAAGAGACCTTTCTTAGTGCAGACAGATGCCTATGACACTGGGATAGTTGGGACACTTTCACAGCTTGATGACAAAGGTGAGGAACAACCTTCATGCCACATCAGCTACCAGTTTAGGTGTGGAGAACTCAGATGGCCCCCAACCCCTGTGGAGAAAATATGCTTTTCCATCATGGTGGCTTAGGAAGTTGAGGTCCTATCTCTGTGGGACTCACTCCACTGTGTATGCTCACCCTAAGCCTTTGAAGTGGTTGGTGGATATTAAGGGAGATAATCCAAAGTGGCTCAGGTGGGTCACAGGTCTGCAGGCCTTGAACTTCACTATTGGGCATAGGCCAGATCCAGAATTTAGCAATTCTTATGGGCTGTCCAACTAGTATAACCAACTGGACAGAGTACGAATACCCATCAAGGAGTGGATTAGTTCCCCTGTCCCTAGTCTTGGGGGTGGAGGGGGTTAGTCTTATGAACGATTTCTCTTTACTGCACCTTTCCTGCCATTTTATTGGACCCCCAAACAGTTTTCTTTTATTGTTGATACTGACCTGTACTTTTTACAGTGCAGTGAAGCCTTGAAGCCTTAAGCTTCGCTGCAGTTTCTTTTGCTCATTTGTTATGGGGAAACTGACATGGTTTATAGTCATAATATCGAAAAAATAATGTCGAATTACAAAAATGTCGAAAAAAAAATATCGAATTCAAAAATGTCGAAAACACATACATATAATAGAAAAAGTCATTAATTCGAAAATAAAATGTCGAAAAAAAATCGAAAAACCAATGTTAAAATAACTATGTAAAATATCACATATACTAACGTTTTTTATTGGGGGGGTCCCCCCCAAACCCCCCATCCCAAACCCCTACCCCAACCCTCCACTCCTCCCCATCCCCCCCAACACCCCCCATGGATATACCTTTAATTTTTTTAAAAAAGTATTTAATAAAACATTAAGTAAATCATTAATTATTAAAAAACCCCATCCCAAACCCCTACCCCAACCCCCCCCTCCTCCCCATCCCCCCCACTCACCATGGATATACCTTTAACCATTTAAAAAATATATGTTTTATAAAATATAATTAATTAATTATTTATTTAAACATTAATTCGAAATAAAATCGAAAAAAAATCGACATTTTTGTAATTCGACATTTTTATTTTCGACATTTTTTTTTCGACATTTTGACTTTCGATATTATTGTATTCGACATTATGACTGGACACCAACTGACATGTCTTTCAGGCTGTCAGTACTGGGAAACATTGTTTCCCTTAGTCTAGTTACTTTTTTACTACTTTTAGTAACTTATCACTTGTGGTAACTTTTTATCATTGTACAATGCATTTTACAATGCAGTACAATGGGGTACACTTTTGTTTTTGCCCTAGTCTAACACTCATAGGATTTTTGGTTACTCTAGGTATGATAAATGGACAAGCTGGTGGCAGCAGTGACTCTTTACAATGTTTAGGTGCTTTTCGTATTAGCCTGACAGTGTTCACCGCGTTTGGCTACTAACTGTGGCTAATGACCAAATATGGCCATGCCACAAGGTTTTTCGCTTGTCCTTTGGCCACCTTGTTTTTTAGCCTTCTTCCTGGCCTGTGAAGTCAGGAAAATCCTTATATGGACTTCCAGTGCCCGGGAAAGCAGATCCTTTTGGCAGGCTACTGGAGGGATATTTGTGTTTGCTGGCAGGATGTGGGCTGGGACTGTCTGGTCTCAATCCACAAACTGGTTTCAGTGTGTCTGAGTGTTATCCATGAGTGTTCCCGCCTGTGGTCCTGATTGGTGTGTGTGGGGCTAGTTCTGCTATTGGCTAGTGGGAATTTCTGCTCTTACCTGGCTTTTGGGATAAGAAAAGGACCCCTGCACCCACTCTAGAGAGATCCTGGAGTAACCTGAAGGAGCCAAGACTCCTGTCCAGCTGTGATACCCATGAGGAGACGGGAGGCTCGCCTGAAGGATGCCTGGCGAACAACTTCTGCTGCTGTCCTGGAAGAACCATGTCTTGCTGGCGATCTTCAGCAGTCCTGCGAAGAAAAGCCTTCGGAAGTGTCCCGGGACTGACCTGTGGCTGACTAGCTCTGAGTTTGGGCTATCGTGCTGCCATCATCGCCGTTCCACGTTGGAACTTGGAGGGTCCTCATTTTCTCTTACCAGACTTACCTACGCAGACTTTCTGAGTCCTAGCGTCAAGAGTACCCCAGATAGGAGCGAAAGTCTGAGCCTGACAAGTGAGTCCCTTTGCATCACCGTGCTGCGGTGACCACCGTCCGAAACAGCTTACGTGAGTCCATTCATGAGAGGGGTCCTGCATCGTGTTTTCTGCATTCCTCATCCGAGAGCCCTTGCACCAGCTCAAGACACCAACCGAGCTGCTCAAACCTGCAACCCCTGCGAATCAAGGACTGAGGCTGATGGCGGGAAAAGCGACCTCCGACCTTCTTCCATTGACCTGTAAATTCTGTGAAGAATCAAAGTACAGGGGTGAGTTACAGTGGTTACCTGCCCCTAAACTCCCGTTAAGTGTTGCTAACTTTTCTAAAACTTTTACAATACTTTAGCTTTGCCATTACTTGCTCGCACAAGCCTTCCAAAAGTTGGGGACACTTTGGTTACTTCGAATAACTTGTCCTCTAATCCTTGGAATCTTTCACTGTGCTCTAGAGACCCTACCTTCATTTTTTCCAATGTAAAGGAGGTACCAAGCATGATTCGCACTCTAACCGCCCATTGTGAAGTACCAGGAACATTCACTCTGATATATGTGACGTATGATGAACAAATAAACCAGCAGAGAGCTGCAGTTTGGCTCTGCCCAGTACCTATCAGAAGAAAAGCACCTCTTGAAGTACCGACACCTAAGAAAACCTGGACAGTAAGGTACCCATTGAGAAAGCCATATCGACAAATGAGACAGAATGACGATTAAGACGATTTCACGGTGTCGGAATCACGTGACCAGGCAAGCTGAGGGGATGAAACTTTCACACCTACGCATGGACCTTGGCCATGCACGGACACCTTTAACTTTCCCAGACCAAGAAGCAGACATGAGGCCAACCACAAAGCAATAGTTGACACAATGCCACTGAAGTGACGGACACCTCCTGTCGCTTTATGCAGACGACGTGCTGCTGTATGTGAGGGATCCACACCTGAACGTGCCTGTGATCCTTGACATACTCGATAACTATGCAAAAGTATCCGGGATCTACTTCACCAGGACCAAATCCTGCATATTTCTGCTGGCGGGGCTGAAGGGGAAGGCAGTTGAAGAACTACCAGCGGTAGCATTCAACTGGGAGGTGGACACGTTCAAGTACCTGGGGGTGAACATTAGACACACATCGGAACAAATTCATGAACATAACACGGCCAAGGTGGTGCCGGGTCTGAAGAGGTCCATGAAGTTATGATCGAAACTGCCACTGTCGTTATTAGGCAGGGTAGCCATCACCAAAATGATTATCCTCCCGAGGTTCCTGTACTTCTTCAAGAACGTGCACTGCTACATACGAGCATCCTTCTTTCGGTCCCTAGAGAAACTGCTTTGGGACTTTTTGTGGGGCACTGCTCGTCACAGGCTCTCATTGGCAACACTGTACTTACCGTTCGATAAGGGCGGGGTGAAACTCCCTAATCTGGAAAGATATTACCTGGCGGCCCAACTTAGACATGTAGTTAAATGGCTAGCAGACGAACCCACCGTAGAAACAGACCAACTACAACACCTAGTGGCTCCCACCCAACTGAAAGAAGTACTATGGGTCAAACTTGAGAGCCCACAACACACATCGCTATTGATAACACTTGGCAGGAGAGTTTGGAAGAGAGCACACGATCTACTAAAACTGGTAAACCCCTATTCACCAGAGGTGCCGATAGCGGCCGACACATGCAGGGACGGCTCAGACATGGCGATAGTGAGAAATGGGAAGAGATGGGGATATATGCATGGGGCGATGTATATGAAGACAGGGCCTTCCGGGAATTAGCTTCATTACAAGAAAAAGACAGGCTACCGAGTGGGCAATTCCTCTTGTACCACAGAGTCTGGGAAACCGCTAAAGAAAAATGGGACGGTTGGCTGGAGGAACCACAAGAGAGCCTGCTACTGACCCTGGTGTACAATCTGAATGCTGTCTGGAGACCGACATCTAGGCTGTACTGCATTCTGATAGATAGACCCAACCCCAAAAGTACATCGCTGAAAGAGCAATGGGAAAAATATTTAGGCACAACCATAACAGAAAAGGAATGGGAGAGAATATTGGGCTTTCCTAAAGCCGCATCCAGGAACCAACGCTTCAAACTAATACAATTGAATGTGCTGTACCGCACATACATGACACCACACAGAATAGCCATGTTCAAAAAGGAAGCGAGTTCCCAATGCCTGTGGTGCAAGGGTGAGAGTGCTGACATGCTGCATATGTTTTGGGAGTGTGTGCGGATGCGCAATTTTTGGATACGAATAAAGCGAGCATGCAGTGATGCAGGAACAAAGGTATGAGTGGTCACTGAAGGAATGCCCGCTCGTCGCCTATTCCCAGATCAGCAAGCACAAACACGTGACCAGGTTCATGGACCTGGCCTGTATATTGGCCAAAAGAACAATTGCCATGGCCTGGAAAACACATACTGGGCCGCAATATGGAAAGTGGCGCAAAGAATATGAAAGGTGGGCAGAGGCGGAGACCAAGGTGTGGGTGGAGGGAGCGACCAGATCAGAGCCAGATGGCATTGACAAATGTGTGGCATGGAAAGCACTACTATGGGACATGTTTCACCCGTCCGATGATAATCCCCCATGAACGCTCCCACTGAAGTAAATTACACCTGAAGAGCGCCCAGACCATGGGGTTTATCCCCCCCCAACTTCTGTGACATGCCTTTTTGCCCCCCCATCTTTTGGACGGAGGGCAGGGGGGCCGCAATCATCAATTATGTAATTGGACAGCGCAAGCCCGGCTGGGGTGGCCAGCAAGGCTTGCGCAGTCTCATTACATAATGCAGAGATGCCTGGCAGCCGCGCTGCAACACATTGAGGGCTGGGATGCCCTGCGTAGCTCAGTCCCTCAACCTGGCTGGCCTGACTCAGTCTCAGTGCTGCAGGGCCTGGCACCTGTGCTGTCAAGCTAGTAGCAGCACTTCTGGGGGCCACCGGCACAGAGCATCGCTTTCCGGCTTCGTGTTTGTGCGACACACAGACAGAAACTAGGAAGCTCATTCAGCTTCCTGGTTTCTGTCTGGAGGCGCCTGAGTGCGAAGACGTTAGGTCGGAGTAACATGAGGCGTGGCCTGGGCAGCATTTGAAAGCAGATCAGAGGTACTTTTTTATTTTTAATAATTTTTTATTGTGTTTGTGTATGTTTGTTGGGGAGCTCTTTCCAGGCCCTCTGAGTCAAACTGCATGCAAACTTCTTAATTAGCATATCGATTGCACCAACAGACGTGACTTCACAGTAAAGGACATTGCAAGGCGCATCATCAGTCTGATACTTGGAGGCATCATGGAAGTGACTGTAGAATGCATTGCCATAAATAAGCCAAGTGACAAATAACTTTGTGGTGCAAAATACTTAAATTGCACTATTGTTATATGTGGGGCAACTCTATTGTCATTAGGCTTTTCCATTTCGATAGCATAATACATTAACATAAGCTTTGAAGTGAATCTTAATCACTTCATAGAGCTGCAGATAAGGCACAATGTGATTAAATAATTTGCTCCGGATCACACATTTGGTTAAATGGTGAAAATGGGATGTGGACAATTTAAGCGACCGTGCACATCTTTTTTGGATTAGTTGATATATATATTTATTAAGGTTTTACTTTACATTTCATGTGCTTAGTATTTGTATAATACATATACCATATAATTATTTACAGCAATGCATTGGAAGCTAACCACATTATATAATAAACTAGCCTTTCATAGTAAACTAAGAATACACTATATACATTGTCATAGAAATATGTTGAGAAATGGGTGTATGGCTTTAGTTTCATTCTCCCCATTCTGCATGCACAGTCTCAATAGCATCATGCAGATTAATGGGAGCCGAGGTCTTGGTCGTACCGGGATGTCCTTCCATTAAAGAATCGTGATAACAAGAGATTACCTTTTTCTGTAAATCTGTGCTGGGCAGGTATAACCGTTCTTGGAAATATAATAGGTTGTCCTTCACCGTAAAGTCCTTTCCCTGCAGATGCCAATTCTGTATGTCTGCTGGAGTTACCAGTAGCCTGGCTTTATCCTTAACTTCCTCTATGGATTGTGTGGCGATTACACCTAGAATTCTTTGTTCGGGAATAATAGGTACAGGTTTAGGGTTGATCAAATGTTCTTCCACTCCCATCCGAGAAAGGGCATCAGCTTTACCGTTTTTTGTACCAGGTCGATAGGTAATTATGAAGTCAAACTCGGCAAAGAATAGTGCCCAACGGAGTTGCCTAGAGGATTGAGCTTTTGCGGTTTTCAAATATTGCAGGTTTCGGTGATCTGTAATCACAGTAACGGTGTGTCGGGCCCCCAGAAGATAATGCCGCCAAGCCTTAAAGGCGGACTTGATAGCTAGAAGTTCCTTATCAGTAATAGTGTAATTGATTTCAGGAGGCGAGAATTTGCGGGACCAAAATGCCACGGGATGCAACTGATTGGTTACTGGGTCCTTTTGTGATAGAACTGCCCCCATGGCAAGGCTCGAAGCATCAGTTTCAATGATGTAGGGGAGTTCTAGGCGAGGATGTTTTAAGATCGTGCAGAGATAAATCTAGTCTTCAAATTCTGGAAAGCTTGTTCCGCCTCGGTAGACCATTCAAAACGTTTGTTTTTCTTTAACAAGGCGGTGATGGGCTGGACTATTCGAGAGAATTCGGGGATAAACCTGCGGTAAAAGTTAGCGAAGCCTAACATGCTTTGAACACCTTTTACGGAGGATGGCGATGGCCATTTGAGAATTGCATCGACCTTCTTTGAATCCATACGCACTCCGCTAGGTGATAATATGAATCCCAAGAATTCAACTTCAGTCACGTTGAAAACACATTTTTCCAACTTAGCGAAAAGTTTGTGTTGACGCAATCTCTCGAGGACCATTTTCACGTGTTTCCGATGTTCAGTTTCCCATGAAGAATAAACGAGGATGTCGTCAATGTAAACAACAACACACACATCTATGAGCTCTCTGAGGACATCGTTCATAAAATATTGAAAGGCGGCCGGGGCATTGCAAAGTCCGAAGGGCATGACCTGATATTCAAATAGCCCATACTTGGTGCGGAAGGCCGTCTTCCATTCATAGCCCTCTTTTACTCGTACGAAGTGGTAGGCTCCTCTAAGATCCAGCTTTGTATATATGCATGCTTTTCTGACTTGGTCCAGGAGTTCAGGGATCAAAGGTAACGGATATCTATTCTTAACGGTGATCTGGTTCAGGGCGCGATAATCTATACAAGTTCTAAGGTCCCCTTCTTTTTTTGGAACGATGAACAAAGCTGAGGAAGCAGGGGACATGGAAGGACGAATAAACCCATTTGCTAGGTATTGATCCAGGTATTGTCGGAGGTGAAGATTCTCAGGGTTGGTGAGGGCATAAATTCTACTACAAGGAGGAGTAGATCTAGGTATCAGGTCTATCTGGCAGTCATAAGACCTATGAGGAGGTAGAGAGTTAGCCTGATCCTTCCGGAAAACATCTTGGAATTCTAGGTATTCAGGAGGTAACTGGGGAGCCTCCGAGGAAATTGCTGCCAGTGCAACACCAGGTCGAGGGTGACAAGTAGAGACACATTCTGGAAACTGAACCGTTCTTGCTCGCCAATCGATCTGAGGATTGTGCTTCTCTAACCAAGGAATTCCTAGAATAATCTGGAACTGAGGGGCCTTGATCACATCGAACACGATCTTCTCATGGTGTCCATCTTGACTTACTAGCGTCACTTCTTGGGTGGTATGCGTTACTGGTCCGGAGGCTATCTCCGTACCATCCACCGTAGTAATGACAGCCTTTGGACAAAGAGTCAGATTCATCCTCAAAACCATTTCATGATCCACATAATTGCTGATGGCACCGCTGTCGACGTAAGCTTCAATCGCATGTAATCGATCCGGATGTTCAGGGCTAATGAGGACCATAGGTATCACGAAATGCGAGGTCACTGAACTGGTTTTAACGCTCAGCAAGAGGACCTCTATTCTTGTCGGGCGAGGTCGTTTCCCTGCTCAGAGTTTGTGACCCTGTTAACTGCAGCCCCTACTGCCTTCTTGGCTGGTTTCACCGGACAGTCTCGAAGAAAGTGCCCCGAGTTTCCGCAATAGAGGCATAATTGCAGCTGTTTTCTCCTTTCCCGCTCCTTTTGTGTTAGTGGTCCTTTCAGGCCCCCTATTTGCATGGGTTCCCCGGAGTCTACTCCTTTGGTAGGAGTTGGTGGTTTGGAAAATACTCGAGCATCAAACTTGGAACGATCGGCCTTCCTGTTCTGCAGTCTGTGGTCAATTTGAACGACTAAGTCAATATAGTCCGAACAGTCTTGCGGGGGATTCACTACTTGGGCTAACACATCTTTGAGCTCTCCACGTAGACCTCTATAAAACAGCGTAATCCTTTTGTCCTCAGGCCATCGAGTTTCCACTATCAGTCTGTTGAAAGACGCAATATAAGCCAAAAGGTCTTGATTACCCTGTCGCAATGAAAGGAGCTCATTGTCCAAGGCCTGCCCCTGTGAATGTCTTGCAAACAGTTTTTCCATACTGAGCTGAAAAGCTTGAAAATCATGGAGAACCGGATCATCTTGATTAACTAGAGGGATCGACCAGTCTGCCGCATTGCCACTAAGGTACGAAAGCACAAAAGCTACCTTAGCTTGATCAGTTGGAAAGGCTGCTGGCCGGCATAAGAAGTGCAACCGGCACTGATTAATAAATACTGCAAACCTCTTTGGGTCACCAGAAAATCGTTCGGGCGGAGCCAGAGGTACATTCCCCGGTAGGTTGATCTGCACTGGGTTCGTAGAGGATGTTGAAGGAAGATTTGCCCCTGATGCGGGTAACGGAGTTTGTCCGGCTTGTGACTGTAGCAATTGTCTAGCGAGATCGTCTGTTCGCTCCTTGGAAATAATCAGTTCCCTTCTTAGAGCATTCGTTTCCTGACGGGCTGCATGCACTTCTGCTCTTAGTTCCCCAAGTAACTGGGCTAGCTGGTCGGTATCCGAGGTTTCCATAGCGCCTGGGTGGGAGTTTTGCGGTAGGCTTTGTGTTCTGTAACGCTCACCTGATTCCCGCAGAGGTGCCGGTCTTGACTGGGTGAATGCCGTATCTTCAAAGGTGATGTGTAACACACGGTTGGCTCTTTGGGCTGGACCTCTGTGCACTGTATGTCTGACTCGAAGAGTAAGATGTCTGCAGATAGCAAATATGGGATTAATGAACTGGGGTTATTGGGTGCCTCTCTCCTCTTCCCTTTCTCTTCTCCTGTAGAACCCCAAAGGTTAACGCCCTCACCTTAGGTAAGTGAACGCCGAGCTCTCCATCTGCCTCGGGGCAGGGTGCCGTAACCAGTTTCTTCACTGGATAAGGGTGCAGGCCTCTTGACCTCAGATGACTGCTGTCCGTCGTTAACTGCACGAACGGTAAGTTCTGGGCACTTCAAATGTCTTAAAAGTCTTTTGTAATGATATCTCTTGTTTTGCAGGGTTCCGGCGATGGCGGATGGCGGGCTGATGAGAGTTGAGGATCGAACCCGCGTGAGGAATAGAAGCGCCTGGAAGCACGTAAGTAAGCGCTTGTAGCCTGCTTCACGATGCGCACTAACTGTCCCTTTTATCTTGCAGGTACAAGTTCGGAGCTTTAGAGAAGCTGAAGGGTACTGGAATACCCACTGGATTCGGCGTGGGAAGGAGTAATGGCACGTGAGTAATAAAGTTGCCCAATGTCTTTAAACGCACCTTCTTTTGTCTTTCAGATGCGGGATGCAGCGCCGAAGGCCTCCGGAGCATGCGAAGAGCTGGTAAGCTTTTGTCTTTCAGATGCCGGAATGCAGTGCGAAGACCTCCGGAGCATGCGGAGAGTAGGTAACCCTTTGTCTTTTAGATGCCGGAATGCAGCGCGAGGCGTTGGTGACAGCTGATGGACCAGGTAAGAGATGCGCTGCCACTGAAGACCGTAGTGCTAACCTGTTCTTTCTTTGTCTTTACAGGTGCTGCTGAAGACTGGATTCCAGGATGGTAAGCCTTTGTTCCCTTAGGCCCAGGATCAGAAGCAGAAGACACGATGAGCGTTCTGCTGCAGAGAATGCAGAATAACACAAAGCAAGATTCATCCATCGGGTGTGGTTTAAATAGCCTCCTGTAGTGCTTAGGTGTCTCCTTCCACAGCCACGCCTAGGTAAGAAAAGAGTTCCTGCTTTCCAGAAGAGTTCCAGTGTTCTGAACCTAGGGAGTGGCTCCTCCCCCACCCAACAGGAAAAGTAGTCCCAAACAGAAGAGGATCAGGGGTTCAACTGGCAGGTAAGTAAGCAGCATGGTCTGCTGCAGGTAAGTCCACCCAAGCATTATGAGCACGGCGCTTCCAGCGCTGGGACTGGGCATCTTTATGAGCCTGGTGCCACTGGCGCCAGGACAGGGTCCAAAAGGTCCCAATTGGGACTGGCTGGCACTCGGAACCGGGGTTATGGGTCTGCTTCCAAGGGAGTCGGGCAGGTCCTGATCTTTTGGAAGCAGAGATCATGACACCTCTTTGAGGTGCTGAATGGGAGAGGTGTCCCAATGACAAATGTTCAGAACTGGCTCTTAAAAGAGCTACGGGGGGGCAGTTTGACCACCCCCTTGGTACTCTCCCGCTCGGTACTCCACTGCTTGGAGCCATTTGTACACAGGAAAGCATACCTTAATTTTAATCAGTCAGAATCTTGTAGAAAAAATCTACCAGCACGCAGACATATAAGGTGCTGTGCAGAACCCAAGTTTGAATATGTTTGCATTTAAAAATCCATACCAATTATACTTGGTCACCCACTGCACTGCATTAACCAATGGTTTCTGCCTTTGAAGGAAAGGGAAAATCAGGCAAATTGCTCACATTCCCATGAATATGGTTCTTTCGGCCATGGCTTTATAGTTCAGCTAGGTCAAATCAACAAAGCCCAAAATGTCAGGTATCACGGAGTGATAAAGTCTAGTCTGCTCAATGGACGTTGCACCACTGTTTCCATGTGTTATAGTAAATGTACATCTAAATGTTGTGTGCACACAGTGTATGTCATTGGAGGTGCTGAGTGCATCTGTGTGTGAGAGAGTGTGAGCAAGCATATGTGTGTTGACTTTTGTGTCTGAATAAATGATAAATAATGCATTGTTTGTATGTTCTAGTGGAATTAAATTTGTGAATGTCATGTTGTGTCACTGGCTGCAGGCAGTCCGGCTGAAGATGTGTGCGGGCCCAATTGAATTTTAAAGAAAAGCCGACAGTCTTATGAAAGTTATAACAGAGCGTCAGCAATGGACTCTTGTGGTGTAGTAGTTTAGTGTTATCCCTCAGGGATTTAGGTTGTTTGACCAACGTACAAAATTACGGCGGAATTAACCGTAGTCATTTTCGCTGCGAATACGGTTAATTTCGCTGTGATTTTGTACGTCGGTCAAAAAACCTAAATACTCTGTACAGAAAAACAAACCCATGTCCCCTCAAACCGCCAGTACACCCATAAACCCCCCCACTTACCTTTTCTCCATCTGCTGCCTCTCCTGTAACCTGCAGCAGATCCATCCCTTTAACGCGGGTCGGATCTGACGCTGCAGTGTCCCCCATCTTTTTTTTTTGTTGGGTCCCCTTCCACAAATGCTGAGGAAGCGGGGGACACCCCCGCAACCGCCAAAGCCAAAAATACCGAACGTGGGCTTAGGGGGCCACCCCAGCAACCACTGCTCTTCATGTTCGGTAGCTTCGGCTTCGAACTAATGGTGGTGACCGAATTCAGTCAAATCTACCATTTGACCAAATCTTCACCCCACCCCTTTCCTTCAGTTGTCATGTCCCCCCCAACATTTTCAGCAAAGTTACTCCACTGGCCCAGACAATCATACCCCTGTGACATGCAAACACCCCCCAACTGTGATAAGTGACAGGTAACCACCACCCCGAACACGTAAGCGCTTGCCCCAAGAACAATATGCAGAACACAAGCACGTGTAGGAAGTTGTTGTTAAAGGTTATTTGTTGTTGTTGAAGAAAATGTCTGGAAAATGGGAATGTTTGACAGTTGTAATTAACAAGCAAAGGCATGCGATGTGGAAACTGAAATGCATAACTGTAACTAAGCAAATGGCAATAAAAAACATTCAAAAATAAATGACCACTGAAGTGATGATGGATTGTAGCAATAATTGGAGGGAAGCTGGGGGTGCAGATGCACTCCCTACGCCTGGCTGGCTATTCTGCACGCTGCTAAGCAAGTGGAAAAGTATGAGTGGGGTTGATGCCAACCCAATCATAATGGGACATGTAATCTAGGGTCCTATAATTAGTAGAACCAAGACGTTGTACTTTTAGTGCCGTTTACAGTAGCCATTTTGAAGGAACGGCTTAGTTGCCTCACCTGACATTGTTTATCCAATCCCCTCTCCCCGTTACCATATACAGATATAGTCCCTATATTAAAGTTACCTTTCTAGAGCCAATAGAGTTGCATGCTAAAGGTTTAAGAGTTACACGTCAGTAGTGACGAGTTTTTGGTATACATATTATATGTTTTTTCTGAAATTAATTGGAGTTGAAGCGAGAAGGAAGATAGAGTGATTGCTGACATTCATGAACTCCCCGTTTTTTGTACTTGTCATTAAACGGACTCCCTTTGCCAAACTATTGAGTTGTCATTATTGATTTAATGCAAGAGTATTAATCTGCATCCCCATCCATCTCAAGGGTGCTGCTACTCATCTTAAAGTGCTGTTTGGGAAACCCCCAGTCCTATGGGCCGGCTAGGGTCTCTACTGCACACTTGGTAGCAGAGATTGATGGTTCGATTAGAATCGATTAGATAAGACACCCATTGGCCGTCAACATAAGTAACTTTGTGTCCTCGGCAATATCACAAGTCCTTTGCCATCCGGCTAAGTAGACCGAGAGGCTTCCCGTAGATAGTGGATAGTCTAAGTAAAAACCCTGTAGGTTGAGGTCTGAAGGAATCTGTGCTTTCCCCCACAAACCCCTTCCCACTTCTACGAGCAGCTGATCGGACGAACAGCAAGGAGAGACGGTAATGAAGGCGGTGATCCTGAGCATCCAGAGAGGAAAAAAATTTGAACGGTGAGTGAAAAAGACTAAGTGCTTTGGCAAAAAGTTGCATGCCTTAGAACAAGTAAGGGAAGGTAACGGAGGGAGGTGGGAAAAAAATAGTGACAGAATAAGAGTGTAATATATATATATAAAGGGAAAATATTAACTCGAGTTTGGCCGAGCAATAGAGAGATACCGGGAGGATACCCGAGCTAAAGAGAGATACCAGGAGGATACCCGAGCTAGAAGATATGCCCAGATACCTACGTTTTACTATATCGCTAGAAGAAGCATGCATTTAAAGTCCTGAAGAAAATAGGGCACTATAGGAGACCAAAACGATTAAAGATGTTTTTGAAAGAAATGGGCTTACATTCCATGTCGGAATAATGATAGGGGCATGAGATTTATGTAGCCAGCTGGAGTCTGTCTAGTCTGTTGTGTCTGTCTTATGTGTTTTTTTCTCTGACGTCACGAGGTAAGAAAACTTTTTGGGGAAATAGCATGAAAATTGTGCGGTTGCATAGATAAAATTTTGTATGACATGAATTGATGGTTGTCTGAAAAAACCAAAGTAACATTTTTGGTGAAAAAACGGGATTGGAGCTCGCTCATATTGTTGATTTTGTTTGAGAAACGTAAAGCATAACAAAGTGTTATATGAGGAAAAGATAAACTGATTTAAGCATGGAAGACATTACACCGTTAGTGCACTTGTGTAAACAGTAGCCAAAACATGCACCTAAGCTGAAAAAGTACAGTGCAGAATGGGTTAAAGGAACCGCCCACAAAATGTTTATGCCCTGGCCCCAAGGTGGATCGCTATCTAAAACAGTCCTGCAGCACATGACGACACATTTGCACGCCACGTATACTGGCAAAAAGTTAGACAAACGCCTAGTTAGTTTAGAACGTTGGAAGATGTACCAAGAGGAAAAAGAGGAGGAGCCACCGTTAGATTGGATATTTAATATATGCACAGAGGGGGGGTGAAATGCCTTCCGCGCCACCCGCCCCGTCTGAAACGAAAAGTGAAGCCAGTGTAAAGACGAAGAATTATACTCGTTGAGGGAGCTTAAAGCAGTCACTGTATATAGTAACCCGGCATATGAGTCACCTATGCATAGTACTGACGAAAGCCTAGAGAAAGATAGAGATAGAAATATCACCTCCAAAGTACCGAGGCACAAGGAGAGACGTGAAAAGGAAAGAGGAGATCACACACAAGCAAGTACATCTCTAGATACGAGTAAAGAGGGAAACAGATGGAAAGGAGATGAGGACAGAACTGATGAGATGGCGTTCACACAGAACAAATGGATGGGAGGTCAGATTTTATTGAAACTCAATGGTAAAGGCATTGAGGATGTGAGACAAAAGGGAGAGTCAGACGATTCAAAAAGGAAAGAGAAGGAAAGGGAAAAAGGATTGAGGGATGAAAGAATCATGAAAAAGCATAGACACAGACAAGAGCAGTCATATCGTGAAGGAAACGCAATCATAAACCAAGAGCAGCTAATGATCAGGACAGGCTAGATCAAAAGAGAATAGAAGAAGAACAACAAAAGATACGGGAAAAGAGCATAAAGAGACAAAGGGATGAGGAAATTCGAAGGGCAAAAGAACATAGAGATGCGAGGAAACAGGAAGAAGAAGGGTCAGAGAGGAAGCGAGGAAGCACAGAGAATTCGATGACGACATAGAACGTAAGCGAAGACAGAGAGCACAAGATCTTGAATATCTGGAAAGGGAGGTTAAAAAACCCAATCCCGTAGTAGAGAACGAGTCAGTACCAGGCACGTCTAGGGCAAATGTGGAAGATGGCTTTGACACCAGAAACATCGGAGAGATGATCGATAGAATATATGATGAAATGGGGCTAGAACAGGTACCCCAAGGGAAAGGAGAGGACAATCGTCTGGAGAGCACTAAGTTGTATGACACTGAAGACGCCTCCCAAAGTAGCAGAAATAGAGAACTGTCCCTAGATAAGTTGACACTAAACGGGAACGAGGAAGATGAGAGGAGTTGCACAAGTTGGGCACAGACAATATCAGACGCAGAAAGAGAGGAATATGAGGGGGTATAAAATGAGAGAAGACGCGAAAGACGCTTCTCTAGAGGAAAGGGAATAAGAAGCTCAGATTCTAGTGAGTCTGCTCCCATGGCATCAGTCAGTCACACAATCAGACCGACATGAAGGAGTACCTTACGGTCAGAGGGGGGTGTCTCCACCATCCTATATGAGCAGACTAAGGACATTGCCAGGTAGACAGCGATGCAGGAATATTACCCCTGCAGTGGATAGGAAAATGACGAGAGAAGAAAAGGAGTGCCATGTGTTACAATTCCCGTTACTCGAAAAAGGAGGAACGAGGCCACAGTATTGTTACGCTCACCTGATATCCACGGGGACACCACCCAGCCAGTTGGTCGTTGGTGCCCTTCCCAATGATTCCCTGGTGTGGTCTCGGTGTCGATGGGATTCCGCCTGGAAATGAAGACTGTATTAGGACTGGGCGACCAAGGTAGGTTTTCCCCCACCTCCTTTGTATTTCCAGCCCCTCCAGGTTCTCTTCTCACCTGGTTGTTGGAATTGGTGGGCTCTCCGTCCTGCTCTCTGGTGGTGCCAGGGGAACTGTTCCAGGCAGCATGATTTGTACTGATGTGGGGGTATAAAATGGTGAGATAGGATTTTGCATCAGTGGATTTCCTCCAGGCAGAGGAGTCTGCCCTGCCTGCGATTGCAAGAATTGTCTGCTGATTTCGTCGGTGTGCTCCTTGGTCACTAGTAGGTCTCTCCAGAGTGCATTAGTCTCTTCTCGGGCTGAATGAACCTCAGCACGAAGGTCCCCCAACAATTGGGCCAATTGGTCGATTTCTGATGTTTCCATGGCGCCCAGGTGGATTATTTATGTGAGGCTTCGTGTTCTGTTACGCTCACCTGGTATCCATGGGGACGCCACCCAGCCAGTTGGTCGTTGGTGCCCTTCCCAATGATTCCCTGGTGTGATCTTGGTGTCGATGGGATTCCGCCTGGAAATGAAGACTATATTAGGACTGGTCGACCAAGGTAAGTTTTCCCCCACCTCCCTTGTATTTCCAGCCCCTCCAGGTTCTCTTCTCACCTGGTTGTTGTAATCGGTGGGCTCTCCGTCCTGCTCTCTGGGCAGGGGCGCGCTGTCTTTTGTGGGCGCGGGCGGTCCAGTTACTTCACTGACTGCTGCCCTTGTAGTGTCTTTCAGGTAGGTCTTATTGTGATTGATGGCGTTGTAATTCTTGCATGCCTTTTCTCTGTTCTAAATGTCTCTTTTTTATCTCCCTAGGAGCACAGAGTGTCCGCTTGGAGAACTGGATATGCTGGTTCTCACCGGGAGATGATGGCGCGCTATAGCGCTATGATGCGGTAAGGGGGCGCTTTGCGTAGCGCAGGGATGTCTTGTCCTCACTGACCTTTGCTTTTCTCTTTTCGTAGGTCGCGGTGAGTTCCCAGCGCAGATGGAGTTCCGGAGCTATGCCGGCCGAAAAGCAACCAACCAGGTAAGTCTTTAAGCACTTTGTAGTTGTAATGTCTCCACTACCTTCTTTAATGATGTCTTTCTCCTTTCCTCAGGTCCTTCGATACGGGCGGTGAACTCCACCAACAGAGCTGCCCAGGAGCTGTGAGCAGTGAAGGATGATGAATGCAGGTAAGATTCTGCTGGTAACGATGTTCTTGGTTTTTCTGCAGGTCCAGAATTCGCCAGGCTTGTGAGAAAGCTGGACACAGTGAGCGTCACGTGGCTAGAAGCAAAGTAACGCAAAGCGTGTTGTCTTGGTCGGGTGTGGTTTAAATAGCCAATGTAAAGGAGTCCAGGTAAAGTAGTCCCTAGGCCACCACACCCAAAACACTAGATCGCATAGCTTGGTTCTAGGAACCAAGCTATGTAGATGCCTTCATGTTGGCTGAATGCCTACATAAAGTAGTTCCTCAAGCAGATGTCTTCCCTTACTGATGAGCCTGGTGCCGAAGGTGCCAGGACTGGCCCCAAGAGGGCCTGAGAAGTGGATGCCAGGCCTTATTAGTGATCCGAGCCCTAATTCCACCTAGCCAATGGGCTTGCCAGTGGGGATCAGGGCTGAGGGTCGTGAAAGCACTCCCCCCCAAGACCCCTCCCAAGGTGTGTCTCCTGCCTGGTCCAGGTTTAGTTGGGAAGTTCTGATGAAACTTCTTGATCAGACGTGGTGCATGGATGTTCTCACTGGGTTCCCAGGATCTATCTTGAGGCCCAAACCCCTTCCAGTCGACGAGATAGTACAACTTGGCTCTAGAGTACTTAGAGTCCAGGATGCCCTTGACTTCGAATTCTGGTTCTCCATCTATTAGTATAGGTTGAGGTGGTGTCTTGATTCGTGTACTGTGTTGCATTGGTTTTAAGAGGGACACATGGAATATAGGATGGATTTGTAGATTAGGTGGTAAGTCCAATTTGACGGCTGCTGGGTTGATAATTGCCTTGATGGTATAGGGTCCCAAATATCGAGGATGGAAGGTCTGGGTCCCTTTGATGGGTACGTATTTGGCGGCTAACTAAACCTGGTCTCCTGCTTAATAGTCTGGGGCCTTTTTCCGATGCTGGTCGGCGAATTGCTTTTGTTTTCCTTTAGCATGAATAAGATGTTCTTTCGCCTTTCTGAACGCCTGAGTGATGGTTATATGAATAGTCTTTACTGCAGGCAATTCCAAGCTGGCAGGAAGGTCAAGTTCTGTTGTACGTGGATGTCTGCCATACAAGGTGTAAAAAGGTGTTTGGACCGTGCTAGAATGTACAGAGTTGTTATATGCGTACTCGGCTATCCACAGTAAGTCCTTCCAATCTCTCAATTCATGGTGCAGCATGCACCGTAAATACTGCTCGAGGGTCTGGTTGGTCCTCTCGGTTTGGCCGTCTGTCTGACGGTGGTGACTGGTGGATAGCCGGACGTCAATCTGTGCCATTGCGCAACATTTTCTCCAAACATTGGATACAAATTGGCTGCCTCGATCGGAGACCAGAACTGATGGAAAGCCATGCAGCTTGACAATGTTTTCCAGAAATACTTCTGCTAGGGTGGATGCGTCCACCTTGAGAGGAATAAAATGTGCCATCTTTGAGAACAAATCCACGATTACAAGAATGGTGTTAAAGCCTTGAATCAGTGGCAGATCAGTGATAAAGTCGAGGGAAAGAGTGTGCCATGGAGCGGGAGGGCTGTCCAGTGGTTGTAGGAGACCGGATGGTTTCTGTTTCTGTGATTTATTTTGTGCACAGACGCCTCAGGACTGAACATACTGGTAGGCCACCAAAAGTTATTTTTTACCTTGGCTAAAGTTTTAGCGATTCCAGGGTGTCCTTCGATCAGAGAGTCATGATAACCTGAAATGATATGCTGTTGTAACTCCTTCTCGGGTACATATAGCCGGTCCCTAAAATAAGGTAACTGATCCTTGATGCAATATTGTTCTCCTTGAGTTTGCCGTGCGAGGAAAGCATCCGGGTTCATTGACTGTCAAATTTTGTTTCGTAATTCGGCTTGTGATAACGCTGTTGTGATACCCAAGAGTTTGTCTTCAGGTATGATGGGTAGCGGGTCTGGAGTTGTATACACTGTTTCATCGATGCCCATTCGAGATAAGGCGTCAGCTTTCCCATTCTTGACCCCTGGTCGAAAGGTGATCACGTAGTCATATTCGGTGAAGAAGAGGGCCCACCGTAACTACCGTTAAGACTGGGCTTTGGCTGTTTTGAGATATTGCAGGTTGTGGTGGTCTGTGATCACTGTAATGGTGTGTCTAGCTCCCAGAAGATAGTGTTGCCACGCCTTGAAAGCGGACTTGATGGCTAGGAGTTCTTTGTCCGTGATAGCGTAATTAATTTCCGGGGGTGAGAATTTTTTTGACCAGAAGGCCACAGGATGCAGCTGGCCAGTTTCTGGGTCCCTCTGTGAAAGGACCGCTCCCATTGCCATACTGGAAACATCAGTTTCTATGACATAAGGGAGGTCCGGACGCGGGTGCCGCAGGATTGGAGCAGAGGTGAACCTTTGTTTCAGTTCCTGAAAGGCTCTTTCTGCTTCCTCAGTCCAAGCAAACTTTTTATTGCTTTTTCGTAGCAGTACTGTAATCGGGTGCACAACCTGAGAGAAGTCTGGGATAAACCAGTGGTAAAAGTTCACAAAGCCTAGCATGCTCTGTATCCCCTTCAGAGATGTTGGTGATGGCCATTTTAGAATAGCGTCGACTTTATGTACGTCCATTCTGATGCCTTTCTGCGAAAGGATGAAACTATGGAATTCTACTTCGGTGACGTGAAAAAAACATTTCTCCAGCTTTGCATACAAACGATGTTGGCTGAGCTTGGTGAGGACTGAACGAAAATGCCTGATATGATCTTGTTTTGAGTCTGAGTAGACCAAGATGTCATCAGTGTACACTAAGGCACAAACGTTAATCATTTCTCTCAAGACATCATTCATGAAATATTGAAACGCTGCGGGAGCGTTACATAAGCCAAAAGGCATGACTTGATATTCAAACAAGCCACATTTGGTACGGAAAGCGGTTTTCCACTCATCTCCGCTTCTGATCCGGACCAGGTGGTATGCTCCCCAAAGGTCTAATTTGGTATAGATCTAGGCATCTTTGACTTGGTCTAGCATTTCCAGGATAAGAGGCAAGGGGTCGCGGTTCTTCACGGTTATCTGGTTTATTGCGTGGTAATCAATACAGGTCCTCAAGACCCCTTCCTTTTTCGGTACGAAGAACAAAGGACTGGCTGCTGGGGACTTATATGGGCGGATAAATCCGTTTGCAAGTTACTGGTCCAAATAGGATTTCAGGTGAAGGTTTTCTGGTTCGGTAAGAGCATAGATCCTGCCGCAAGGGATTTGTGCCCCAGGAATAAAGTCAATTTGACAATCATAAGGTTTATGCGGCGGCAATGTGTTAGCCTGGTCTTTTTGGAATACGTCCTGAAAGTCACGATATTCATCTGGCAAAGTACTAGTTACTACCAGAGTAGAGGCTCTAGTATTGGAAGTCTTGGAGACACAGGAGTCGGGTTCCGGGTCAGGAGAGTAGCAAGTCAGGGAGCAGTTGCTGGAGAAGGTTAATTTCCGTGCCCACCAGTCTATCAAAGGGTTGTGAGCAACCAACCATGGCATCCCTAGTATGAACCGGAACTGAGGTGCCTTTATGAGATCGCACGAAATACACTCCCGATGTCCATCCTGGCACAGCAAGGTTACTACTGCTGTGCACTGGGTTACTGGTCCGGAGACAATTTCAGTCCCATCCACGGTAGTCACCTTGTCCCTGGTAGATTTAGAACACAAAGGGAGCCCCATCTCTGCTGCCAACTCTTGATCTATATAGTTCCCAACTGCTCTGCTGTCGATGTACGCTTCTACGGCATGCATCTTTGATGTTTTTTGTTGATTTATTAAGATCACGGGCATCGCAAAGTGTGAGGTCAGTGGCTCTTTCTCATCACTCGACAAACTGACCTCTACGGTTGCCGAGCTTGGTAGTTTTCCGATTCCTTGACTTCATCCTTTTCTGTGGCCCCAACTGTCCTCCTTGGGGGTTTTATTGGGCAGTCTTTCAGAAAATATCCTGGTTTTCAACAATACAAACAAAGTTGCTGTCATCTTCTTTTATCCCGCTCTTGTTTTGTTAATGGAGGTCGTATCCCTCCGATCTGCATGGGTTCTATGGCATTGTCTGGCTCCCGTGGTGCATTGTCTTTAGGCCGAACATAAACTACTCAAGAGTCTGCATTCGACCGGTCTGCTTTTCGGTCCTGCAACCGATGGTCTAGCTGCATGACTAGATTTATGAATTCGGTACAGTCTCTTGGGGGATCAACTACCTGGGCCAAGACGTCCTTTAATTCGCCTCATAAACCTCGATGGAATAACGTGGTTCTTTTGTTTTCTGGCCACCTGGCTTCAGCAACCAGTCTATTGAAAGTCGCAATGTATGTTAACAAATCTTGGTTCCCCTGCCGGAGGGATAAAAGTTTGTTATCCACTGCTTGTTCCTGGGTATGCCGAGCAAACAGTTTTTCCATTTCTCTCTGGAACCCCCCATAGTCCTGTAACAACGGATCATTATGGGTCACCAATAGGGATGTAACGGTATTACGGTATACCGTTAAAGATACCGTGAACCACTTAATTGAACAATAATAACTGTCACATTGTTTATACCGGTATACCGTTCATACCGTTAAGTGTGATTTTCAATCTGATTTGGAAAGGCTGCAGTAAGCAAGTGCTGCGCAGTCTTGGTCTTGCACTGTTGGATGTGCCGTCTGCCAAGTAGTTTCAGTTGGAGCAGTTTTTAATGCCATTCCATAAACCACACGTGCCTGACACAAAATCAATATGTTAGCAATAGGAAGAATAAATACAGTGCCAAGAAGGAAAAGGGTTTACTTTGGGTTGGCGGTTTGGGGTTTATATATTTATAATGGATAATGTTTTCTAAACATATGACAATGGGGGATTTCCCTGGTTCCATCATTGAATTTACATATAATAAGTCACAGTGCGAAATGTACTCATCTCTGTGGGTATTCCCTGCTGCCATACCAAAGTGTAACATATCCGTGATTACTGAACACCTTTTGGCCCACAAGTAAACTAAAGGCTGTAACGTAAAGAGAGAGTGCGTGTGTGTGTATGCGCACAAGCGTATACTACCATCAGACTCCATTGATCTGTGGCATGCAGGTTATCAAGATGGCAACATGTTCATCTTCACCAGTAGCCAGTGGGGGGGGATAAAAGCCGAAATGACCACTTAAGAAAAGCTATTCAGTTTGCTTTGCCAGTCGCAGCAGGGCTCTCCTCCTCCTCTCCACACGTGTTTTTGTGTTTGGTGGAAGCAAGGGGTGGCATTTCAGTGGAAAGTATGTTGAAAAGCCCAATTCTGGCCCTGGGTTCCTGGTTTTGTTTGTGATGATAAATCTGACAATTTATGACCTTTTAGAAAATATTTAAGATTAGTTAACTCCACCTGCTATACCGCGATAACCATGATATACCGTCATTTGGCAAGAAGGTTATTGTACCGTCCTAAAGCTAATACCGTGACACCCCCCTAGTCATCAATGGCACCGACCAATCCGCTGCACTTCCACTCAAGTATGATAGGATGAAAGCTATCCGAGCTTGGTCATTTGGAAATGCCCCAGGGCGACAAAGGAAGTGAAGGCGACACTGATTTATGAATGCTGCATACTTCCGTGGGTCGCCCGAAAACCTTTCTGGTGGTGCCAGGGGAACTGTTCCAGGCAGCGTGATCTGTACTGGTGTGAGGGTATAAGATGGTGAGATAGGATTTTGCATCGGTGGATTTACTCCAGGCAGAGGAGTCTGCCCTGCCTCTGATTGCAAGAATTGTCTGCTGATTTTGTCGGTGCGCTCCTTGGTCACTAGTAGGTCTCTCCGGAGTGCATTAGTCTCTTGTCGGGCTGAATGAACCTCAGCACGAAGGTGCCCCAACAATTGGGACAATTGGTCGATTTCTGATGTTTCCATGGCGCCCAGGTGGATTATTTATGTGAGGCTTCGCGTTCTGTTACGCTCACCAATATCCACGGGGATGCCACCCAGCCAGTTGGTCGTTGGTGCCCTTCCCAATGATTCCCTGGTGTGGTCTTGGTGTTGATGGGATTCCGCCTGGAAATGAAGACTATATTAGGACTGGGCGACCAATGTAAATTTTCCCCCACCTCCCTTGTGTTTCCAGCCCCTCCAGGTTCTCTTCTCATCTGGTTGTTGGAATCGGTTGGCTCTCCGTCCTGCTCTCTGGGCAGGGGCGCGCTGTCTTTTGTGGGCGCGGGCGGTCCAGTTACTTCACTGACTGCTGCCCTTGTAGTGTCTTTCAGGTAGGTCTTATTGCGATTGATGGCGTCGTAATTCTTGCATGCCTTTCTCTGTTCTAAATGTCTCTTTTTTATCTCCCTAGAAGAGCGGAGTGTCCGCTTGGAGAACTGGATATGCTGGTTCTCACCGGGAGATGATGGCGCGCTATAGCGCTATGATGCGGTAAGGGGGCGCTTTGCGTAGCGCAGCAATTTCTTGTCCTCACTGACCTGTGCTTTTCTCTTTTCGTAGGTCGCAGTGAGTTCCCAGCGCAGATGGAGTTCCGGAGCTATGCCGGCCGAAAAGCAACCAACCAGGTAAGTCTTTAAGCGCTTTGTGGTTGTAATGTCTCCACTACCTCCTTTAATGATGTCTTTCTCCTTTTCTCAGGTCCTTCCATACGGGCGGTGAACTCCACCAACAGAGCTGCCCAGGAGCTGTGAGCAGTGAAGGATGATGAATGTAGGTAAGATTCTGCTGCTATCGATGTTCTTGGTTTTTCTGCAGGTCCGGAATTCACCAGGCTCATGAGAAAGCTGGACACGGTGAGCATCACGTTGCTATAAGCAAAGTAACGCGAAGCGTGTTTTCTTGTTCAGGTGTGGTTTAAATAGCCACTGTAAAGTAGTCCAGGTAAAGTAGTCCCTAGGCCACCACACCCAAAACACTAGACTGCATAGCTTGGTTCTAGGAACCAAGCTATGTGGATGCCTCCATGTTGGCTGAAAGCCTAAATAAAGTAGTTCCTCAAGCAGATGCCTTCCCTTACTGATGAGCCTGGCGCCAAAGGCGCCAGGACTGGCCCCAAGAGGGCCTGAGAAGTGAATGCCAGGCCTTATTAGTGATCCGAGCCCTGATTCCACCTGGCCAATGGGCTTGCCAGTGGGGATCAGGGCTGAGGGTCGTGACAAGTATATACCCTGGCCACACATGGATCGAGAAAATCTGAAAAATAAGCTTCCAATGTTGACATCAGGAGCCAGTAAATGGATACATGAGTTAGAAAAAATGACAGGAGGGAACACGTTAACTATTAGGATATTAAGGGTCTTTTAATCGCCATACTTGGTGATAGAGCTGACGATGTGTGGACACGAGCAGGTTACCCTGGCGTAACTACAGTTAATACTGCACACAATGGAGCTCCGTTTAATAATTGCAGAGCCGCGGTATGGAAAGCACTACGATTGCTATACCCGGATACTTCTGACATGGGAGCTATAATGACACGTAAAATGAAGGAATCAGAGGATCCTTTGCTTTACATCCAGAATTTCCAAGACGCATGGGTGTTGGAAACTCGCGAATCTTGGGGGAAGTCCATACCCGTTTTTTACCATATATTATGCCAAGGGCTGCCAGATCAAGTACAGAAGCAGCTCAAAAAATTGGTAGGGATAGAATCCAAACCATGGTCTAAAATACAGTTGACCATAGCTCACTATAGCAGGCTGCTGCAAGAGAAAAATCCAAAAAAGAGGCTGCACGAAAAGCTGAAGAGGCAAAATTAGTGCAGAAGAAATTGTCAAAATATGCCATTGAAGGGGCAATGATAACTAGCACAGACGGATCGAACATGCAGGAGGTCAATAATCAAAGACAGGTTGATCCAGGCAATAATGGGTTTTACCCCAGAGGGAGAGGCTTTCGAGGAAGGGGTTTCCAGAGTAATCAGGGAGGTTTCTAGAGCAATCAGGGAGGTTTTCAAAACATGCAAAACGGCAATCAGGATATGTCAAATGGGCAAATAATCAGACCACCGCCAATAATGTGTGGGATGACAGGACATCTAGCACGCACATGCAGAAGCCAAGGCATGGTGCAAAACGACCCAGGAACAAGAGTAGGGATTGTGAATCCACCTGTGTTTTTACAGCAGGGTGGAAATGGAGTTGCACAAAATCACACTTTGCAACAGCAAGCTGCGGGTGCACAGCAAAGCTTGCAACCGCAGACTATGACACATTTTCCACAAGGAAAGTCTCAACAGTCACTGATGCAACTGTTACAGACAACAAGTACAGGGCAGGTACTGAATTCTGGAATGAGAAATAACAATGGTGATGGAGGAAGTCCATTCACTCAACATGGGACAAAATTATATATGAACTAGGACAGCTCACTGGGAAACCTGATCTGTTCTAGCCTAACAGTGACACCAAACCCTCAAGAGAAACCAAGGGTAGATGTCGTTATAGGAGATAAAAAATATTCCTTCTTAGTTGACACCGGTGCAACACGCTCGGGTATACGTGAAGGCAAGTTTTCCTTGTCCGGCGATGCCATAAATACTCAGGGCTTCACAGGAGCAACAAGTCATGTTCCTTTTACAAAAGAATTTCCAGTCTCCATAGGAGAATGTGACATGAATGTGCCACTGCTATGTTCAAGGCAAACCCCAGGGAATATATTGGGACGAGACCTAATGACGAACTTAAACATGACAATCCCGTTCACAGAGAAGGGCACAGTATGTTCAACTCCAGGAATGCATTATTCGAATGCATATGCAGGACAAACGGCTATGAGAGCTCTTCCATTGGAACCAGAAATATTTGTGTATGGAATGCGTATATTAATGGCAGGGCTACCAGGCCTTAAAGACAAAACCATGAGAACCCCTGATGAGTTTTTATTTAGGCCAAGAATACCTATGCATGAGGAAATGGGATAAGTGTTTCCCTTGGCAATACACACAGCCATAGTGCGAGGAAAGATGGCACTGATCAATGGTTGTGATAACTAAGGCAGACAATGGTGCACAGTAATCGCCATTGAGGAAGGATACAGATTGACTGACGTCACTGATGACGATCTGTTTGAAGAATGAACAGGTGTAGATGAAAAAACAGTTCAGATTAATCTCATTTATTGGGTGAAAATGATCAAAAGAGAAGTGCCCCAGAAAATGATGCTGGCACAAAAACGTCCAAAAGTGCCTGTCTCAAATGTGGACTACAGGCCCTTATGACCTATGCTTGTTGAAAGGAGTGGGAGAAGTAAAGATTAAATTGAAACCAGGAGCAATTTTACCAAAAGCACAACAATATCCCATGCCTAGGGAAGCAGATGAAGGGATTTTTAAAACAATTTCTGCTATGATGGAGCAGGGCATCTTAGTGACATCAGAGTCGTCTTGCAACACAGCGGTTTATCCGATTAAAAAATCAAAGGGAGGGTCTTTGCATTTAATCCGAAAACTAAGGCAGATAAATTATATTGTAGAGGCCGAGTTCCCTCTAGTCCCTAACCTGTCCACAATCCTATGTTATATTCCCGTTGATGCGAAATATTTCACGGTGATTGACTTGAAAAACACATTTTTCTCAATCCCTTTGCACAAAGACTCACAAGATTTGACATCATTCACATTCAGACAAATGCATCTGAAAAGTACCAGGTTACCTCAGAAATACTGCGAGTCTCCGTCAATTTTCAACCGAGTCCTGCAGATGGACCTAAGCAGTATTGTATTAGAGAATGTTGTCTTGCAATATGTGGACGACATCTTAATTTGCAGCACGACAGAGGAGAGGTGCAGGCACGATTTTATTCAGCGATTGACTGTATTGGCTGAGAAAGGATATAAAGTTGACAAAGAGTTGACAAAGAGAAGTTACAATACTGTCAACAAGAAGTGCTGTACATAGGCCAACTGATCTAGGATTATGCAATTATGTCAGGGCATGGGTCTTTGACTACAGCTCTTATACCAAGCCCTTGTTACAAGCCCTAAAGAAAGCACAGGGGACGAAAGAAAACATTGAATGGACCGAAACCATGGAAGAAGGGTTTAACGAACTAAAAAAGGCTATTTGCACGGCACCAGTTTTAGGAATTCCCAATCATGCAGAGGAATTCTACATGTTTTCACACACGAATGGCAGTGTTATGACAGCAGTACTCACACAGAGAACCACATTGGGGTACAAGCCCCAGGCATACTACAGTGGGAATTTGGACCCAGTGATGAGAGGTCACGTCCCGTGCGAACAAAGTTTAGCTGCCGCGGCGTTCACTATAGAGAAGGCTATAACCATTGTGATGGGATGCTCAATGACGTTATTCGTTGAGCATGCACTATTTGCCATTCTAGAGAAACTAAAAGGCACATTGGGGGTCATTCTGAGGTTGGAGGTAAGGGAAATTCGATGCCAGTTAAGGATTACCGGCATGGCTTACCGCTACGGGCTATTCTGACCAACCAGACCGCTATTTACGGCACCGTAAAGTACGATGCCGTAAATAGCGGTCAGGGCGCATGCACGCGACACAACATGCCGGCATTAGCGGCATGCCATAAACTGGAGAAGATTCCAAGTGATGCGGAAATGCAAACAACGGCCTCCCGAAGGCTGAAAAAGTGCATACCGGCATGGTGTAAATACCGGCATCGCCGACCAGGCGTTAAGAACCCTGAGCAGTGTTTCCAAGAGCCACAGGTGCACACAATCAGCACAGGTGGAGGCAATGGAGTCAGGGCCAGTACAAAAGGAGCACACCCACACACCACACCCCCTCCCACACCAAGATGATACCAATAGTAGTAGCATTACTGGAGCTGGAGGCCCATCTTGCAATGCCTCAACAACAACAACAGCCGCCACCACAGAGGAGACGCAGGAGGAGAAGGCGGGTGAGACAGGCCCAGCTTGCCCCACCAGTGCAGCCACCATTACCATGCCGGCAGCCCCCAATCCCTCACATCAGAGCCACCCCCTTCAACCTAACACCTGAGCAGATCCACACCCTGTACCGGCTTGACCGTGACACCATCACCACCATAGTGGACCTGAAACACGACATAGTGAGCCTCATAGAAATACGCACCGCCATCCCCCCTCTACTGAAGGTAGTGTTTGTGCTCCACTTCCTTGCCACAGGCACCTACAAGCACACATTGGGGCACACGCATGGCATATCACAACCCTTACTTTCCCGAATACTGAACCAAGTGCTGGATGCCCTCCTCAAGCGCACAAGGGACTACATATCCCTACCACGGACTCCCCAGGAGATGTTTGATACAAAAATTAGCTTCCATGCACTGGCAGGCATGCCAAATTGTGTAGGTGCCCTCGATTGCACCCAGGTGGAGTTGGTGGTCCCTCCCGCATGCCATGGAGGTAGTATATTGCAACCGCAAGCAATACCACTCCATCAATGTGCAGATGGTATGCAACGCCAGCAAGATCATCACACATTGCTGTGGCCGATATCCAGGATCAACTCATGACTCTTTGCTAAGGCGGAACTCCACGCTACATGGAGCAACATGCTGGACGACGTGCCTGGCTGCTTGGTGAGTTGCCTGACTGGGCCATGGCAGTGCATCGGGGTTGTGAGGTGGGTGGCTGCATACTCCACCTGGGTGGGAATGGGGGGAATGCATACTCCACCTGGGTGGGAATGGGGGGGATGCATACTCCACCTGGGTGGGAATGTTGACGTCAGTGCACGATGTGCACATCACTGAACACTGTGCCCCAAAGCAACTGAAATGGTACATGACAACCAAATCCCATAGTGATGAAGTAAGGCCGACACCTATCACTACATGACTACCAGGTAACCAGCCCACATCCCACAACACATGCACCACTCATCAGCGGCCCTCACACAGCGTAAGGTCATCCTGCACTATGCGCTGCATATGCACTATGTTGCTGTCTCCAGCAAATCACCACACAGGACAGTCATCCCTGGCCATGCATTGAACTGAGTCAACCAGGGATACCACAGTGTGTCACTGGTTCGGCACACCCATAGGCGTGCTGCATGTCACCATGGAACTGATCAGTGCAGAATGCCCAATATAGAACTGACTACAGCCAACGCTCCCTACTACCAAATTCCACAGAACACTACTCATCACTGATTTTACACCAACACTACTGCATGCATATACGATGCACATGCAACAAGATGTCAGTGCACACCATGACCCATCTTGAAGATGCAACCCACACCATTAGTCCATTGCACAGGACACATAGAGTGGCCAGAAATGGGGTCAATGCATCCAGGGACATGTGCGTGTGGGCACAAATTACCTGCTTCCATGTGAGACTAGTACAGTTGTCCTACATGAATGTGCGAACACTTACCTTCATTACACTCTCATGCAGGTGATGGTGGCTATCCCTTGAAGCCGTGGCTCATGACCCCTGTCCGAAACCCACACAACAGGCACGAGGAGGACTACAATCATTCCCATACCTGTACGCGTGTGGTGATAGAGCAGACCTTTGGCCTGTTGAAGGCATGATTTCGCTGCCTCAGCCGGTCGTGTGGGGCACTCTTCTACAGCCATGAGAAGGTGGCCAAGATTACCATGGCATGTGTAATGCTGCACAATATGTGCATCCGTCGGAACGTGCTCCTGCCCCCTGACATGGAACTGCTACCACCTGATGATGATGAAGGGGAGTTGGAAGATGTGGCAGGACATCATCATGGTGCCGATGCACAGGAGGGACGTGCCGTACAGCAGTCATTGATTGCACAATATTTCTGACACACAAGTCAGCAGAGGGTGACATAATGTTAGGACATAGGGCACTGGGTGTGGAGATACATGTACACTATGCACTGTGCAAGATTAAATGACACATGTGAAATGATGAACTTCCACTCTGGTTATTTTTTTGTAACACAAAAGGTGTATTAATAGTGAAAATATCAATGTGAAAAACAATGTCCCTCCACCACCCACCTCTCACCCCACAACTCTCCCACACACCTTCACCCCCCTCCCTTACTCCACCCCCCTCCCCCCACAACTCCCCCACACTGGGTGGAGTTGCTCGTGGACTGTGTGTCCTCATGCTGAGGCTGTTGGCCAGGATGAGCAGCCTCCAAAGCATCGGCTATGCGGCCGAGCACCTCGCAGAGGCGGTTAGTGTTTTTTCCGTTATGGACTGGCCCAGTGCCCTCAAATCAGCACGCCACTCCATGGCCTGGGGATTGTCCTGCACGAATTCTGTTATCAGGGGAGAGAGCTGGTCAGCCCGCTGTGCACCGGCGGATGAAGCAGTGGCCCTGCTGGGAATCAGGCTAACATGTCCTGCAGCGCTTCCTCACGGGACTGTACACAGGGCTGCCATGTCCCTGTGTCTGTCCTTGGCCATACTGCTCCAGTGTGTCGTTCTCACCATAGTCACTGAAGGATACCTGGGGGTTTGAGAAATCTTCAGGGGTGTGCACGACTTCCACAGTGTCATCCTCAGTTGTTCCCCAGATGTCATTGGGGCTGTCCTCAACTTTGAGGGGGGCCGTGGCTGCTACCTCCCCAGCCACACTGGACTCCTCGGACCATGGCATTGGGCAGGTGTCTGCAGGCAGTGCAGGGAGGGGGCTGTGGGTGGGGGTGGTGCATCCTCCACGGGCCTTGCTGGTGCTGGTGGTGTATCTCCCAGTGTTGTCTTTGTCGCTGGGACACGGCGGCCCCTGCCTTGTCCCCTGTATGTGCTGGGATAGTTGCTGTCCTGCTCCTCACTGTCATGCTCACTGCCTGTGGGGGTGGAAGAGAGGGACGGCATGAGTGATGTTTGGATAGCCAGCATTCATACATGGCTACGATAGCATATTCAGACAATTGTGGGTAATCAGCATTTGTGTAGGGAACAGCACGTCATTCCATACATGAGTGGTAAATGCATGCATATGTCGGTGTCACTCATGTTTGCCAGGTACTGTGCTGTCTAACATGCATACTGTTTACATCAACTACCCTTTGTGCCTCACGGAATTAGCAACTTTGCGTGGTATGTCTCATGTACGTTACGGCCTTGCACCTGGCACTGGCTTGGGTCTCACTTGCTTCGGCATGATTTACAGGAAGGGGGGTGTGGCCGACCATGGCGTGACTCTTTGGCCAGACGTTAGCAGTGTCTTTCATCACACTTGCCTTAGCAGTATTTACTTTGGACACTCACCTCCATCAGCGGATGACGGAGTGCTACACTCCATTTCTACGACCCCTTCAATGGATTCAGGCCCTATCATGCCCGCACATGTCTCCTCCAACAGCATGAGTTTTATTGGCGAACTTGCTCCCTCCTCATGTTGCCGCTAAACACAGTCCCAGCATGCTCGTGTAGGGTGTCCACGAGCATGTATAGCTCATCTGGGCTGAACCGCTCCTTTCGGAGGCGGGCAGCTCCCTTCTTTGGTGCTTTGGGCAATCCTGGGTGGTAGTAGAGACATTCCGGTCGATCACCAGTGTGCCAGGGGTCCTGTGTGGTGAGGAAGGCAATGGATTGTGTTTTTAAAGTGGCCGCCGTGCTCCTTCCCGTTCATGTGCGATGACGCTATTTCCGGTTCCTAAATTTAACGGTGACCATAAATAAAAGTGACCGCTATTTACAGTCACCGCTAATGCCGCGTTGGTCTATGGCGGTAGTGTTGTCTACGGTGCGATTCATGCCGGTAGGAGGTTTTTTGGGGCCTTTTGCGGCATGGCGCTAGGTCCCTTACCGGCATGGCGCAAAGCTCGTGCCCGCAAACTCGTAATAGTGCGCTTTTAGCCTGCTATTGCCAGCTCAGGCATGCATTTTGTGCCATGTCGGTAAGGGACGGTATTTACCTCCGAACTCGGAATGAGGGCCATTGACATCTCACAGAGCTTCTGCTTATGAAGTGATCATATCAAATCCATCGATTAAGATATTTCGATGTAAGATAGTGAACCCAGCTATGTTTATCGCAGAGCCAGTCACTGAAGAAGAGCCAATCAATGACTGCGCGAACTATGAAGAATTTTATGATGAGATTCCCAGAGTGAAAGAAAATGCATTGGCAGAAGGAGAAATCGTCTTCGTTGACGGTTCTTCGAGAATCGATCAAAATGATGGCAGAGATATACAGGCACTGCTGTGAGGAAGCACACGGCAAATGGAGAATTTCGAGTACTCATTAGTGCACAATTACCATCTGATTATTCAGCACAAGCTGCAGAATTATTGGCGTTGATACTCGCACTCGAGAATCACGCAGACCAGGAAGTGACGGTGTACAGTGACTCCGCCTATGTGACATCAACAGTGCACACAGGTCTTGCATGCTGGAAAAGGAGGGGCTACCTCTGAGCGGACGGCACGCCAGTGCAGCACGCAGCCTTATTGGATAGGCTCATTAAGGCACCACAACTCCCAGTGCGCATAGCGGTCGTGAAATGCGCCGCCCACACAAACGGGACAGATTTTATCTCACGAGGAAATCAAGCAGCAGACATGGAAGCCAAACGTGTGGCGACCAAAGACGAAGCTATAATGAATGTGGACATAACTGATGTACATGAGAGAATTATTGTTGCACGAAGTTAACCTGAAGGTTATAATCATATGGAGAAAACCCAATTAATGGAGCTCCAAGGGGAGGCACCACAGGAGGAGAAACCCCTTTGGAAGTGGCGAGGGTGTTCTTTAAACCCCTCCAAGAGCTTGTGGCGACAAGATAGCACTGGTAAACCGGTGATGCCTATAGCCCTATTGAAAATAGCACTGGAACAGTTACACTATCCAGCACACATGACAAAAGAGAATCTAGCAGCGACAATTGCTGAAGACTGGTTTATACCGAACTTGGCAGAGCACGTTGCATTTTTTATGGTGAACTGTATAATCTGCCAACGGTTCACGGCTGGGCATACACTACGTGTAATTAGAGGAGTCATCCCAAGGCCCAATTGACCTTTTCAGCACTTGCATGTCGATTATGTCGATATTATTCAAGTATGTAATGGGTACAGGTACCTAATGGTTGTGGTGTGTCCATTCTCTAGATGGATAGAAGCAGGTCCATGTACACACCCAGACTCTGCCTGTGCGGCCAAATTTCTAGTGAGGGAGGTATTTCCCAGATGGGGAATATGTGAAGTCATGAGATCAGATAATGGTCCTCATTTTGTTAATGCAGTATTTGAAAGGATTAGCTTGTTGCTTAATATAAAGCACAAGTTTTCTTTGGCGTATCATCCCCAAAGAAATGGGATATGCGAGAAGCTCAACGGCTTGTTAAAGGAAAGGATAGCCAAGTTGAAACTTACTCTAAAGAAGGGATGTTTGCACTGCCTTCCATGCCACTGTATGCGCTCAGAAACCAGCCTGGTTCGGACCACCATCTCACGCCTCATGAGATTGTAACAGGCAGAAGGATGCACATGCCACTGACACCTCGGGATAGAGCTAGATGTGATGCTCAGCCAACATGGGAAGTGTTAGGATCAGAAATGCAAAATTACTTGAATTGCATGACATCTTGACTTACTGTAATTTCAGGACAGCTGCAGCGACGACAAAAAGGGTGCAGGGCAGCACAGAACACAGAAGGAGATACTACAACAGACCAAATTCAAGGTTTACATCTACCACAACTGTTCCCTGGGGACACGGTCCTGGTGAGAAACCACACGAGAAAAAAGTGGGATGAGCCAAGGTTCAACGGTCCCTTTAGAGTGGAGGACGTTACTCCCTCTGCAGTCATGTTACAGGGAAGAAGAGCTAGGATATTCTTGGGTGACATCAAGCCATACATCGGAGAAGTCCCTCTGCCCTCAGCCCAACGCGTAGAGACTACAGACAATGGGGAAGAACCCACAGCACGTGCAGACGAGATCCATGACGAGGAAGAAGAACGCATGACCAGCAAAGCAAAGGCAAAGAACTTTTGTGCAAAGTTGTGGCTTAATTTTGGACATTTCCTCTGAGCAAAATAAGGGGATAAGGACATATACACGGACACTCTGTGCATCCTAGATGCAGGGTGAAGAAGAAAATTGCACGTATAAGCTACACCATAGTCTGTTGACTTTGGACTGAGGCACACTGAAGCCTTGATAAGAAAAGGATATGCAAAATTTTGATCGAGGACACATAAATTGGAAGAAAATACAGTATCCAGACTCTTTCAACACAGAGACTTTATTCGGACTCGCCTATGGTGTCGCACAGTAGTGACATCACTAAAGATGTTTTGATCTACATCGAGTTAGTATTGAGATCGTACCCATTGTTAGTGGGAAGGCTCACTAACATCACTGAATTTCTTCAAGATCCTGAAAACGAAAGGACAATAAAGAGGCTTGCCACTGTCATTGCTGAGCAGTTCCTTTTGCTTCCGGAATACAGGGAGGACAAGACGAATGTCCCTGTCACCAGAAGATAGCAGATTAGCCAGCAACGTCTTCTTTCGCCTAATTGAGGACTTTCCAGAGATTGTGGGGGAGACTTGCTAGTGTTGCCGTTCTCACTTTCATCAGAGACCCAGCAAACTCTACACAGATGAGCATGGTATTGTAATGCAAGTCAAACTTTCTAATCATCATCAGAATTTTCTGAGAAGATTGCAAACTTTCCGACGAGGGACAGATCGAGAAAGTGTTGCCAGAGACTTTACTCTTGTTTATGCTGACAAGGACACGACATGTCTTCTGGATTGAAACAGATAAGAGGCATTGACTGGGAGCTTGTTTATTTTGAACACACACAGTAAAGACTTGCTGAACTTATTACCTTATTTGACATTTTCGTATACAGAAAAGAGAACTGTTTCCAGAGACAAGAGACAATCTATTATTCAGGCAAAGAAGGATAATTGTTCCAGTATCTGCAACCTACAAGCAGAAAAAGCAGGATCCAGAGCTAAGAATATTACCTAGAATGTATTAAAGAGTTAGTTTTATTTCCTTAGATGATCGAGATGGGCAAGCAAAACAGCAATCTTGTTATCCCTCCGGAGGAGAAGCACTTGTATTGTCCCAGAGCTAAGTGTTGTAGGTTAACATATAGAGAAATCATGTACCTATGCATTGTATTCATTATTGTTTTATTGTCACTGACGATTCAAACTGCATTTTTTATTGGTGCACAAAGTGTTGCGATCCCAGTGCACCCACCTAATGATGTAAGCATGAAACCCACAAACACACCCAGACCTTACATAGTCATTCCAGTCCCTAGAAGGTCTGATAGCGGAATGAGTGAACTTGAGATTGATGTGATGAGGAATAACACACACACTCTTTTGGTAACAAGCAAGTTGAAAAGCCGGAGGCAGGGTCGGCAGAGCAAAGATGAGAAAAGGTTAATGAAAGACACACATGCAAACGATGAGTGCACATACACTAGGTATAGTGTCAATACTTGCAGCACCACAGTTCAAAGAATGGGAGAAGTTTGGACAACCTACAATAAGAAGTTCCATGCAAAGTGAAGCCAAAGGACAAATGGAGAAAACGGAACTTTTAAAGAGACAAGAGGAGTTGGAGAATAAACAAACAGAGACAGCCTTGACAAGCACCCCCAATCCAGCAATGAAAAGGACAAGTGCAAGTCCTGCAAAACTGACACGTGTAGAGATAATAGCAGAATCAATATGGACGTTCATAGCCAGAGCCAGGAAAAGACAAGGAAAGAATTACCAGACTGTCTCCTACTCAAATGGTACAGATGAGAATGCCTGGACCATGGATGGAGATGCCTGAGAATTCTCCAGCGAGAAGAAGCTATATGGATACTATTAAGGATGTGATGATAGCAAACTACATGAAAACCTTGAGAATCAGGAGAAGCACACAAGAAGACACCAACAAACTAAACGACTACCTGGACAGCACAGCACACTTGGGAAATGACATCTGGTACCAACACATGAAAGAAGTTGATAGATGAAATTCTGAGGAAGAATGCTTTGTTTGTGCCCTACTACCTTATAGCATGTGGAAGTGGAAGATCTTTGTAGCTGTCGAAATAGATGTACAAACAACACACTGTCTATCACATGTAGTAATGTGCAAGATCAGAGGCCAGTTCATAGGAAGTGATGCTTCACTCAAATGGGCAACTGAAGCAACCGACCCCAATGAAGACGATTATGTCCAAGACATAAAGACAAGAAACAATGGAAAAACGAAGAACATTGTGATCAGATATGAGAAGCCTGGAATTAAAGGAGCAGAGATCAGAAGAGAGGCAAACCAAAAACTGAATGTGCAGAAGAAGCTTGGAGTTGGAAGAACAGAGGCCAAATGCAAATTTGGGGAACAGTGCTTTCACCAGACGTATGTGAGAAAGGAGTAGTGATCTGCAGAGTATGGATGGTCATCGGTCATTACCAGGGCACCATTCACATAGTACAGAATGGATGCAAGCCCTTATGGCCGAGACTTGCTAAACTATTGGCATGGGTCGAGGACAGAGGAGGACCCTTGCAGAAAGTACCATTGGAGAGCCCAAAATTCTGCTTCAGAAATAATGGTACGAGAAAAATGGGAGAGAATCAGAATTGTGGCCGAGTCTTTGACGCTCCAGGAATGGTACATGGTACTGCAGTGATCATGGATCATTATTGGGCATGTGGATCCAAAGCATATATCAGATTGCTGAAAAATATGGGTGGTATATGCACACTGGTGAATGTCCATGTTCCAGCGTTGGTGATTCCAAAAAGTGATTTGAATAATGACAGTTTCCCGAAAGCAGATGCTCACTTGAGAAAGAATAGATCTGTGGAACTGATGAGTCGAATGAAGAGAGAGAATTACTTTTCTGCTAAATCAGAAGAAGCCTTTCATGCGATCCTGTATGAACACAGATTGATCAGCCTAACCTCATCAGTGTTCACGACAATTCTGATGCCAAGAGTTCAGGTTGCAGACAACCAGATGGGAGTCACTGCAGACCATCAACAGAACCCTAAAAGGATTCAATGCAATCAAGGAAGTGTTAAGGGCAATTTGACTAATGACTCTCCAGAACAGATATGTCCATGACATGATCACAACTGTGGATGGAGGTGTTTGTGCAAAAATCGGAGAATCATGTTGCACATTTTTACCATCTCACGATGACGAAAATGGAACCTTAAGAGAAGCCATAGGTATGCTGACAAAACTACAGAATCAGATGATTGATGAATCTGACGAAGTTGACGATGACCGCTGGTTTGGATCACTATTTTCATGGATTCCACAATGGATGGCAGATGCATTCAAATTCCTAGGAGCCCTGCTGGTGATGATATTGCTCGGATTCTGTGTTATCAGGACAATAATATCCCAGTGTCAGAAAACTGCAAAAAAAGGCCATAGGGATGAAGATCATGATTGATGTCGAGCCAGGATGGAAGCCTAAGGACCTGACTGGTGAAGAAATAAGTGACTTCGTGATAGCCAATGTTTATGCACCAGAAGGAACACAGTTTCGATATCCAAGGAAACATAGAAAATATAAGGGAAGATGGATCTATTGTAGTCCAAGTGGACAATGCCAACTAATGACTTGGAACAAAGATGAGCAGGTAAGAACAGCAGGAAGCTTGAAGGGAGTAATAAAGAAATGGACCCCAAAGAGATATTTCTTCAGACCTCTATGTGTGGACCCAGAGGATGAAGTAAAAGTGGATCCAGAGGATGAAGTAAAGGTGGATACAAAGGAAAAGGTGAAAGTGGTTGATGAATCACCCAGAGGGGGGAATGTAGAGGAGGTACCAAGCACGATTCGCACTCCAACTGCCCATTTTGAAGTACCAGGAATATTCACACCATATTATGTGACGTATGATGAACAAATAAACCAGCAGAGAGCTGCAGTTGGGCTCTGTCCAGTACCTATCAGAAGAACAACACCTGTTGAAGTACCAACACCTAAGAAAAACTGGACAGTAAGTGACCCATTGAGAAAACCATATCGACAAATGAGACAGAATGACGATTGTCAGAATGTAATACCCAAAGAAGCTAAAAAGACACTGAAGGAAGAAGAATGATGACATCATAAGATCCCGGACTGACTCACATATAGAAGATATGATGACCTATGAATGATGAAAAGAGACGAAACGCCATGGATAAGTGACATCCTGAGCCTAAAGTGAAATAAGTGATGTCAAGGTGTCAGAAATTATGCCACAGGCATGATGAAGATATTCGGTTCGTTTAAACATGTACATATGCAAAGTAACTGCAAGAAGTGCAGAAATCGTGAGGCTTGCTTATGCTTCGTAGTAAGATATATTGCGGCAAGCACCACCGATACATATATCTACCTCGAGGAGCACTTTATATAAGTATACTTCCACTATGCACAAGAGCAGGTTACTAAAGGTCTCAAGAGGAGAGTTTCGCAGCAAACAAATTGAGAATTAAAGACAGAGAGAAACTCAGACGAAGACAATCATGCCAAGAAGCCAAGGTTGTATCGGTTGAAATAGCCCAACAGTGGATTCAATTAATGAGAAGAAGAATAGAGTATCCTGTTCAGAAAGGTCAAGATAAGCCACAGATGGCAGCCAACTGGCAGAATTAAATCAAATACACGAAATTGCATGAAGAATAAGACGATTTCACAGTGTCGGAATCAAGTGACCAGGCAAGCTGAGTGGATGAAACTTTCACACCTACGCATGGACTTTGGCCATGCACGGACGCCTTTAACTTTCCCAGCAGACACGAGGCCAACCACAAAAAAATAATTGACAAATGACCACTGAAGTGATGATTGATTGTAGCAATAATTGGAGGGAAGCTGGGGGTGCAGACAAACTCCCTGCACCTTGCCGGCTATTCTGCACGCTGCTAAGCAAGTGCAAAAGTATGAGTGAGGTTGATGCCAACCCAATCATAATGGACCATGTAATCTAGGGTCCTATAGTTAGGAGAACCAATGAGACGTCGTACTTTTAGTGACGTTTACAGTAGCCATTTCGAAGGAAGGGCTTAGTTGCCCCACCTGACATTGTTCATCCAATCCCCTCTCCCCGTTACCATATACAGATATAGTCCCTATATTAAAGTTACCTTCCTAGAATCAATAGAGTTGCATGTTAAAGTTTTAAAAGTTACATGTCAGTAGTGATGAGTTTTTGGTATAAATACTATGTTTTTTCTGAAATTAATTGGAGTTGAAGCAAGAAGGAAAATCGAGCGATTGCTGATATTCATGAACTCCCCGTTTTTTGTACTTGTCATTAAACGGACTCCCTTTGCCAAACTATTGAGTTGTCATTATTGATTTGATGCAAGAGTATTAATATGCATCCCCATCATTCTCAAGGGTGCTGCTACTCATCTTAAAGTGCTGTCTGGGAAACCCCGAGTCCTATGGGCCGGCTGAGGTCCCTACTGCACACCAGTGTTACAAACTGTGTCTGAACCCTTCCTGAACTTTTGGGCATAAGGCCCCAGAAACTTAGGGAAGGGCGTTTGAAGTTAGGGCTAATTCTCTGTGGACCTCTAGTGCATAAACTAATCTACACTTTCCTTTGCAGGTGTTTGATCTGTATTATGCCCTACTCTAGTGACTGTATATAGGTATTCTATTATTAGTGTTGTGTGATACTTATACCTGTTAGTAATAATTTTTCATAGTGTTGTTGGCCATAAATAAAAAACTGTATTTTTATACATACTGTCTAAGTGCAATTTGTGATTCCCATTTTGTGTACTCATTGTGGACACTTTACAAGCTCACCACCTCTTGAGACTTAGCCTAGACCTCTTGTCACTGCTACCTTGAACTGGTTTGGCTACAGCTCCCTGAGTTGTCCCTGTCAAAATATAGGTTGGCCTTCTATACATCTGTCCACCAGGCCAGAGTATAGTATCTATGTAGCCCCCGCACCATGGGGTGAGACTTTTATGGACTGTTGATTACATGCTTACTATTTCTTCCAATGTAGCTCCCCGCACCATGAGGTGAGGCTTTCCCGGACTGTGCCCCACACCCATGATTAATCTATGCTTACCTGTATCTTCCGATGCAACCCTCTGCACCGTGGGTTGAGGCTTTTGCAGACTTAGATCCATACCTATGATGACTCCATGCTTACCTAAATCTTTCACAAACATTCAAGCTGGAGACAGCGATGTTGGGTCGAGTTGCTTGTATTTTGTGCCAGTCCAAAGTCTTAGAATAACTTAACAGCAGTATATTCCTTTCATTCTGGGACTTAAGATTTGCTCTTTGCAGAACTCTCCTTACAAGCTGTGTTTGCTGGAGCCTTCCTGGCTGTGACTTTCCTTGTGGTAGATAGATGTGTTATCACTTTGTTGCCTTTTAACCCTGACAAGGAAGCTGACAAAGAAGGATTTATAGCTTCCCAGTGGTCATTTAGTGTTGCAGCTGACCGTCTCGCAATAATCTGCGCCCATTTCATGGCCTTCAGGCCAAGATCACAAACATTACAGGGCCACTTACACAGGGGGCCCGGATGGACACAGTCCTGGGGCCTTTGGCGCCAGGCTCATGAAAAACAATAATCAGGAAACATTTATTTGGGTCAAGAATACCTTTATTATGAACATGGCCAAGTGTATTTCACATGGGAAATTCCTTTACTGCAGCAGCCCCACGTGTACTCTTGGGTGGGGCTGCTGCTGTTGGGTTGCCTTGCACATGCTGACTCTCTGTGAGTGGCAGGGTGTGGCAGGCAAGCCAGGCCTAGTGGGCGTGCCCGTGATTGCAGCTATATAAACTGCTCCAATCCCCCATGCAGAATAACACTCACCGCCGCCTGGGACTACACTTACCTTTGGAAATCCTGCTTACCACCTGGGGAACCTGCTCTCAGCTGTGCGCGTCTTCAAATCTTCTGGAATGCTGACATCCTCATCTTGGAACCGCAGCTTACCTTCAAACCTCCCGGAACGATGAAATCTTCACCTTGGTACCGCAACCCATCTTCAAATCTTCTGGGACGCTGAAATCTTCATCTTGGTACTGCAGCTCATCTTCAGATCTTCCGGGATGCTGAAATCTTCATCTTGAACGAAAGGCAAGGTTAGCCACTTAACAGACATTAAGTTTAAGGTCGTGCTAACGCCGAACCTCGCGCTTTTCCTTAAACCATCAATCACCCGTTGTCGGACATTGAGGTTTCATCCATCTTCCTCCCAGCCGCGTTCAGCAACCTCCACAACTGGTTTTGGGCCGCATCTCCATCTATGGGGAAGAAAACAGAAGAGAAAACAATATTGAGAGCAGAAAGCAGAAAGGGGAAAAGACAAGAGACATTGAGAGACACTTATCAGGGGAAAGCATAGTCGCAGCTGGACTGGACTATTACTTACCAGGGATCAGTGAAGGAACTAGATCCCATCAACAAGCGCCCCTGCCCGAAGTAGCAGGAAGAGAGCTCATCATCCATAATAAACAGGTGAGCCTTATGGGCCGGTACGTGCGGACAGAAATCGCACCTTGGATTGAAGGGTTTGAGAGGTACAACAGTCACCAACCAGCGCACTCACGTTTTCTCATATCCACGCAGGAGCAGTGCCATCAATCGTCGCCATCCACAGCTTATTCGCAGGGGGAGAGACCTGATGGGGGTGATCTAATTCCTGGGAGGGCTGCAACCGTGCCCCGACGCCTCTGCAGAAACCAGGTGAGCGTAACAGAACGCGAAGCCTCTACAAATCTCTGCCTGGGCATTATGGAAACTTCAGAGACAGTCCTATTGGCCCAATTACTAGGGGAATTACGGGCTGAAGTACATGCTTGAAGGCAGGAAACCAGTGCATTAAAGAGGGATCTTATTGTAACTCGAGAAAGAACTGATGACTTGGAAAGACAGATGCTGCAGGCACAAGCAGGACAGGTTCCCTTGCCTGGGATAGCCCCCTCTTCCACGCCACCGCAATCAACACCAGTTCAGATGGTTCTTCCAGGGGCAGTGCCCCTAACCCCGCCCGAACGATTCAACAGCGATCCAAACAAGTTTGCCATATTCATGAACCAATGTTGTCTTCATTTCCTATGCAGACCAGGAGCCTTTCCTAATGATCATGCCAAAGTTGCATTCGTACTCTCATACCTAGGAGGCAACGCGGCGAACTGGTGAATACTCAAGATGATCCTTTGCTTCGGAACTTTAGGGATTTCCTGCACGAGATGGAGAAATTGTTTGCCCGACATACTCAAGGACAAGCTCTGGACTACAAATTATTTTTGCTCAGACAGGGAAATCAAGATCTATTAACCTACATTGCAACCTTCAGTCATCTCATAGCCCAAACCAACTGGCCAGAAGAAAAGAGTACTACACTCTTTTATCGAGGGTTACGTGGAGAACTTAAGGATGTGTTGGATCAAGTTGTGAACCCACCTGAGGGGTGTGCGGACTACATCGACCTAACAGTGCAACTCCATCATAGGTTGCAGAATAGGAAAATGGATCGAGCCAGAACAGAAGGAAGATCAGTTTATGTGCGACCCTGTGAGAACCAGACCAAACCACACAAACATTCTGAACCAATGCAAATGGTTGGGTTACGGAGTCCTCTTACCAAGGCAGAAAGAGGGAAAAGAAGACAGCAACAACTCTGCTTATATTGTGGTAAAGAAGGTCACTTTCTTCGTGAATGCCCGGTAATACCACCCAAGAAATTAGTTGGAGCAACGGACAAAAACAATGAAGAAGAACAAGTACAGGACTCAGGGAAACTCCAATGCCCGGCAAGCGTAGGGGTCCACTTGTCGAGCGAGAAAAAGGAATCCGTACAGACCTCACATCTAGTCCTTCCGGTACTTTTGGTGAAGCACAGGCAACCGTCAAAGATACATGCCTTGGAGGCATACATTGACAGTGGAGCAGTGGGAAACTACATTGACCAAGATCTGGCTATCCGAATAGTCCTTCCTCTCCAACAAAAGCAGAAATCGGAAAATGTCACTGCAGTGGATGGTTCTCAGCTATCATCCGGCCCGGTGACACAATACACAGAGAAAGTCAAGCTTCTGTTGCAAGACGGGAATCAAGAGGACATTACCTTCAATCTCATCGGAGCTCTTCAGTTCCAGATGATATTGGGAATGCCTTGGCTGGAGACCCATAATCCTAGGATCGACTGGCGAAAACGAGTTCTGACCTTTCCTCAAGACTGTGCCGACACCTGTTACAACAAAGACATTGTCAACCTGAAACCAAAGAAAGGAATCGTGCTGGACCTCACTGGCTCTTTACCACCTGAATACCTGCATTACCAGGATGTCTTCCATAAAGAGTAAGTCAACGTTTTGCCCCCGCATAGACCCTACGATTGCCAAATAGATCTCGTGCCCGGAGCTCAAATTCCCTGCAGCAGGATTTACACTCTAACAGAGCAGGAAAACCAACATCTTAGAACTTACCTGGATCAGTATCTGGCAAACGGTTTTATCCGCCCATCCAAGTCCCCTGCTTCCTCGCCCCTCTTCTTAGTGCCTGAGAAGGAGGGGGGCCTAAGAACCGGTATTGACTACAGAGCAATCAATCAGATCACAGTAAAAAAACTATACCCCTTACCACTTCTACAAGAGCTCCTGGATCAGGTGAAGCACGCTCAGATTTATACAAAGTTGGGTTTGCGAGCGGCCTACCATCTTGTGAGAGTCAACAAAGGAGACGAGTGGAAGACGGCCTTTCGCACCAAGTATGGCCTCTTCGATTACCAGGTCATGCCCTTCAGGTTATGTAAGGCCCATGCGGCGTTCCAATTCTTTATGAACAACGTACTCTGTGAGCTATTGGACGTTTGCGCACTTGTCTACATAGATGACATTCTCATCTACTCAAATTCCAAGGAAGAACATATCTGTCATGCCCGGGCAGTCTTAGAGAAACTTCAACAATACTAGTGGTATGCCTAGCTGGAAAATAATGTCTTCCATGTGACCGAGGTCGAGTTTCTCGGTTTCATGCTCACACCACAAGGGGTACATATGGACACACGAAAGGTGGACGCATTCCTCCAATGGCCCTAACCAACATCCACGAAAGGAGTACAAAGCTTGCTCGGATTCGCTAATTTCTATCGTCGATTTATACCTGGGTTCTCACAAATTGTACACCCAATTACCTCCCTGCTGAGAAAGATCAAGAAATTCCATTGGTCCACAGAAGCTGAAGAAGCCTTTCAAAGCTGAAACTAGCATTTACATCTGCACCAGTCCTTCTACGCCCTCGACCAGACCTGCCATACATAGTTGGAACAGACGCTTCAAAAGTAGCAATGGGAGCGGTATTGTCCCAATGGGACTCGGAAACTGGACAGTTACATCCCATTGCCTTCTGGTCTTGCAAATGTTCTGCCCCCGAATTAAACTATGCGATCACGGATAAAGAATTACTGCCGATTAAAGCAGCATTCAAGGCATGGAGACACTACCTTCTTGGGGCGAGACACACAGTCACCGTCATCACGGACCACCGTAATTTACAATACTTGAAAACTTCCAAAGCGCAATCCTCGCGTCAACTTCGTTGGGTGCTCTTTTTCTGCAGAATATGACTTCATTATCACCTATAGACCTGGAATACGGAATGGAAAGGCAGATGCACTATCACGCATGAGTGAAGAAAAAGAGGCTTTTACAACATCCGATCCCGTGGCATCATTCCCAAAGAATGAATCCAAACCAAGATCGCTGCCACCACGTATGTAGATGACTTAAAAACCAGTTTGCAGTATCAGATGAATCAGTCAACAGAACAGGAATGGCATTCAAAGGGAGACTGATACACCATTGAAAACAACCTACCATAACAAGAAACTACAAAATCAAACCATCACGAACTATCATGATTCATTAGTAGAAGGACATCCAGGAATAGCCAAAACGCAGGCTAAAATAAAGCAAACTACTGGTGGCCAACTTGGAGAAAAGGTATTGCCCAGTTTATTGCAACCTGTGGTGTTTGAGCACAACACAAGTCTCAGAAACAACGCCCTGCTGGTTTACTACGTCCCTTGATGGTACAGCCAGCACCATGGCATACTCTATCAATGGACTTTATCACAGATCTTCCCCCTGCAACGGTTACAACACCATCTTAGTGATTGTGGATTTGTTCTCCAAAATGGCCCATTTCATCCCTCTGAAGGCACTTCCAACTGCATCGACTCTCGCTACTGTGTTCTTGGAGCAAATTGTCCGATTGCATGGATTTCCATCAATATTAGTGGTAGGCAAAACTATATGCAGTACCCTTTGGGAACACTACACCCAATTAAGACTACAAGTGACAGTACAATTTCACCTTTGGTAGTAGCCTGTACTACAAGGTTATAGTGATAGTAGTAGCGCAGCAGCCAGACTTATCTCAAGAGTAAGTGAGCAGTACAAATAGTTACACAAAGGATAGCAATTACTATGATTCAGGCAAACACTGACTCAAGGTTTCTAAGTAAAATAATATATATTTATTTACTCAACAGTTGTATAACATTTCACTATTATAAGCAGCTAAAAATCACACTCTTAATACACCACTTCCCTTAAATTCCAGACAAGTTAAGCTCACAAATTGTAGTGGGAGCAAAGTGGCACTCCAGCAATTTAAAAGGGAGGGAAAGACCGAGTTATTAGAAATTAGGCAAAACTAACAGGTAAGTACTCAGGGCAATTGAACAAGAGAGACTACAGTGAGGAGATCAGCTGGAAAAGGCCTAGAGCCAAAGTCAATGGGCCAAATGTCTTTTGCTCAAGATCACATAGTTCAGGGTAGTTCGCGGTAAAGTTCGTGGCACAGATTCCGGACGAGGTTGGTCGGTAGAAAAGTTAGTTCAAAGAGAAGAGAAGGACGAGCCCTCGGAGATCTGCTTTTTATGCAGTTTTTCCCTATTTATACAGCCTGGCTGTCAATCACACAGCAGGCTGGCTGGCCTGGCAAGGCCAGTCCCCTTAGCCAATCAGACAAGAGTGCGACTTGGGTTACCAAGGGAACCCATGGCAGTGGTCCAAAGATCCCTCCCTCACATCCTGCCTACCTAGACTATCAGGCGCCTTAAGGAGGGCTTCTGTGCAGAAGCCCGCGAAAAGACAGCAAACAAAGGATTCATCCCCGGTTTGGCGCACAGAGAAAAACACGAGAAAGACTTTAACAAAAAGAAATGGTGAATAAACCCAGCCGGAACCAAAATAAAATGTATTTGGTCAAGCGGATTTATGTTCGAGGCAAATATAATAGCCTGAAACACTACTATGTGTATATAGTATAATCGCGCTAGAAAGGTTAGGGTAGATACCACTGCCACGTCTTACTGTTAAGGGAGCAAAACAAGGCTCCAAGAGGCACAGACAAAAAGGGATAAGAGTTAACCCTTTCTAATACTCCATTTAAGATGGGATGTACTGGGTGTGTGGTTTAAAGTGACTATATAAAGTTAATGCCAACTTTACCTGGTTCTGGGGGACAGTAGTCAGCCCCAGAAAAATGGAGTCAGTGGGAAGTCTCAAAGACAACCCTGTGTCACTGCACTGAAGGTGCTGTGTAACACTCAAAAAGTGGTGCACATGGAGTAGGTGAGGCTCCAGTACCCAAGATCACACAAAAAGTGAAAACACGCAGCAAAACACATGTAAGAGTGGGCAAAAGGCTCACACTCTTAACAGGTGAAAAAAAAAAAAACTAGAAATCCAGCAAAGCTACTGAGGGACTCAGCAGGTAAGGGAAATCAACCATTTATGAGAATTCTCCCTAACAATATCGGATCGTGGAGCTCGATTTGTTTCCGCCTTTTGGAGAAGGTGTTGTAAAATTGCCAAAATTCACCTCTGGGTGTCCTCAAGCCATCACCCTCAAACTGATGGGCAAACCGAACAAACTAATCAGACGTTAGAGCAGTATTTAAGGTGTATGCTACAGCACTCCGAAGACTCCTGGGAAAACATACTCTGGGTAGCAGAGTATGCATACAACAACTCTGTTCAGACGAGTACTGGGCAACCCTCATTCTTTACGGTGCATGGAAGACATCCGCGGACATCAGTGTTTGATCCACTCAATACTTTTGAAATCCCAGCAATAACAACCTTGCATAAAACCATCACTCAGGTTCTTGAGGAAGCAACAGAACACTCGACTAAAGCCAAAGAAAGACAAAAACTGTTTGCTGACCGGCACCGAAAAGAAGCTCCTGATTACCAGATTGGGGATAAAGTATGGTTAGCATCCAGATACATACCGCTGAAAGGACCAATGGCCTTCCGCCCCAGATATTTGGGCCCCTATGCTATCAAAGCAATAAACAACCCGGCCGCCATGAAATTGGAATTACCATCCCACATGAAGATTCACCCAGTGTTTCATGTCTCTCTCCTCAAACCAATGAAACCGGATACACGGATTAGTCCTTCACCAGAGCCTGAATTACTAGATGGGGAACCGGAGTGTGAAGTTAAATCCATCCTGGACTCCAAGGTGGTTCGGTCCAAATTGTATTACCTTATAGACTGGAAAGGTTACGGACCTCAAGACCGAACATGGGAACCCAATGAACACGTCCATGCCCCATGTTTAATCAGACAATTCCATCACAATAATCCCACCAAGCCAGGACCAGGAGGAGGCTTACCCTTGTGAGGGGCCTTGAGGGACAGTGCTGTCATGGCCATCGGGCCAAGATCACAAACATTACAGGGTCACTTACACAGGGGGCCCGGATGGACACAGTCCTGGCGCCTTTGGTGCCAGGCTCATGAAAATAAATGAGCAGGAATCATTTATTTGGGTCCAGAATACCTTTATTATGAACATGGCCCAGTGTATTTGACATGGGAACTTCCTTTACTGCAGCAGCCCCACGTGTACTCTTGGGTGGGGCTGCTGCTATTGGGTTGCCTTTCACGTGCAGACTCTCTGGGAGTGGCAGGGTGTGGCAGGCAAGCCAGGCCTAGTGGGCGTGCCCACGATCGCAGCTATATAAGCTGCTCCAATCCCAGAGGCAGACGATTCGTGTTATTCTGCACTTCCATGCAGTGTAACGCTCACCACCGCCTGGGATTACACTTACCTTTGGAAATCCTGCTTCCTGTCTCCATACTTACCACCTGGGGAACCTGCTCTGTCCTCTGCGCGTCATCAAATCTTCTGGAACGCTGACATCTTCATCTTGGCACAGCAACTTACCTTCAAACCTTCCGGAACGCTGAAATCTTCAACTTGATACTGCAACCCATCTTCCGGGACGCTGAATTCTTCATCTTGGTGCCGCAGCTCATCTTCAGATCTTCCGGGACGCTAAAATCTTCATCTTGACACCGCAGCACGACGTGCTCTACCCGCGACCGCAGCACCTACAAGTAAGAACGGAAGGCAAGGTTAGACACTTAACAGACATTAAGTTTAAGGTTGCGCTAACGCCGAACCTCGTGTTTTTCATTAAACCATCACTCACATGTTGTCGGACATTGCGGTTTCATCCATTTTCCTCCCGGCCGCATTCCGCACCTCCACAGCTGCTTTTGGGCCGCATCTCCATCTATGGGGAAGAAAACAGAAGAGAAAACGTTATTCAGGAATTAACAATATTGAGAGCAGAAAGCAGAAAGGGGAAAAGACAAGAGACATTGAGAGACACTTATCAGGGGAAAGCATAGTCGCAGCTGGACTGAACTATTACTTACCAGGGATCAGTGAAGGAACTAGATCCCATCAAGAAGCTCCCTGCCCGAAGTAGCAGGAAGGAGAGCTCATCATCCATAATAAACAGGTGAGCCTTATGGGCCTGTAAGTGCCCACAGAAATCGCACCTTGGGTTGAAGGGTTTGAGAGGTACAACAGTCACCGACCAGCGCACTCACTTTTTCTCATATCCACGCAGGAGCAATGCCACCAATTGTCGCCATTCCACAGCTTATTCGCAGTGGGAGAGACCTGACGGGGGTGACCTAATTCCTGGCAGGGCTGCAACCGTGTCCCAGCGCCTCTGCCGAGACCAGGTGAGCGTAACAGCCCATCAACTTCCAGCTGTGTTTCTTTGTATCCATTATAATGTATGTGCATCAGACTGATTTCCTCTCAAAGTAAGGATGGACCCCAACTATTATGTTGAAATAGGCCCCCACCTGGGCTCATATCTCAGCAGGACGATGTTAGCCTTGGTGTATCGGTCCACATGCTGCTCTCTCTGTGTGCTGTCACGCTCTTCCGCTCCCTGCACGCTCTGTCGATCTGTCCCCCCGTGCATACTGTCACCCTCTCGCGCCCCCGCGGTACCTCTCTCTTTACCCGAACACGCCGTCATTCACACTCCCCCATGCACTGTGACTCTCTCTCTCCCCCAGCACACAATGTCCCTCTTTCTCTCCACATGCTGTCGCTCTTTTGGCACTCTTGAAGATATCCACTTATTCCCCTGTCAACGGCTTCCTCCGTTACTCTATTCCCCATCTCATTCTACTGCACACCTGCACCCCTTTTCACAGCCTCCTTTAAAAATGTGCACTCTCCTTGCACCCTGGTGCCTATAAACATAGCTCCCAACCTTTTGTGTCAACAAGGCGGGTGAAAACACTGATTTTCTTTTTGGCGGGTGAGAGCCCATAGAAGTGAATGGCCGTATGAGGGACTTGTGGTGTGTTTCAACCGCTTGCAAGGCAGGTGACACTGGCCAAAAGCAGATGAGTTGAGAGCTGTACTATAAATGCAAAGAACAGTAAACGCCAAAACGATTGGCATTGCCAATGCCTGTTTCTTTTTGAGTTCAAAGAAGGTTATTGTATTTTTTTTTGTTTAATGATGTTTATTGGCTGTATAACGATATCAGGGAAGTTAGGTGCAAACAGTGCATTGGGGGGGGCGGTTTAGTAGGAAAAAACACAAACATACCAGAAAATATGCTAATGCGCATAGCTTATATGTTAAATGAAATATAACTGGCGTGTATAACCCGCCTTACTTTTAGAATTAATGAAAGCAGAAAGGGCGACCATATGGTCTGCAAGTTCTGCATCCTTCTTAGGAAAGTGTGTAATTCCATGGCTATGTAAAAAGCCAGCATGGCGTCCAAGACTGCCACAGTTTCCCGGCGAATGTTGACTCTCTAGTTCTTTTCTAGAACTCCGTGGATTCTTCATTGTTCGTAAGCTTCAAGGCTCCGCCCAGTGTTCTCCTTCCGGTCGGAGCAGGGATGTGGCGCTGGTGACGTCTTTTGGGTCGTGTTGGAAGAGGTTGTGTTACAGCGAACAGATCGATTCGTGACGTGGCAGTCGGAACGAAGCGCTGTCCGCTGGAGGCGTAGTGAGAGGAGGCAGTAGAAGCACCTGCGGGAGCAGCGACCAGAGCACCACAGCCATGGGTCTTACAATCTCTTCCATCTTCTCCCGGCTTTTTGGCAAGCGGCAGATGCGGATCCTGATGGGTGAGCTGTTAGCAGATGTCCTACTGGTTTTCCGTTGGCCTTAGGGAGCAGATGTGTTGGTAGAGCGGTGCGAAAACACTGCCTACCACACAGCCGCGTACCCAGAGTAATTGCGGTACCCGCTTTGGTTTCGGGGTGAGGAAGAAGGGCATCTCTGCGGGCGCTAATGACACGGACTCCCTAGAAATCCTTGAGCCCAATTCTTTCTGGATGTGTTGCGACGCTTCCCACCAGCCCTAGCTATTGTCCCCCGTGGCTGTAGAGAGGACGGGCCCGTGTCCTTACTGCGCCGCCTATGCGGACGAAAGGGACGGAACCGCTTTACTTTCTCCCGGAAGGTTGTCCGCCGCTTTCCCTAAACCTTTTATGATCTCGAGGGTGTCGCTTGTCCTGCTGCCACCACCCTTTTGCTAGGTGTATTCGGCACAGCTGTTCTATTAAGTTGGTTGGTACCCTAATTAATTGTAGAAAAGCTGTAGTGCTCTTTTTCCAGAGACTTTACTTTAGGCAGTCCTTTACTATACATTTTCACTCGGAGATTACTGTCAACCTGTGACATGGGGGCAAGTTCAATTTCGTGGGCCATGGTGCAGCAGCCCCACCCCACTATTTAGGTCATTTTGAGAGGGTCATCTGGGAATGGTGGTATTGTAAGCCAGGATCCTTGATGTCTGTCCTCCTGTGTGTTTTTTTTAATTATTTTTTTCCTCCTCCATATTCTATACCTCCATTTTGACTATGGCACCCAACGCGTTTTCAAATTAAAGACGGAATTGTATCACCCTCCGCCTTATTAGCACTAATAGTCTACACTAACCCTCCCAACAGGCCAGGTGTAGAGGGTGGAAGGACTGCTTCATTGATACAAGCAGTCTATTATAACATTATGAAAAGGTAAGTCCATAAGGATAGTAATTACGTGTAAGCATTTTCTCATTTGCTGCATATTGTGCTCTACGCGTGGCTAGGCGCATGTGAGAAGCGCTAGGTGCGCTTAAGCACTAAAGCAGCGTTACAGCACCCCGGAAAACATGTGATGAACCCTTTTTTAAGCAACCTGTGTGATATGCAGGAGATGGTTACACCGCCGCTGTTGTGGCTTACCTGAATTCTTTACATAGGTGTCGCTGTCATTCGTGTGACCCTTGGCAAAATGCAGCACAAGACGGGCTTTCTTCAGCCCCACCACCTTACATTTTTTTTAAACACTCTTTATTGGCATTTTATAATAACGACCCCAGAACATCCAACTTCCTACCCGCCCCCTTAAACACATTTACGAACTTTGAACATTTACAACAACTTCCTAGCCCCCACCACCTTAAATTTAAAGAAAGATTAAACCAACAGGAACGCAGATACACTGGCGCAAATAATACTAACACATGTAGATTGTAACCACCCCAAAAAGGGGATCCTTATATATTGCATATTAAAACAATGACTATAGACATTGACTTCCCTCCTCCTATGCACGCCGGCCTGTCCAGAGTCTATCACAGTTGCTGTACTCTGAGGGCACTCAATATGTATGGTAAGAAGCCCGAGCCCTGCTAGCTATGCATCACAATGTGTATTATATATCTGCTAAATGTTGCTTAGATTATGTCCTTTCCGCCACCTGTTGCTAACTTTACTTGTTACGTCCACAAAATGCCTGCACATAGCAAGGAATATCCATATAACCTCACCCATAGCTGCTTAGTGCATTTGCCTAGTCTCATTAGATACCATCCTATTTCCACCTATGCTCTTGATGTTCTATTGTTTTCTTTTGGCTTTGCCTGACATACCCAACGCTAAGCGGCGGGTATCCACACTCAGTCTATTGTTGTAGCTCTCAGCAAATGACATGTATCTGTATTTTTCTTTGTAGCACCTCGTGCTCAATTACGCAAGCCATACCACATTCCTCTTGTCCCTAGAACCCATCACTCACCTGTACACTTACTAACTTGCCTTAGTCTGACGCACCGCTGTCGTGCTCACCACCATGACTCACTTGCCTCCTTGGGCACAGCTGCCTGGGTACTGGACCATCATTCCCTGCAAGCTGGCCCCCTAACTAGGCGAATCCACCTCCCCGACCCTCCCTAGATTCATCATGAATACCCCTGCCCCGGATAAGCCTGGACATACCGCATCCACCTTGTGTATGACCACATTGCTCCTCCAACCCTTGAAGACAGCACCACCCACTGCCATCTCAGCTCTATTTCTACAGCCTTAAAACTCTGTTGCACTCCAGAAACAATTTCAACTAGCAGCGCTACCCTTTCCCCTATCGAATGGATAACGAAACTTGCATCCCGGCCTACTCCAACTATCCCTTGCCCACTTGGCATAAGGAACCTCAGACTCGGATCCAGAGGAACTATGACCCTGCACTCCCACTTGAACAGTTCCCCTCACAACAAACCCCATGGGATGCACACAAGTCATCCATACACAAAGCTTCTAAAGGTAAAGGCTGCACAGGCATGCAGCAGCACAAACAGCCCAGCACTACTCCTCACAAACCAGCTGCGGCTTACACTAAATTGGAAACATTACAACCTAAGCGCCAGCCCCTCAAGTGTGCACTCATCAATGCGAGATCTCTCCATGCCCATACTCTGGACATTGCTGACCAACAATCTAGATCTCCTAGCAGTTTCAGAAACCTGGTTTCATGATGTATTTGGGCCCAATCTCACTAGCCATTCCTGACAACTATATGATCTTAAGGACAGACAGGGAAACTACCAAAGGGGGTGTAGCACTTAACGCCAAAAAACAACTGGGCTTTCGAGATGCATCCACCCCCCTATCCTTCTCTTCAGGGGATCCCCTCTCAGTAAAAATACCCCTTTCTGCCAAAACCACATTGACCGTACACATCCTTTACTGTCCACCTGGTCCAGTAACGGCACTAGATGAAGAGATCACATTACTTCTTACCAATAATGTCAAACAAGGGTAAAAAAAATCATCCTATGTAATTTCAACCTGGGCCTGAATGACCCATATAACATCAATGCATTGGTGCTAGCAAATACCATTACAGAACTTGGCTTCCTGAACCGCATCACTAGCCCCACACACATTAAAGGGAGAGCTCTCAATTGGATTGCATACCTCAACTGTGACATTAATGTCCTCTCTAACACACCATGTGCCTGGTCAGACCACCACGTGATTATCTTCACCATTCAGGACCCACCCACATCAATCTCCAGCCACAGCATGGCCCCACTAACCAGAAATAAAAAGATTACAGTGGATAAGATGCTTCTGCTACTCAACCCCATCACTAGCTCGCAGAACTACAACAACCTAAGCTCAGAAAAGCTGGTAGTTGTACAACCGAACCATCTCTGGCCATAGACAAAGTAGCCCCACAAAAAATGCGGAAAGCCACAATCGGGCCAGCTCAACACTTGGTTTACCATAAGTCTAAAAAGCCTGCAGAGTACCAAGAGAGTAGCTGAAGGGGCTCGGAACCCACCGCCCCCTCAGCTCTTAACAAAGAAACTCGCACTGTTGTCGACCAACTACAAAAATCCTATCCACCAAATGAAACTGATACTTAAAATCAGAGAATCAGTAATGGGAAATCCGGTACTAAAGAACTTTTCTCTATCCTCCGAGAACTAGAAACGCCTGCGACACCCGATGAATATTGCATCAAAGACACCAAGTGGTGCTCTGACATCCAAAAAGTACTGCTAGACAAAATCGCGTTCCTCCAAACAAAAATGGGTGCAAAAAAACATAGCCTCCTCGCAGAAGCTACACACTTCAACCATACCAAAGTCACTACGAACATGTCCGCTCCTTTTCAATTCATGCCTGTCTCAGTGCCTGAAGTTATTAGCATCGAAAGAGCTGAAGGGGTTGGGTCTTTCGGCCTTCAGCTCACCCCTGTTGGAAAGCGAGATGTAAAACACAACCATCATTAAAGTGGCCGACTGGGAATGAGGAGGAGCTGGGGTTGGAAGGGAAGACGAATACACCTTTGAGAGGGTTGGAGCAAGGGGGAGAATGTATGCAGGCTAAAACATTGGCACTATTACAGGAAATATTAACCCAGGTCCTCCAGGATCTGGGGGTCCGTTAACAGCCTCTATAATCAGTCAGGTTTAATCCTAATCTGTTGGAACACGCAGGGCCGAATACTTGCATCTTGAAAAAAATGAAGGAATATCTCCTACAAAAAAGAGATATCCTTATGTTGTAGGAGACCTGGTTGGTGAATCCTATTGAAATTGAAGGATTCACGATTTACTCACAATCAGCAACACAAAAAGCCAAAGGCAGACCAGCAGAAGTTTTTCTGATGGCATTCAAAAATTCTAAAATTGCAGAGTCTATATTAGTCTGCAATTCCAAAAGGGGCATTCAAAAATCAGAGGTCACCTATTGAGTTGATTTTTTATAAATATTTACTGGAACCCTGCCTGTTACACTTTGCAGGACTTTCTGAATGACCTGGCTGAAATATTGGAGAGAATAAAAGTGGAATTTGGAGGGATTCATTTGATTCTTGGGGGAGATTTAAATTTGCGGTGCACGCCGCTGTTAAAAGAGGGTCAGTCGAGAAATCAGGCAGAATATCTGAGAAAGGGAGAAGGTGAGTGGAATGTATGGCAGGCTGGGATTAAAAAATGTCGGGTGGGTCATTACCGGGGGACATTCCAGCTGCTCCAACCCGACATCAGGGCTTTTTGGCCTCAATAACTATCTATTCCTCTCAGTTTACCTGTGAATGTATCATTGAATATAGAGCAGGAAGGGTGGGAGCGACAATTCTCAGTTAGTTATTTTTTACAGACATGTCCCTCGATAGTCCAGTTCTACAGAAACAGCTGGTGAACAGGAAAGGGAGGGTACGACTCAAGTATAAAGGGGAGGGGAGGACTTAAACAGATACCTCCTAGATGTCCCAGAGACTACCCTTCAAGTCAACTGTAGGCCTGAGTCCTTTATTAAATTTGCTTGGTCTACATGCCCCCTGAGAGCAGGGGGGAGGGGGGGAAAAACAGGTTCCTCTGCACTCTTATAATGAAGAAACTACACTCAGTAAAAGTTATTGAACCGGAACCTTAGGAAAGTAGAGATTGGCTATAAGTGGGGCGGAGAAGAAAAGAGCCAAAAACCCTAATTGAGGATTATAAGCATTGGTCAATGGGCAGAGGAACATTGCGTCTTCAGCATGATGGTGAACAGATGTTTAAGTTAGTAATGAGAACTCGAACCATTGACTTTCCTGTTGTAAATTCAGCGTGGAGTCTTAATATCGATGAACAAACCTTAGTCATGAGTGGTTCCTCCTCCAAGGCAACAAGGCCAAACAGGTTAGCCTATTGGGTTTTGAGAAGTAATCCATCATTCTGGATGAACTATTGTGTTGGCTATTCAAAAATCTCGGGGAGCCGAAGATTCCCAATTTCGTGGAAATTGGCAACTATCATACCGTTGTTCAAGGGGGGTCGTTCAGATGGAACCGGCGCACTACCGTCCGATCGCCCATTTGGACATAGAAGGTAAAATCTTTGAGAATCCTCCTAGGTGAAATTGAAAACAGAGTGAAAGAAACTAAGATCCTCTCAAAATTGCAAACAGGTTATATAAAGGGACTTTACACGGCATTAAATGGAGTGGCACAAAATATTTGGAGCGAAGTCGGGGTTTAAGGGAGGTCAGCCACTCTTTGGGGACTGGGTAGATTTCTCAAAAGCATTTGACAAGGTTAACAGAAATCGCCTTTGGTCAAAGTTAAGGGTCTGGGGCATGTCTGAGGTGTTGTTGTCGATGTTAGTGGAGCTGCACAAGAACACCACAGTTAGTCCATTTGGACATTGAGGGGTGGTTATTCAAGCCCATTAAGGTAGAAAGAGGGGTCTGACAGGGTTGCCTAGGGGCACCCCTCTTCTTTAACTTGTACCTGGTGGATGCAGGGGAATATCTCCAAGCAGCAGCGTTGGCCAGTATGGTGATTAACGGGAGTAAAGTGCACTGGCTGGCCTACGCTGACGATGCAGTCCTGCTGGATAGCACTGCGGTAGGGCTACAGCATTTATTGAACCAAAATTCAATAAAAAACTAGATTCATGAGTCAACTACAACTTCAAGCAATTATCGGGTAATCTTATTTCACTTTTCCTTTACGAGAACGTATTATGCTTGGAATTTCCAATAATATGAAAAGGTTGTCGGTTGTTTACACTAGGTTTCATTTATGGGTTTCTCTTTAAATGTACCATTGTCTGCATTCCATTGTCTCTGTTCCATTTTGCTGTTTTCATCCGTACTAAAACAAGTACTGTTACAGGGGGAAGGTTGGTACTTCGACTACAATTAGATCATCTTTTGCAGCTGGTCCAGAGTATGAGGTATGCGTACTAAGTTACATTGAATGAAAGACATTAAATCCTACATAAGATACTAGATAGTGACATGCATATAAACGTGCAGTGCTTCAAACTTTTCTCATTCAGTTCCAACGTTACACTTCCTCCCTAATGCAGAATACATTCCAAAATGGTTGAGGGCAACATTACAATCAATATGTTTTGGACAGTGATCTCTGATCAAGTACACGTGCCATCAATCGGGTGAAATTCGGAATGTGTATTTTGACTAAATGATGTGCACCGTTGGCGAGTGTATGTGTGTAATCGATGTGTGCGATGAAAGATTTTAATTTCCATTTTTTAAATGAATATTCTATTCAAGGAATGTACACATGGTGTGGAATTAGAAGAGCAGGCACATGGATCAGAGGTGGTGGATCAGCATGCTGGTGCAGTCGTTACAGAGAAGACCACGGTTTCACAGAAAATCAAGAAAACAAGCGTCACTAGCAAATTTTGTTTTCTAGAAATGTTTTGGGCTGGTGTTTTCTTCAACATGGTTTATAGTGATTGCAATGAATGGCAAGCATTGAATGCCTTGGCATCTTAAAGAAAATTAACGAAAAAGGCATCAAATGCATTTATTTTCATTTTTTTATGGGGGGTCCCCCAACCTGTTTTATTTACCCCTTAAAACCCATTACAATTAAAATAAAACCTTTACTTTTGGAAAAAAAATGCATTTGATGCTTTTATTTCGATGCTTTTTTTCCCGATGCTTTTGGCATTCAATGCTTTGTATTCGATGCAATGACTGGATTCGATTACTGTATGTGTGCTATACATTGAACATGTTTTTACAACCCATCTCTCTCCTAGAGGCCCAGAATGAAAAGAGGTATAAAGACAGACAACAACAGAACAGATATCACTATGGAGCAACTACTGTTTGAGGAACCGCGTGGTCCATTAAATAGGCAGACCCGTGAGGCTTATGCCCAATGGCCTAAAACTGAATGCAATGTGACCGGTGAAGCCAGCAAAGTATTCTTTTTTTAACCTTTTGTTTATTGGCAGAAAGTTAAGACAGGAATAGCACATTTTGCGCAGAGATGCACAGAAATCACAACAGCACATTTGGGAATTATATCATGCATTTTGAGACGGCTTCAGAGTGGGGGGGTATTGACAACTCGAGAGGAGGCAAGATGTCTAGTATTTATGGCAGTGTGTCCGGCGGGTAAGCTGGGCCCCCACTCAACCTCATCTTTATTGTTCAGATAGGTGCAGAATTCCGTCCACACACTCTTTGGACGAGGTGGCGTGGGCAAGGATCCGATATACTCCTCCAAGGTTTGTACCCAAGTGAGGGCCTTCAACCACATTCCAAAGGTGGGGGGAGAGCGGCGTTTCCAACCTTGCAAGATACATCTTTTAGCAACAATAGCACATACATTTAAGAATGTAGACATTTTTTTTAGCATTTTCTCCAGACCATATTCCAAACAGGGCCAGCGAGTCGAGGTCTACCGGGGACACAATTATCTCTGTGAGCGCTCTCGTTACTTCCAGCCAGAACGCCCTCACCGCAGGACAGGACCAAAACATGTGCATATAATCTGCCTCTTCAGAGTTGCATTTCGGGCACTTGTGGGTAGGGGAGCGTGTGAAGTTCGCTACTCTGAGCGGTGTGTAATAAAGTCTATTGAGTAGTTTATATTGTATGCAGCGGAATCTAGCACTTAGGGAGACTTTGCGCGTGTGCGCACATATGTTATACCACATGCCATTAGTGATTTCCATTCCCAGCTCTCTGGCCCAGGCTTCCCATAGTTTGAGGGACGTGTTCTCTCGCTTTGTTAGCTGCATTTTATACAGGGAAGACACTATACCCCTACCACCTGTGGAGTTTGCTATGTATTGGAGTTCGGGCGAATCTGGGGGCTCGTCTGTGTACGACGGCCATATTGCCCGGGCCGCCACCCTTAGCCTAAAGTATTGTTGTAGCTCAAGCGCTGAGTTAGAGTGCCCGGGTCTCCATGTTTGGGGGGTGATGAATTTACCATCTGGGTATAGATCTGCAAGTGCTCAGTATCCCAGGGCTTCCCAGTGTTGGATGAAATGATGATCGTGTGTGGGGGAGAGACCTGGGAATTGACGTAAGGGTAGCCATTTATAGTATGGGCGATGCCGTTGTGCCGGGTTCAAAATCATATTCCATGCTCTAATCGTAGTGGCCACGGGGTCTGCAGGTGCTTCGGTCTGGAACGTATGGTGTAACAGGGTCATAATGTTAGTCCCGTCCCCCGCCAGTTCCTCCAATTTGACGTGTGGAGGTGGGTTCAGGTGTGCATACCAATGTGTGGCGTGATAGGCCTGTGCCGCAATACAATACAGGGTTAGATCTGGGGCTGAGAAAGCCTCTTTATCGTAGGGAGGGGTCATGTATAGCCACTTTTTGCGGACTGCCAGAGAATGCCAGAGGAACTAGGCACACGCAGCGTGGAGTCTCTTTAAAATATTGCTTCCCGGGGCAGACTGAAACATTAGCAAAGATGTAAAGGAGCTTAGGGACCGCAATCATTTTAACTAGTGACAGTCTGCCCGCCAGAGACAGAGGGAGGTTGCGCCATTTGAGCAGCTTAGATTCAATGTGCTGTGCCGTTGCCTCGTAATTATCAGCCAGTAAGGAGGCTTTGGTCAGTGAAACTTGTACCCCTAAGTACCTGATGCCTCCGTGGACCATCGTAGGGGAAATTAACATGTTGCCGGCTGGGTTGCCGCAGTGAGGGGGAATATCTTGGATTTAGAATAATTGATGGTAAAGCCAGAGTACGTTCCTATTTTGGTTATGTCTTGGAAAATCGGGTCAAGATGTGTGGAGGGGTCACTGATATATAGGAGTACGTCATCGGCATACAATGAGATAATTTCCGGCGTGTCCTGTAGGCGAATACTCTTGCAAGTATGTCTGTCCCTAACGTGATCTGCCATGGGTTCGATGGGGGAGAATGGACATCCCTGACGGGTGCCCCTGTGTAACACAAAGGGGGGTAGACGATGGAGTTAACAAGCACCTTGGCCCTTGGGTTAGTGTATAACAATTTTATGTAGGAAAGTATGTTCGGACCTATTCCCATGTTTTCCAGTACGACCCGTAGGTATTTCCAGGAAACCATGTCAAATGCCTTCTGGGCGTCTAGTGTGACCGCCACTGTGTCCGCCTTTGGGTCAATTCTGGACATTATATTGAATAATAGGCGGATGTTGAGAGCAGTGAAGCGGCCTGGAACAAATCCACTTTGGTCTTCATGGATCAGATGGGGCATAAATGGGAGGAATCTATTCGCAATTATTTTGGCAAAAATGTTCAAGTCTGTGTTGATAGGGGCCTATAGGATGCACATTCATCTGGGGGTTTCCCTGGTTTTGGGAGAACGGTGATTAGGGCTTCCCTTAAAGAAGCGGGGGAGAGTGGCCAATCGAAGGGATTTGGGCCAGACCCTGTGCAATATGGGGGCTAGGATAGCGATGTGTTCACGGTAGAACTCAGAAGTGAGCCCATCGGGACCCAGAGCCTTATCTTTTGGGAGGTCAGAGATTACCTGGACTATCTCCTCCAGGGTGAACGGGATGTCAAGTTGTTCCCTGGGAGATGAGGGTCATAGGGATGCGTTCTAACACGTCGTCTAGATCTTGAGTGTTGTGTTCTGGTTGGGGGCCATAGAACCTGGCATAGAAGCCAGCGAAGATGTCAATTATGGCCTGGTCGGACCAATGTCGTTTGCCTTGTTCGTCTAGAATACTATCTATCTGGGATCTGCCACCCTCTGCACGTAACAGTTTAGCCAGGGTTCTGCCAGGTCTGTCGCCCTCGCCGTACCGTCGGCCCGCCACGGGGTGAGCAAAATAACGCACCTCGCTCAGGGTGTGGGATTCAAACATTTCTAGTTCTGTTCTAATTTTTGCGAGGGTGGCCGGGGTTGGGGCGGAAGCATGTTGTTGTTCTAGGATTTTGAGCTTAGTTTCGGAGCAGTGTAGGGCTTGCCTTATGGCTTTAAGAACCCCAGCCTCCCTCGAGATACACATCCCTCTGATGTAAACTTTAAATGCTTCCCAGCGGGTCCCCTCAGGTGTGTCTTGCGTGTTATTGGTTTCGAAAAAGGTGTTTGTCTGATAATATCTCAGCTTTGAAGACTGTCAGACAAGGCCTCCGACTTAAAGCGCCAGGCTGATCTGCCCTCCGTGTCGATGTGGGATGCATGGAGTTTAAACTTCACCGATTTGTGAACGAGTATTAGGACTCCTCTGGATTGAGTGGAGAATTGGTATAAAATCTATTGGGCCCCAGGATAGTGCAAGATTGGATGCTAGGAGTTTCTGAGCGTGTCTCTCCTGCAGCAGGAGTACCTTAATCCCGTGTCTTTGTGCATATGCTATGATCCTACAGGACTTTGTAAAATTTGTCAATCCCCGGATATTCCATGTCATCACTTTAATAGCCATGTTGACATTTTATGGAACATCCCAACTGTAAGAGCTTAAGAATCGGTGTCTGTTTACCAAAAGATGTGCAGCTGTGGCGTTGTTGCGCCTCACTTCGAACCTAGTCCTCACTTTCTTGCCGATTTTCTTATAACTTCCCACAACTTTTTCGCCCCCCACCCTCACCGCCCAGAAGGAACTAGCAGTGTGATAATACCCTCCCCCCAATATAACCAACCGCGTGCCGTTCCCAATTTGGCAATGCTTGACTAACAGCCCAACGGGGGCTCAACCATAAACACTTCGCCTCAGAAGGCATTGCAGCTGCAGTGGGGGCTGCCGCCGACCCACATTTGTTAACACATGTTATGATGGTACATCATAAATATTTTACATAGCTGATGAAACATAGGGTTACAAGGAAGGCAAGTATGTACTTAGGTCGTGAGAACCAAGCCATTGTTGGAGTGGTCTGGTCCCCAACTGATATGCTGAGGTGACGAGGTTCGAGACCAGTTGGAAGAGGCATAGCTGATAAAGTCCATATTAAGGTCATGCAGCCTTAGGTTTCAGTCATCATTCATTGGTCCGCTAACGGGATTTGCGCCTCGATAAATTTAACTGCCTCGTCTGGAACAGTAAACAAGTATATCTTGTTACGATGGGTAAACTTAAGGCGAGCCAGGAAGAGCATCGCTTACTCTATTTTCCTCTCTAAGCATCTTTTTGACTCCTCCAAATTGACGACGTTCCATCTGCACTCCCACAGAAAAGTCAGGGAAAATTCTAATTGTTTGAGTCCAGCCTTCATTCCCCTTTCTCTCTGGCCAAGCAGAGTATATGGTCTCTGTCTTTGTAGCTTAGTAGTTTTGCAATTATTGGTCTGGGAAAGTCCCCAGGTTTGGGTCGGGGTGCCAGGGAGCGATGTGCTCTTTCCACGGTGAAGAATGACGATGGCTCTGGGTTGCCAAGTAGGTCCTTGAGGAGGAGTTCGACCGCTAGTTCCATGCGACCCTTTAGAGCCGTTTCGGGAACCCCTGCTATGCGTATATTGTTTCTCCAAGACCTCGATTCGAGGTCATCACACTTGGCTTTGACCTGTTTCATATCTCGGACGAGCTCTGTGATGGTGCCCTTTAAGGTGTGAACATTATCCTCGTTGGCGTCTATTCTTTGCTCTGCCTCTGTGATTTCTGCACCCTGTTGGTCCAGTTTGGCTCTGAGGGAGGCTACGTTAGCGTTTACATCGTCCAGTTTTTTTATGGAAGGCTGCAGTTTTTGGCCATAGACTCCATCATTACAGTTAAGTCGGGCAGAGGTGGATCCGGCAGGGCATCGCCGTCTTCTTGCACCATGTATGAGGACGCCTGGTCTGACCTTGTTCGCTCCTCGTGCTCTGCTGTCTCAGATGGGCAGGTTGGTAGTGAACTCGGTACAGGAGTGCAGTAGTGGGAGCGGCAGCTGACCAGTAGTTTTGGCGTGTAGCTTTAGCGCATAATAATGCGGGTATTGCCTCAACCCGTAGACTAAGGCCAGCGCAGGGGTGGCCAGTAGCAGTGTGTGCACAGTGCCGAGGGGTTGGCCTGGGGGGGGGGGGGGAGTATGAAAGTGGGGTTAGCAGGAGCACCGTGACCGCCGCAAGGACAGTCGGCGAAGATAGCTGGAGAGAGGTTCGATGGTCTCCAGAGTAGCCAGAACTGTTTGGTGGTGTTGAGGCTCACTTGAGTAAGTTCAATGAATGGGCTGAATGTGGGGCCCTCCTGGGCGTAGTGTCATTCTTGCTACCAGTTGTAGGCACCAATAGTGAAGGGTGCCCTCCCCCCTCGTAGTTTATAGTGCTGTTTCAGCTCCCTGGTTGCATATGTCCCGTAGGTCGATTAAAGGAGTCGCACGCCGTGAGGAGTAGCCTGCAAGTGTCAGCTGCACCACCCTTGGATTGTTCAAATGGTGCTCCCAACCCACAAGTGAGGAAGGGCTGGGGAGACTTTCATGCGGCCAGTGAGCAGACCCAGAGAAGGGCAATTGCCCCGCCCGAAGATCCGGGTACAGGCGCGGTACGTCGCAGACCGCCAGCGCGCCCATAGGGGGAACAGCAGGTGATGTCGAGGTGGAGGGGGGAGACGGGAGCGAGCCGCAGCTGCCTCAGCGATGAAGCCGGGCCCGCGGGAGCTCCAGCAAGGCAGCGGATGGTTGGCAGCGCGCAACTCGCCCCCCCCCCCCCCAGGCACTCACCACCTCTGCCTGTGATTGGCGGGCCTCGCAGCTGCAGACCAGAAGAAGCACCCGTCGCTGTCCCAGGGAGGCAGCGCGGTCTCCGCCCCACGGCGGCGGCACGCCAGGAGGGCCCCTCCATGGATCTCAGCGCCCGGCGGCAGCACACACAGATGCCACAGTGCCCCGCTCTCCGAGGCACCAGGAGGCGGGCCCAACGGCCGCACAGAGCCGGCCGGTGCAGTCGGTCATATCTCGGCAGCACCGGAGTCCCAGGCAGCGGATTCTTCACAGTATGTGCCCCGCAGCTAGGGGAGTTATCTGGTGCGGTTATCTGGGTTGGAGATGTGCGGATTCCGCCGATGTAGATCTGTGGGTCTCGGAGCTCCGTAGCTAGGTGGCCATCTTGTCGGCTGCTCAACAGCGCCCCCCTGCCAGCAAAGTATACTTGGACCATTGCTACAATGTGAGAACTCTATAAGATGAAACTGAATATAATGAAGATGCTTTGGAATCCCTAACAGACCACGTCATATAAAGCCTCAAAAAAATGTTTACCCAATAAACAGTTGATGTTGATAGTTTCCCCAATTCGTGTGCTAATAACACCAGCGGAACTATCAGACTAAATTTCTATGCAATTGACCGAGGAACTTGCCAAAGATTTCGACTACAGTTGGTCTAGTTTGGCCGATTTGTCCACCACAGTTGAGTCACAAACCACAATCATGCTGGACGATTGGGTAATAAAGGAGCAGAAATACATTGTATTCGACCGCTGCCTGGTAGAAATTATACTGATGCTGAAATGTGTCCATACATTGGGGGGGGGGGGAATATGCGGGCAGCCATTGGTGCATGTGTCTTGTGTATTACAAGGCACTAACCGGAAAATCCAAGCCAGCTGTGTCAACCTCCATGATAAGTTTTCATGGTCCGCTCAACCGATTCTGGCCAAAGTGCCAGCTGGAAATCTGTGTTCAGCAGCTTTTACTTTTTAGTGGCTTGACTTTTAGTAGGTTGTCCATTTTCTGTCAATTTGTGGGAGTTCAGTTCCTTGATAAAACGCAGTACGACAAATATCAAAGATAATTCGTATTCCCTACTATTAGTCAAGCCTGGAAAATTGAACAAATGTCAATTGAAAGCACATTCTCAGGCAAACTGTTCAGGCTAGCTGGCGACCGACAGTGTGACAGCGATGGATTTTCAGCAAAGTGCTGCACATATCAAGACATGGAAACAAAAAAAAATTGTGAGTTCAGAGATTGTGCAGGTGTCACAATGTAAATCCTCTGTGGTCATGGAGCAACGTGGTTTCATAAAATCCCTGGAACATCTTCAATCAAGGGGAATGCAAATAGACCTCATAGCCACTGACGCACATGTTTCAATAGCCAAGGCCATGCGAGAGCAGTTTCCAAACATTCGTCATCAATTTGATGTATGGCACATTGCCTAATCAGTCAATAAAAAAAAAAAAAAAAATACTGCGGCTGGTAAAAAGAAGGGTTCGGAAAATATTTTACAGTGGTCTGTCTTTCAGCAACCCTCTTTGGTGGAGATCCAAAACATGTGATGGGTCTGTGGAAATTCTACTTGAAAAATGGCGCTCATTAATGCACATTCACTTATGGACAGAACCAACATTTTCACCAATGTGCACATGGACCTTTATCCGAGGAGCAGCAACGCAAGAAGTAGTGGTTGGTTCCATCTTCACCTTCACACAAAGCTCTTGAGAAGATCATGTTTGATAAAACTCTTTCAAGAGACCTAAATTGACTCAGACCACAGCATTGGTGGATGTCCGCAAACAAGTAGTTTATTTTTCGAACATATTTCAAATGCCAAGTTGGTCGGCCGGCAGGTTAATCGCTCCCATGAAGTGAAGGTCACTTTGTTTGATGTAGCTTGTGGGGAGTTCACACCAACGCATCTTCAGTATGTTTTTTGAATTGTGGCTTTCCTTCACAAAAAATGAAAATTACTAGGCATACATGCTCAAAACAAGGTTCAATAGTTTTCCCTTGGAAGAAAGGGAGGATTCGCTATGGATTGAAGGGTGGAAGTTGTGGAAAACCCGAAGTTTCACTATTTTGAAACTTGACATTGGAACATTTATTTTCATTATATGCAAACCATTTCTCTGAGCGGACATTCTGCGTTACGCAGAGAGAATAGAAACACCAAATATCATGTAAGTTTGACTGACGAGTTTATATATAGACAAGCGATTAAGTTTCATTTTCTGACTGGTATTGCTTACTTACATTATGGGTTGTTTGTTGGGGCATATTGTGAGGGCACACAAACCTCAATGCAGGCTAGTGATATCTAAACCACTTCGTCCCATGGTATATCAGTGTGTGCTATCAACGTTGTATTATCGGGTAGCAGGTGCCCCTCTCTATAAAGAACATGGCATGATAACCTGTTGTGTTATTTGACACTTGGAGTTTCCGCAGCCATCGCCTTTAGCTCAATGTACCTTTCATAGATGGGAAATATCGATTTGCATAATTGTCTTTATCCCGGGCACATGGGCAGTCCAGTACCAAAATGCTATGGCAATTCCCCCTCTCAACTAGAGTACCTACAGCAACACCATACACGTGTTTCAACCTTGTTGTGCCTCATCAGTGAGGTGGAGCTGTGCTTCTCTGAGCACAGTGAGCATGGAGTACGTGTCTGGGTTCCCCCAGCTTCGACCAACCGCAAGTTCGTTGCTAATAATCTGTTATAATGTTGTCTGTGTTTGAATTTTTCCGTCGGCTTCCACATCCCATTGGCTACTGAAATATATTTTTATTCTGTTTTATACAGTTACATTCTTCCTTTCTGCGACTGTCATCGTTTCCAGATGCCGAGTGATGGTTTCTTCAACCAGCAATGGCAGATAGGCCTAAAGGGATGGATGCCGATTACGCTGATGTAGGACGATCACCTGGGACCGATGTGCCCTTTGGCGATACCAGCTACAAGGAGCAACCTGTCATTGTTTACGGTGGTCTAGCAAGAAGCTGATTCCGAAGCCTTGCGAATCAAGGTGCGTCAAATGCGCATCTTCTCCCGAAAGGAACAATGTGTGCCTCATGATAAAGTTTGATTCTGTAACCCAAGGACATTCAAAAATTGGTGTTACATTGAAATCTGCGGATGTTCTCCGAGCGGTTATTGTGAAATAAAAGAACATTATAAATTGCAGAAGATTAATTTTTCTTTTCAAAATAGTGTTTTCTATTCAGATTTGGGACACGCTGTGCTGTGAGAGGATGGGATTGCTGATTTTCCGGGTTCTGCGTCAACTGACGTTAAAGACGTGGGTGATGACTGGGCGCGTTTGGCTATGCTGCCCAGTAACGTCATGAAATTAGGTGGAGAATATTGCTAGGAATAGTGATGTCAGCTTCAGGGGCGGGTGGTATGATTTAGTGCCGCAGGGGCACTTGAGTTTAGGGTGATCGGTGCACGGATAAGAGTAGCACAAGATTGCTGCGCCCCGCTCGTTGATTTCGCATGTGTAAAAATTTGGAAAACGAAGGTAAGGTGCATAGGAAATGTTTTTACAATCGATCAGTTTGCTTAAAACCACTTGCCCGAACGCTCGGGACAGTAACCTTTTTAAGCGCACGATTTCTTTAACTCTTTGCTTTATTCATAGCACCTGGGATATACTCAACAAGTTAGATTTCATTGGCAATCTAGTACTTTTCTTCAGCTCAGAAAGTTATCTTATAAATGAGACATTTTTTATTTTTTCTATATGCTCTTTCACCTTTATTTTCCTCTGCAGGGTGCAGGTGGCACAAAGGGCTCTGTTTTCTCATTGAAATGTCTTTTACATGTGAGGGTTAAATGGGCAAGCTTTAACACATTAAACAGTCTTTTGCTTGGTTTTCTTCTTGGCACCATTTTCCATACTCCTGTCAGCAGCAGAACATTTGCGCTTTGATTATTGGCTATTGGTCCCTCTTCCTCCAAGAGGTTCTGATTTCACTGCACAGCCAGGAAATGCACATGAAGGGTTTACTTTTGGTGGTTCTCTATTTGGTGAGGTCTTACCTTGCATTGTCCATGTCCTGAAGCTGGAAGTTTTATTTCTTACTGTCCCCACATATAATCTTCCTCTCATTCACAGAAATACAGTAGCAGTCAATGTTCACCAGTTAATCGGGCCTTGCCTCGAGGAGCTACAACTGTTTTCCCCAGGATTATACTGCTTGGGGCGTAATGAGAAACAGTGCCGTAATTTTGTAAGTTACTGGTTTGTTTCCCACTTTATTTTAAAAAAATATGAGCATGGGTCTCGCGCTCTTCAGCTTTCTACATAGGTAATGACAGCCTCAAAGGTTGTGCTGTACTGGTATAAAGCCAGCCTGGTCTGCTGATACTAGTTCAGGCATCGGGGGAAGGAGCCTGTTAGTCAGGATTTTGGCCAGAATTTTGTTGTCCAGATTTATCGGTGAGATTGGCCTGTATGAAGCAGTGTTCTGGGGGCTTGCCTGGTTTATGCAATAAGATGAGATTGGCTCCTCTCATTGTGGGGGGCAGGCGTCCTTCTGTTGCGGCCTCGTTGAAGACTGATAGGAGGGGCGAGACGAGTAGGGGACCCAATGCTTCGTAAAATTTGTCTGTTAGGCCGTCGGGGCCCAGAGCTTTTGGCTTTTGAGCCTGGTAGCTCTTTTATGACTGTTAGTATTTCCTCAGTCGTGATTTGCTTGTTCAGATGGTCTCTCATTTCGTTTGATACCCAAAACAGTTCGGTGTCATCCAGGTATTTCTGGAGTTCCTGCGTAGTGCCTGCGGATCTGGAGCTATAAAGTTCCTGATAGAAGTTTTGAAAGGCTTCCACAATCTCTTTCTGTGTGAACTAGTGCTCCATGTTTGCAGACAGTCTATTGCCGGGGGCTTCCTGTCGGTGGTAAGCATTCTGGCTAGGAGTGCCCCGGGTTTTTGCCCCTCACCGTATTTGTTCGTTTGATGGCTTCTTGTCAGGTAACTTTCGCGTTCAGCATTATTCCTGAATTCGTTCAGTTCTGCTTTTATGAGGCCCAGGGTGGCATGATCCCTTGTGAGGTCGAAGGTACCCTCCAGATTTTTCAGGCGGGTTTCGTTCTTTTGGAGGTCATTTCTAATCGTCTTCAAGACTGCGTGTTCCTTGGCGATAGACTCTTCTCATGTAGCATTTTAGGGTTTCCCAAAGGATGCCTTGTGATGGGGTGTTTTTTTGATTGGAGGCGAGACAGGATGTGACCTCCTCCTTTTAGTTCTTGAGCAAACACTGTGTCCTGGAGGCCCCTGATTTGAATCTCCATGAGCGGCTTCTCGGGTTGTAACTTGCTGGTGTGACGTCGAGGGTGACCGGGGAGTGGTCAGAGATGGTCAGGGGCAATAACTGGCACTGGTTCCATTGTAGCCTTCCGTCCTTGACCCTAGGAGATAGTCGAGGCGCGATCTGGTCCCATGCACCCATGAGTGGAATGTGTATTCATGGGCGGATAGGTGAGATTGTCGACCAGGTTGTAGGTGTCGCATATTTCCTTGATTTGGGAGCTTGCTTTCGAGGGTTGCGAGTTTACGTTGGATCTGTCCAACGTGGGGTTCAGCGTTGTTAGTCTCCGCCCCATATAATCGTGGCGTGCTCGGATTCTGCCAGGTGTTACATTACCCAGTCAAAGGAGTTGTTGTCGGCAACATTGGGACTGTAGGAGTTGACCAGAATTAGGTTGATGCCTGCTAGAATTCCGTGCACCAGCAGCGCCCTGCCTTCTGCGTCCTGGGAGACTTTAATCAGTTTAAAAGTTATGTTCTTGTTGATCAGGATAGCAACCCTTCTGGCGTATGATGAGAAAGAGGAATAGTAGCAGTGACACCCTCCCATAGCGGCCCGCTGATTTTCGGTGGAAAGGGTAAGGAGTGTCTCCTGGATGAGGGCGATGACAGCCTTGTGGCGTCTCAGGTAGAGGGATATTTTTCTGGTTTTAGCTGGGACGCCGGCTCCTCTAATGTTCCATATAATTGGCTTGAATGGGAGGCCGATGCTAGATATTCTGGTGAGGTTTTACCCACAGGGGGTCTTTGAGGGGATGCGGGGACACATGACTGCCTGAGAATTGACAGATTTTTAGAGGGGGTTGGATAGTGATGGTAGAGTCCTGAGCCGTTGCAACCTTTTGAACTTGTGTCTCTTCCCTTGTTCCCACCCTGTCTGGCAACCCCCAACTTGCTTTTGTTGTTCCCACCCGTACTAATAAGATGAACATAAACGGTGCAGAGCGTGGGGCGCTAGTGTCTTCCAAGATCAGCAGTCCCTGCTAGGGATCTAGCGTTCGTGTGTTTGTGTGGTGTACTCGGATTCTTCTTTGACTTTTTAGTTTGCACTCCGATAGCCGTGGTTTCACGGTGGTGCTCTCCCGCCTCTCTCTCTCCTTTGTGGTTTGGGATTGTCCCGCAAGGGGTCGCATCCAATTTTGTCTAAATGAATTGTCTTCTTCGGGGGAGGTGAAGAACTGGGTTTTCTCTGTGTGCAGAACCCACCGTTTAGCCGGGAATAGCCTCGAATATTGTAGTTGACTGTCCCGTAGGCTTGCACTGCTGGAGAGAAGTCCGGATAGATCTGGACTTTGTCGCCATCATATTGCAGGTCTCCCTTATCTCTGGCCAATTTAAGGATGGTATCGCGGCCTCTGAAGTTACATAGCTTTGCAATGATGGGGTGGGGCGCTGCCCCAGGGATCGGCCGGCTGGACGGGACCATGTGTGCCCGCTCCACCACAAACAGCTGGGAGAATGCAGACGCCCTGAAGAGGTCTCTGCACATCTTCTCTATGAAGTCTTCAATTTTTTTGTGGGGCTTGTTGTTCCCTTATCTACCAGCCGGATGTTCTGGCGGGTTCTTCCTTCCAGATCTTAGTTTTTGTCTGCCACCTCCTTCACCTGTCTTTCAAGTGTTACTCTAAACGTCAGCGATGTGGTGGTGTTGTCCAGATCGGAGACTCTTTGCTCTACTGTGTCGAGTCTCCTATGTTTGTCCAGGCTGTGGTGCAGTTGGTCGACCTTGGACGACAAAGCATCTATTTTCAAGTCGAGTTTACCGATGTCGGCTTTGAGTTCAAGGAGGATTTCCCCGTTATCGAATGCTGGGGTTTGTGTAGCATCGTCGTGTTCCATGGCGGGAGATGGACGTGAAGCCAGGTTCGGTTGTTTAGGGTTCTTTACTATGGATCCGGTTTCAAATGTTAGGCGCTGCTGTGATTTGTCTGTTTTGCCTATTCTAATGCCAGGCTAGGAGGGGTTGGGGGGCGGGCGGCGCGGGGCTCGGTAGGGTGGTGTGGTTTGGTTGAAGCCGGTCTGGAGCAGTTTGTGTGGAGCCTCAGGGCGAAGCCAGTGGTGGAACCCTGGCTTTTATGCCTTGAGGGGGTCAGTGGTTCTGAGAGGGTGATTTGGTAGTATATTGGGTTCCTGGGGAAGGCAGGTCTGCAGGGTCCAGGGTCCGGGGAGTTTGGCTAGAGCAGTGGACGCTGTGAGGTGCTGCTAATGCGGGGTAGAGTGAGGTTCAGCGGGCGGCCATCTTCTTGTGGGTTGTCGGCGGCACTGAGCACGTTCGGGGGGGGTGTTGGTTGTCTGGTTGATGCCTCCTGTCTGTGGACTGGCCTGACTGCCGGTCGCGGGGCGTGCATGAGGAGGGTCGTGTTGTTGATCTTGGTATCGACTAGACTGGCCGTGTTGCCACTATGCTGTCCTGCTGTTGGGGGGGGGGGGGGGTTATTATCACTTGTGCGCAGCGGTGCTTATGGTGTGTCCTTCAGTGTGGGCAGCGTGGCGGGATGGATCTGTTTGTTCTTAGTGTGGGCGGCAGTTCTGGCTGAGTGGATTTTCAGATGGCTGCCAAGGGAGGCCGGAGCAGAGGGGTCCGCTTGCTTGTTGTTGTTTGCAAGCAGGGCTATGCTGCATCGTGGAATCCACTCGCTAGTATTTGTTGCGGTCTGCGGTGAGTCAACTGAGCGGGGTGTTCCCGCTGAATGGGCCCCCTCCCTGTCGTCAGAACTCCGGCGCCCGTCAAGGATTCAGTGGAGGGGGGGTGAAGGGAGGAGCAGCTCTGCCAGGGTCACGGGGCTGTGGTGTCTCCCTCTTTGGTGTGTCCACCGTTAGTACGCCTCACTGTTTCACGCCACTGTCGATGCGCGGAGGGGGGGGCAGTTATTAGAGCGTGGCTTGCTCCCATATGACAGGCGTCGGGCTCCTGTCGCTCTGTCTAGGATTCAGTGGAGGGAGGTGAAGGAAGGAGCAGCCTCGTTAGGTTTACAGGGCTGTGGCATGTCTCCCTCTTCAGTTTGTCCGCCGTTGGTCTACCTCCCCATTCCCTGCCGCTGCGAGGAGCCGGACAGTTGAAAGAGCGCGGTTCGCTCCTACATGACAGGCGTCGGGCTCCAGTCGTTGCTCTACAGTATCTCTTCGACCCCCGTGGTGTCTGCCTGGGGGTTGAGCGAATCGAGGATCTGCGGTGTCTGCCAGCTGGTGATCCAGGCAATCTTTGCCTTTGGGGCTGCTGGGCAGGTGGTGGCCGAACCGGTGGCAGTCCGAGGTGGGGGCGGGGGCTCCCGCCTCAACTCTATCTTGGCAGCCGTCGCAGGGCGGGGTACTGTTGCTCCTCACTTTTACTCGAGGAGTGTTCCAGGGTCTGCTCTTCTGCTACCGTGGCAGTGCTTGCCTTCAGTCCCGGTCGCTGGCAGGAAGCCCACGCTCGGCGGGGCCACAGTGGCAATTGGTTCGGCTGCTGCTGTTGCGCTGCGTTCCCACTTCTCCTGGGCCTTTCACCACCAGTCGTGTTCTCGATCAGGTTGGCGCGGATGTCGCACCTGCAGGGGCTCCGACTCCTGTCTCCAGGGCTGTGCGGGGGGGGTTTTGGATGCCGATGTTGGTCAGTGGAGCGTGAAGACACACAAACACTATTTTCAGGCTTTATGTGGGGGCTCTGCATGGAGCTCTCTAGTGAGCTGCCATCTTGGATGGCTCTCTAGCGCCCTCTGTAGATTATGGATTTTGCGTTGTTAATTTTCTGTCCTGAGAAGTGGCCAAATTGGATTATTCTGCGCATCACTGGGTTCAAGTTCTCGTCGGCATCTCGGAGAAAGAGTGCAATGTCATCGGCGTACAGGGAGACTATCAGTTTATGCGGGCCTAGTGACAATGAAGGTGGTGGAATCTGATGCCAGAGCTTCCATGACTAGTGCAAATAGCAGTGCGAGCAACGGGCATCCTTGTCTGGTTCCTCTTCGTAGGTGTACATCGGCTGAGCACTTGGTGCCTATCCTGATTGTAGATGTTGGCTGTTTGTACAGGAGTGAAATTAATTGTATGAAATGTTTGCCGAGGCCCATGCATTCCAGGACTGCGTAAAGGAAGGGCCATTCGACTGAGTTGAAGGCCTTTTCGGCGTACAATAGAACTGCCACTGCTTGAGTCTCTGGGTCAAGTGCCTCCATCACACTGAACATCCTTCTTATTCCAAAAGAAGTGTACCAGCCAGGGATGAATCCTGCCTGGTCGGCCAACACCATGGCTGGCATGAGAGGTAGCAGCCGTTTGTGAGGATCTTTGCTAAAATTTAATTGTCCAGGTTTATCAATGATATGGGTCTATACGATGCAGTCGTCTTTGGGTTTGTGGAGGAGAATTATATTAGCGATATAGTGTTGGAGGAAGTTGTTCTTTAACCAGTGCTTCATCGTAGACCTGTAGCAGAAGTGGCGCTAGGAGATGTGCAAAGGATTTGTAAAATTCTCCTGTTGGGCCATCTGGACCGGGAGCTTTTGTATTTGGCAGTTCTTTTAATTACATCAAGAATTTCCTCTGCGGTGAAGGGCTCATTGAGTGGCTCTCGGAGTTCAGTGCTTGTGCAGTACAGTTCAGTTGCGTCTAGGTAATGCGTTAGATCCGCAGTCTCTACGGTGTAATGGGAGTTTTATAGATTTTAGAAGAGCCGGAATGTTTGCACGATGTCCTCATCCGAGTGTACGAAGTTACTGGAGCTGTCTAGGACCCTCACAACCAAAGTAGGTTTCCTATCTGCCGCTACGAGTCTTGCCAGGAGCGCTCCAGGTCCTGACCCTCGCCGTATTGGCATACCTTGTGATGGCTAGCTAGAAATTGTATTTCCCTTTCTGCTGTGGATCTGAACGTCTCTAATTCTTTCAGTGCTGTCAGATTTCAGGGGTTGCTGGCGGATGACCGTATACGAGTATAAAAGTTCTTTGAGACGAGTTTCGCTCGACGCCGATTCCCTTCTCACTGGCTTGAGGATTCCGTTCTCTTTTGTTAAACAAATTCCTCTGACGAAGCACTTCAGGGTTTCCCATAATGTCCCTGCTGAGGACACCAAGCCTTGATTGGTTTCAATGAAGGATACTGTTTCGGTTCGGAGTTCCATCAGCGAAAACCTGGTCCTGTAGTGCTCTGGGTTTGAACCTCCATTGGGGTCTACTGGTGTCGCCACGGGCTGTGATGCATTCAAGGGTCCCTGCTGAATGGTCTGATAGGGATCTGGGCAGGATTTGGGTATTACCCCATTGTTAACAACGGTGTGAAGAGACTAGGAGGTAGTCAGTCTTGAGCTGGTTTTTTGGACACAGGAATGTGTATTCTCGGGTGTCCCCGTGCTGCTCTCCGGATGTCTCTCAGATTGTAGGCTTTGCAAATTTCGGCGATCTGTAGGCTCGCTTTAGACGGGGGATTTGCTTTGTTGTGTGACTTAACTTTGTTGGGGTTAAGTGGCGTATTAAAGTCTCTTCCCCAAATGATTGTGGTCTGTCTGTTTGATTCCAAATGAGTCATCAACCAATCGAAGTTATTGGGTCCATCTGTGTTCGGGCCTTATGAGTTTACTAGGATGATTTATTCGCCGTCAAAAGTGCCGTGTACCAACAGGGATCTGCCTTCCTTGTCTTTCTGTGTATGTATTAATTTAAAGTTGGTGGTTTTGTTGCTTTTGATGGCGACCCCCCCTGGCATAAGAGGAAAAAGAAGCGAAGTATCTATGGCAGCCCCATTCCCTTGCCAGGTATTTTTGAAAGTAGGGCGTAAGTGCGTCTCTTGAATGAGGGCTATGTCGATTCTGTGCCATCGTAGGTACTGCGTTATTTTCCTCATTTTAGTTGGCTGGTTGCCGCCTTTAATGTTCCAAGTAGCTAGGTTGAATCTTCAGGTTTCTTTTTGGTTTCCACAGCTAAGTTTCTGGGGGCCATTGTGTTAACGCGTTGAGTTATTCTTACATGGCCTTTGGGTATAGGTCAACTCCCAGGGGTGTAGGTAGTAATGTGACAACCCATATCGGGGGTGGGTGTGGGGTGATCCGCTTCCGGCCGGTGCATGTGTGTGATGGAAAACTCTACTTAACTTAGCATTCCCCAACTTGCCTTTTGCAATTCTTCCCAACGCACGAGCAACCCCCAACCTGCTCGTAGTCTTCTCCCTCCCTGCCAACATTGAACTTCTAACTTTGCTGTGCTAGGGGCGCCGGGGGCCTTGCAAGTCCTGTGGCCCAAGAGCATCTGTTAATGTTTTTCTCCGGTGGGGTTGTTCTTAAACCTGTTACGCTCACCTGGATTCCACAGGGGCGTCAAACAAAGCTGGACTGCTGCAGTCTCCACCAGTGTGACTCGTAGCGAAGTGATGATCGACTGCACTTGCCCACTCAGTTTCGTCTGCCTGGCCCGTAAGAATATTTTCCTAAAAGCAGTAGGGGATTAGCCACCTGTGGTAGAGAGGTTACACTAACACTATTTTCCCTGAAAACTTCCAGTATTCCCCTTCATAAAGTCTCACCTTATTTTTTTTTATTGTATATAATCAACTTGTGATTTTTACATAGTCAATTTACTTCCTGTTAATTCTGAAGATTTCTAAAAGATGAATCAAACACGCAAAAAGAATTTCTGCGCATGATCATAAAGATGACTGGGTGAGAGTGAGTACAGTTGCTACACCCTTCTGTTTCATGTTCTTTCATTTTGACAAAACTGATTGTTAGAAGTTTTGTTGTTGCGATAGTCCATTTTGACTTTTCGCCTGACATCAGTCTGTTCCAACACACATTTTCATCTAGAACTGAAACTGACATCCCAAGAGGCGAAAGGTATGTGCTTCTTTCGTAGCTAAGCGCCTTGCAGTGCAACAATAGATGTTTAAAATGTTCTGGTTCGTCTGTTGCTTTCTACATTCTACAATCTACATTCTTTGGAGGTCGCCTGCAGTATGATGCAAAGGATTTCCTGTGTGGGCATTAGGTTCAGACGGGCTCTCAGAAAGCTCCTCATTAATTTTTTGTCCGGGAACTGTTGACAATATGGCAGAGGAGATTTAAGTTTGTTGAAAGGTGGAGGGAGATGTGTAGTTAGTTTGTTTGACTGTGCCTTATCCACTGTGTCGATCCAGTCTATGTGCGCCATTTTTCTTTTTATTTTTTCAGGGTTTCCGATCAGTTCCGCTTCAGTGCAGGCTATTTTCTTCAATTTTGTTGTCTGTATTAGCGACCGTTTTGTTAGGCAATGTAAACGGCCAGTAGAGAGCATCCGCCATCCTGGGATAACTATGACATCTTGCTTGTACCCGCTGAGAAGGGGAAACATGGAAGGCATACCTCTGGTCTTCTAATGGCCGTTAAACAAAATTCTACTCTTAAAGTTGAACCTTGGTTTTTCTCTAATGCTTCTATCCAAATGTCAAGGCTCATTGGTCCCGACATGCATTGTGCACTTATCAATGTATATTGGAATGCCCTGAGCATTACAGATGATACATTTTTGGCCAACATAACTAACGCACTTGATCTTACCATCGTAGACGACAAAGTAGATTCTATTATCATTGCCGGAGACTTTAATCTCCACTGTCTTGGAACACCTCGCAGTACAGAGTTGAGTCGGTTGAATAAATGGCTGAACTTAGTTGAGGATAGAGGTCTGTTTATGTTAAATGGTTCAATTGCTCCTGATATACCTGCAAGAGCAACATGGCAACGTGCCTTTAGTAAAGGAATCATCGACTATATCTATGTAGATAGCCGTATGTTAGACAGGGTCAAATCATTTCAGGTCATAGATGCAGAAGCAAGTGACCATAATATTCTTAACATGTCTTGGACTTCTAAGAATTTCACGAGTCACGAAATGCCACAATACTTAAGAGGTTCCATAAATGTGAATACAGCTGTGAACAGATTACATTGGACTGAAACCTCTTTGAAAGCATTTAGACATTACTATGAGGCTCAACTTGAACATCAGTGTATGTTGGATCATAACCCTACAGTTACATATTACGAGTTAATGCAATTGTTTCAACCCGCTTCTATCATGCATACACAGACAATCACCTCATTTTCATACTTTCGATCATGAAATTAAAACTATGAAAGCTCTAGTTCGAGCAGAAAAAAGGGTGGCTTGCAAACCTAATGATGATAATCGAAAGAAAACGCTTATGTCGAGTAAAACCAGGTATAGGAACTGGTTAAGAGGCAAGCGGGCCAAACTATATCAACAAGATGGTAGTAAGATGTTAAAAATACTGGCTAGCAAAAACTCGAAAGCATCATGGGAAATTATAAACCAGGCGACTGCAGGTCAGCAGGCTGCTATACAGACGAATGGGGTGAGTGAAGGATCCTGGGTACAATATTACTCTAATATGTATGCTTCTCGTACCATCATAGCAGACAGCTTTAAGCTTCAACAGTCTGCGTTTGAGCTTAATTTTGATGAAGAAGACCTTTTATTCTTTATCAATAAAGCTAACTCTTCACGGGCCCCTGGGCCTGATGGCTTGTCAAACATTCACCTGAAGCAATTTCCTCTAATTTGGGCTAAAATACTGTACTCCATTTTTGTGCACATACACAAAACCCAATGCATTCCGGCATCGTGGAAAAAGTCCATTGTTCCTATTTATAAAAAGGGGGATCGATCTAACCCGGCGAGTTATCGCCCAATATCCTTGTTAGACGTGCCGGGAAAAAATTTCTGTCGCCTAATTTTAAGAGATCTGCGTGTGTGGTCGACCAAAAATCATGTGGCAGATCCTTTTCAATCTGGCTTTATCTCAGGAGTTGGTACTCTGCCTAACATCATGACCATTAACATGCTAAAATCCCAATATGCAGCACGGAAGCAGTTTTTATACTTTGCTTTCATAGATTTCAGGTCAGCTTTTGATTCTATAAATAGGAGTCTTATGTTTCAGAAATTGTATCTCTTAGGTTGCCCTTCCTCTTTGTTAACCCTTATTGTACAGCTACATTCTAGCACCTCTATGCGTGTAAGGTTAAACTTAGATGGGCTTCTGTCATCTTCCTTCTGCACATATACGGGCCTCAAACAAGGCTGTATACTGGCCTCTTTTTTGTTTAACTTATTTATTCTTGATTTGGGTAAGCTGTTTTCTGAGGTGCCTTCTGATGCCCCAGAGTTAGGGGGCCAGCGCATAGGATGGTTATTATACGCTGATGACTTGGTCCTAATATCGCAGACCCCAAAGGGATTACAAAATGTATTAACTGCACTGTCAACTTATGCTGAGGATAATTACTTAATTATAAACTGACAAATCTCAGATTTTGATGTGTAACCCTCATGTTAACAGAAAATCCACTTACTTCTCTTGGTCCATTGGCAATGAACCCCTGAAATCCATCTCAGAATACAAATATTTGGGCCTCACGGTGCAAAATACATTAAATGACAATCTTTACTTACCCAACTTACAGTCTAAACTAGCTAACTTGACTTCTCAAGCAAGAATCTTGAATTGTAAGTATGGCAAATTTACTTTAAAACACCTTTTGCTCTTCTATGAACAAAAAGTTATACCTATATTATATGCTGCAGAATCCAAGCCTTGTCTCAGTGACAGAATATGGAATAAGTTTGAAGCTATGTTTTGGAAGAGTGTCTTACGTCTAACAAATTGTGTTCCTATGCCCATACTAAGATTCAAACTTGGCTTGAATTCAATGGCTTCTAGAGTCAAATGGCGGATGTGTGCTTTTTTCCGCAAATGTTTATTGGGCCTAGGAATGAACAATATTTTAAGTACTGTAGCTCGTTACTTGATTTCTTCTACTCGCTCTTATCCACGAACTTGGCGTAATTATGTAACTGAAATTTTGCTTATAGCTAATATATCAATCACTCTTTTACTTGAAAATCCAGCACGGGCAAAGACAAAATGTTATCAATGGTCATGGATTCTTAATCAAACAACATGCCTGAAATATAAAGATTTTGATAGACGTATCTTTGGTCATAAACTTTTGGGCCATTCTGCGCCTTATTTGTTGAAATGTCCCTCCACTGACATAAGGAACAAATATCTACGGTTTAGGTTGAACCTGTTCCCTACTAGGGAAGTCCTTGTGAGGCGGCATTTGATTCCAAATAATATGGACTATTGCCGCTATTGTGGAATAATTGATGAAAAGGAGACATTACAGCATTTGATCATTTTTTGTAGTGGCTTGCATGATCAACGGTCCAAATTCTTTACAAATTTAATGAACTTTTATAGCCAAAAAAATGTTACACAAATTTGGGAAGCAGTATGTGCTGATATGAAATTTTCTACAATTAAATCATTAGTGCAATTTTTGGATGCAATTCTACCTGCTTTTAACTAAGTAATGTCGAACTAATAAGCTACGAGCTAGATTTGTTTATTAACTGCTTCGTAATTTTTATGCTGCTAAAATTGCAATTTTTAAGAAGAATCGATGTACAATTATATGCATGTATATTTCCGTACTTGTTGATTTTAGTTCGTTGTTATTTACTGTTTTCATTCTGCTTTTTCTCTTTTTTTTGAAAAGTTGAATTATTCAGCTATATCAAAATAAAATAAAATAAAAAAAAAGAGTTCTGCAGCTATCATATTGAATATTGGAAGCGTATCTGGAAGGATGATTTTTCTGTAGGCTTGCATAGCATTTTGTTCCACCACTCCCAGTAAAGACTGAAGGCCTAAGTCACGCCCGATGTTCGCAATGGCCCCCGAGTTTGGTAAGCCCAAAACAGATCGACCATAGTAAGCCTTCAATTTTTGACCAGATTGAAGTTGGCATTGACAGGGTTGCACCCATTCCATAAACCAGCGCCGGGACAACTTTGCCTCTGTAAAATTGGATTACAGGCTCCAGTGAGAATTTACCATACTTCTTGTCAATTGATCTCATCTGGGCTGCTAAGTTCCTAGCCTTGCCCCAAAGAATAGTTTGCATACATGATTCCCGAGCTGAGCTGTCGATCATTATTCCCAAGTATTTGTAGCAGTCGACAGTTTCGATCTTAATATTTTCCAGGAACCATCCTCTGTTGCGGGACTTGATGGAGTCGTTTTTTGCCTGAATCAGGATTTTCGTTTTAGATTTGTTGATTTCGAGATTTTTTGTTTTTATGTAATTTGCCAGATTGGTCAATTGGCGCTGTAGACCTATTTCAGTTTGATCTAAAAGAATTAGGTCATCTGCATAAAGAAGGCGAGATATGTTGGTATTACCTATTTTCGGCGGAAAGGCTCGAATAGTGACTTCCGAGTCCTTGAAGTCGACAAGGAAACTTATGAAAAGTGCCGGAGCAAGGGGACATCCCTGCTTTACCCCTCTCTCTGCCGGAATCTCGTCTGATAACGTTCCTTGTTTGACACGCAATTTGTTTGCTGTGTGTAAGGCTTTTATTGAGTGTAGTATTTCGTTCGGGTATTTCCATCTGTGCAGTTTGGACCAAAGAAGACTTCGATCTACTCTAACAAAGGCCTGTGTAAGATCTATAAAGGCCAGGAACACCGGTGGAGAGCCCTGCTTTACCTTGGCTTTGATTAAATTTAGCATCAAGATGTTTGCCGTGGTTCTGCCGTTTTTAAGGAAACCCATCTGAAAGGGGTCATGTGCTGCAGACGTCTTTGCCCAGGTTTGGAATTTTTTCAGCAGGAGCGTTGCGAATATTTTGCCGATAATATCAAGCAAGGCAATTGGCCTGTAATTCTGTGGGTCTTCCCTGTTACCGCATTTAAATAGCGGAACAATTATTGAGTGCGTCCAAGACAAAGGAATGGTTCTGGCTGATTCGCAATGCCGGAATATGATGCTTATAAATTTGGCCCAGGCTTCCGGATGTTGCTTCAGGTCGATGTTGATCAGTCCGTCGGGACCCAGGGCTCTCGAGGATTTCAGATGTTTGATGACGTTTAAGATGTCTTCTTCGTCGGAGAGGGTAGCCCATCTATCACTAGACGGTTCTGAGTTGCTTTCCCTCTGGTCCTTCGGTGGGGCAAACATGTTAAAGAAATGTCCATTTTTCCTCCGTGACAGCGTTTACCAGATCACTTTCCTTTCTGGATGTTGTTGATTTAATCAATGCCCAAAATTAGCTAAATTTTTTAGAGCTAAGTATCTTGAGCATTTGTTCTGCATAATTTTGGTACATTTCCCTCCTGCGACACCAGAGCCACGATTTATAGCTGTTGATTTCCGCTAAACACTCTGACCTGGCCAAGTCGGATTTGTCCATAGCTGCTAATCTCTTAGCTCTCCTGAGGAGTTTTCTTCTGTCAAAGTCTCACCTTATTGTTTGGAAGGATGAACTCTCCATCCTGCGTGGAGTGCAGGGGCGCGTAGAAGTTCAGTTACTTCACTGATCCGAAGGTATTTGGCAGAGTCCCAGACAACAATGACTCTGAGGGAAGTAGTGTGTAAACCAAATGTATAGTTCTTTTAGAGTTCAAATGTCTGTTAGTTCACTCTTGCTCCTTTCATACCTTTTCCCTTGCAGCATGATCGAAGGAGGGAGTTTGCCTCGATGGATGAAGGTAGCGCTTAGGTAAGAGTCAGTTTGTACCAAGCACTGTCTAGCAAGTAATATTGTTCCAAATGTAATTAACCAATAGTTCTCTATCTTCTTTGCAGGTGCGGCGCCTTGCCGAAAATGTTGAACGTAGGATGGTGACCAGCGCTGCCTCGAGCGGTAAAATTCCGAGTAAGTATCTTGCGGTAAGTAAAAGAATGTCTTTGGCGGAACCCCGCTCACCTTTTGTTCTTGTCTTTTCAGATGCTGATGTTTCGGGCGGGGATTCAACGGGTGCTGCGCCGGGTCGTGGAGATGCTCCAAAGACAGGCGAGTATGGCGCTACAGCTGGCAATGCGACGCGGTTTATTTTAATGTATTTTTCCTTTATCCACAGGTGCGGCTGCTCCAGGAAAAGATGATGGCCAAATGGAAATCTCCTTGTTCTAACCTTCTCTTCTTTCCTTTTCTCTAGGATCGGCTCCGGACACACAACGGGTGTGCCTGTAGACTGGATGCTGGACTGCAGACACGGTGAGCGTTGCGCTGCTAAGATGCAGAATAACGCGAAGCGTGTGCTGCTCTTCGGGCGTGGTTTAAATGGCATCAAAAAAGTAGTTCCCAGGTAAGAAGTTCCAGTACCACACCCAAGCAGCAAAATAGTTCCTAAGGGAAAGTAGTCCCTCCATGGCCTGTACATGAGTTCTTTGCAGGATGACCTGCATAGTTTAAAGCTGGCAATATGAGCCTGGCGCCTACGGCGCCAGGCCTGAACCCATATAGCACCTAGGCGGGGTTTTGGGAATTCCTCTGTCGTCTTGGGTGCCTGTTCCCTGGACAGATGGACCTGTTCCGGATGTCTGGGGGCAGGCATCGTGACACCTGTGCTTTGTTTCATTTTCTGGTTGCTGATTACGGCGGGTTTCTCCGTGCTCTCTGTGGGAGTCTTGCGATATTTGGTTGCCCGCATCCTGCCTGTTCAAGGTATGTGTTGGCTTCCTCAGGTGACTGAAAAAATTGGGTCCTCCCATTGTGTTGAATTCTAAGCCTAGGGGGAAGAGCATTGAGTAAGGTATCTGGTTGTCTGGGTCTGTGTTTTACATTTGTAAAGGACCTCCGTTGTGCTTGAACGGCCGGTGAGAAGTCTGGATAGAAATAATTAGTGTCTCCATAGTGTTGCAGCTCGCCCTTTTCTCTCGCGAGTCTCAGGATTGTGTGCCGATCTTTATAATTAAGTAGTTTTGCGATGATTGGGCGAGGTGGAGCCCGTGGGTTTGGCTTTGTTGCTGCGATCCGGTGGGCTCTTTCAACCACGAACAGGCGCGAAAGTGCCTCTGACCCAAAGAGCTCTGTGCATAGTGTCTCGATGTGGTCCTCCATCCTAGTCTGTAGCTGTTGTTCTCTGACTCCCACTATCCTTATCTTTCTCCTAGATTGTCCTTCTAGATCTTTGCTCCGAGCGTTTGCTATTTTCATTTGAGCAATGACAGCACCCTGGCTGTTAGATTTATTGTGCCGTCATCCAGGTTGGATACTCGTTGCTCTACCGTATCCAGGCGTTCGGTGTGATTGTCGAGTCTGTGTTGTAGTTGATCCACTTTGGAGGAGGGCCCATCCATTTTGCTGTCCAAATTCCCAATCCCAGCTTTCAGCTCAAGAAGGATTTCTCTGTTGAGGGGTTGAGAGTGGTCATCTTCCTGGGCGGTGTTGTGTGTTGGTGACTCCGTTCCGCTATTAGATCGGGGTGGTGTTTAGACAAGTTGCCAGGCTCAAAGTTCAGCTTGTGTTGTGACTTGTCGGTCTTTCCCATAGTGCGTTTTGTGTGGGATACGCGTTGGTGAGTATGCAGTGGTAGCGGCGAGTTAGGGTCTTCAACAGCCGTTGCTCGGCGGACTCTAAGGGATCCCCTCCAGTTTGGTCACCAGTGTGTGTGGTCTTTATTATTAAGTTGGGTTGGCTCGTTTCTTGGTTGATCTGGGCAGTGTTGGTCTGCCTGCTGCCCCTTTAGGCTTTGATCTAGAGCGGAGGGGTTTTGGAATGTCAGTCCATAGTGAGGGACTGCAGTGCCACTGTGTACTTCGCACCACTTTATTCCTGTTATTTACGGGTAAGCGGGATTGTCAATGGTCTGTCCCGTGCTATTGGGTCTCTTGGAGGCCGTAGTCTGCCAGGCTGTGCTAGTGTGCTTCCAAGGATGGACTGATTTGGTTGAGTGCGTCCAGATCTATGCCAACTCAGGCTGGTTGCTTGTTCCTTCTGTCCCTGATGACTGTTTTATCCCTCGCCACTGGCCTCTTTCTCCCCCCCCCCAACTTGTGACCGTGCCAGTGGGCGACTAACGGTGCGTTGAATAACATTGTGCTTTTCACAGATGGAGCATAGGGCAGTTGTCTGCAAAATACTGTCTGTGGGGAGCCGTGGAGTCGCCTCACGCAACCATGCGCTAGTTTTGTACTATGCTTTTATATTTAGAGTGTTTTCTTTTGTTATACGCTGCCTCCTTGCCCTTTGTTGCATTTGATATTTGCCCGGCTTTGAGAGGCTACTGGCTTCTACCACAGTCTGCTCTCTCGGTAATGGAAGTCGCCAAGAGTGTTTCCGTAGAGTTGGGTGGTCTAGTCTTTGTTTATTGTGTGCGTTGTATTCTGTTTCTGGAGGTCTCTACTTGAGTGCTCTGTAGATTTGCAACCTCAGGGTTGTTGCCCAAGCATTTCTGCGTATCTGTTCCTTTGTCGAGCCGGTGAGAAAGCCGCCGTGATCTTTCAGCTCTGAATCGTTCTGTTAGAGTTGTCGGTGGAGGGGGGGAAATCTGCTTCTTATCTGCTCTGCGTAGTGTTCCAGAGGTGGGCCTTGGAGAGGCGGGTAGGTTGTTGTGCTTTAAGTGTCCACTCCAGGTATTGGATGGCTCGCCTACGGAGCGTTCGGTGGCGGATCCCTGTCGGTACTGGGGCTGGCAGGTGTGCGGTATTCTGATGTGCAGGGGCTGCGGCGCTGGGGCCCAGCCGCCTTTTTGCTGGCTCATTCCGCTCGGGGGAGGTCTCACCTGGTGTGTCTCTGCTCCAAGCTGCCGATGTGTTTCGGGAGTGTGCAGACCCGCCCGGCAGTGAGTGCGTTCCCTGTGGCTCTCAGACTCTTTATCTTGGCTGCACGGGCAGTCACTCTGTACGTCCCCGCTCTGGTCCTGCACTCCGTCCCCTGGGCGGATCTTCGCTGCGTGCAACCCCTGGCCTCCGGCAGTAGGATATGTAGGTGCACACACCTAGCCGGGGTGTGGGCCTTGTGACTTCAGGAATATGAGGAGCAGGTTTCTCTCAATACTGTAATCCGGTCACTGGCCAGCTATCCCACGTCTTGGTCCCTTCCCGACTGTCAGTGGGAGGTCCCCTTGTGGGCAGGCTGGTGCTTCACGGCCTCTCAAGCGTGTTGAGTGCCGGGCTGGTGTGTTTTCAGTCAGCGGAGGTTCGGATTGCCTCAGTTTTGGACAGATTCTTCCTGACGGTGCACAGTGAAGAGTGTAGGCTCGTAATCGGTCTGTTCCCCACCGGAGAAGCTAGGATTGGACAGGATTCATAAGGGCCGCATGCGCATGGGAGCTCACAATGGAGTGGCCATCTTGGTCGGCTCTCTAGCGCCCTCAGCAAATTCTCCATCTTAAAAAGAGGTGCAAGAAATCTAGGGCTCCAGGACCAAATGCTTTGTTGAATAATACTCTGAAGGCAGATCCAGTAACTTGGGCAAGCGTCCTTTTTCTGAAGTTTGGAAGCATTCTGAACACAGGCCCTTGCCCTCCTCTGGAGTTCGGCAATTTTGTGCCTTTATTCAAGAGGAGCTGCAGGGCCGAGCAATCAACCAATCTTGTTGATCGATGCCGAAGGCAAAATATTTGCGACCCTTCTTCTCCAACATCTGGATGATTGGTTCAAGAGTAGGCATATTTTCAAATTGGGTTCTGTAGAGGTCACTCCACTAATATAAATGGTTTGTTGTGAAGTGTCCAGGAAACTGCATGGGGTACTGAGGGAGGATGCACTCTTTTGGCCTCCATTGGTTGGCTGCATTTGATCGGGTAGTTTCGAAATCCTCTTTGGTCAAAGTTGGCGAACTGGGGTCTACCAGATGGCCTTCTGCGGCTACTGATGTGTCTATACCAGAACTCAAGCGTGCGTATTAGGCTAAATAAAGAGGGGGACCTCTCGGGGGGGTAATTAAGACCTCAGGCATAAAACAAGGCTGTGTCCTGGCGCCTTGGCTTTAATCAATACCCGTCAGACGCAGGGGAATATCTAGACAAAGCAGGCCTTATCCCTTCAAGAGTTGGCAAATGTAAAATTCCGTGGTTCGCCTATGTAAATTATTTTATTGGATAACACAAAGGTAGGTTTACAAAGACTTCTATCGGTCTTCTCTGTATATGCTGATGAGAATGGTCTTATCTAGACCAAGATATTAGCATTTACAAAAGGGTGGGGGGGGGAAAAAGCCAAGAAATCATTTATGGTCCTTGGGAAAGACTCCTATTGGAGCAACAGTCTCACCTACCTGGGCTTTCGTTTTTGTGCCAATCCAGGAATAAGGCAATCTTGGGAGATTATACTCCAAAAGGCACTGATGCTACAGAAACAGCTGGGGAGGATAAACAGTAAATATGGAGGAATTTCTTTTAAACCAGCATTCTTTTATGAGGGCAAAATGGTCCTAAAACTGACTTGTGGGCTGGAGCTATGTGGTACTACTAATGTATAAAATCCTAGATCAGATAGAAGCCAGGGTGTGGCGTAAAACTCTGAGGATCCCCAATACGATAATCTGGCGCAGCCATAACATAAGATCTGGATATGATCTCTCCTCCATTAAGGCTAGAATTGAATGGAGTATGTTGGCGCTGTATGCAATACTGATCTCACCAATACCGGAAACCATCTGAGGCTCTTGCCCATGTGCTACCAGGGAGAACTGGAGACCTGGTGGGTCAGAGTTACATTGCTGATTTTGGTGGGAGATGTGAAGCTATTCTTGAAGGTATAACAAGTGATGGTGATTGTCTCTTGAGAAACCCAAATAGAGTGAAAAGAATTCTGTTGGAGCAGGATTGGTGTGAACAATTGACTCCTTCCATGCTTACCCATCAATGGCTCACTTAGCACATGAACATAAAAGACGAGGGGTGCTTCTAACTATATTTTGTTCCCTAATGTGAACCATAAGCATACCCTGATGAGGTTAAGGTGGAACCTCTTGCCTACTAGAGAGATCCAACTTATGAGGAAGCTCATTACATCTGATCATGGCCAGTGTCGGTTTTGTGAGTTGGACACGGAAACAATGAGGCACTTGCTGCTTGAGTCTAAGACATTGGAGTACCTAAAATATATGGTGAGATGATAGAAACCATGGCGATAGATGAATTTGCATGGTTTTGCTGCTTAAACATCCAATTCCCCCGAGAAGGGTTGGCAGTATCGACATTCATTAAAAGTATGGATCTAATGTAATTGTCTGCCCCTGCTAACTAATTTTGGATGTACTTAGCAGAGTTTTACATTTCACGTTTGCCATGAAACGATAGTTGTTTTATATGACGGACTGCTCGTTTGGGAATTATGTATCGAGTTTCATCCTTTTGATTTGATCAATTCTATTTAAAGAAAATATATGAATTAATGTGTTATTTGTGAATTGTATTGTTTTTATGTATGGGAATTGTAAAGGTTTTATTAACCATATACAATAAAAACAAATTAAAATGATTCTCAAATTGTGCATGGCCGTAATTACTGCAGCAATGTATCAATAGATTTCTTGCGCTCACTCGCATAATTGGAGCCATATACAGTTTGCACATAATGGCCAAAGCGTTTTTTTCCACCTCTTCCATGGTATGTGGGGGCTGCCTTTGGCCGCAAGAAAGAATTTGGTGGTTGTACACACCTTGCATGGTTCTTGCCGCAACGTGTCCTTCTTTGTATAATGTTAGGCAAGATTGTATGCAGTACCCTTTGGGTGCACTACAGCAGCCCTGACGTAGCCAGTTTTCTAAATCAGTAGATGCCCATTTGGGATGGCTCACAGACACTACCTACACCCTCAGGTGACTTCAATGGTTAGGGTGCTATGGACATTAATATATCACTGTTTGCATTTCGAATAGTGTTTGTAGAAGTGTCAAAGAAAACGGGGATCAGAATAAAACAAGGATTCACACAATGATTCTTAAGCAGGTAAGTACTTTCAATAACGCCCCAATGCAAAGTCAGTTAACCCTTTCCTGGAAGGAAGGCAAAACACATGTGCAGAAGAGGAGTCATTCAGGGAGCCAGGCCGGCCAATGTTTAAGTTAGCAAAAGTCAAGGTTAACTGAAGCACTTCTTTGAGGTAAGTAGAAAGTCTTTCACTATGTTTAAAAAGTCTTTGTTGGATAGAAGAAATCAAAGTAGGGCCACAAGCTGATGGCTTGTGAAGTAAATAAGCTGATAGCAACTCTACAAATGAAACCAAGCAATTCTCCAACGAGGACAAGTGGCTACACAACAAGAGATAAGTTCTCTTAGACTGCACATGGCTCGGCAGATCCTGCTGTTCCTGGGCCTCAGTCATGGGGACAAGAGGGAGGACATCTGGGGACTCCTGCACTGCAATGGGACTGTCACCCCTCGCAACCAGCAATCTTCAAACAAGTGGCATTTCAGTGTTTCAGCTCCTCGCGTCTACTGCAAATAGCACCATTATGGTTCCTGCCTGTCGAAATGGGCTTTCCTTGCGTCTGGGGTCCTGTACGCTGTTGACGGGGCTCAGGCTCGGTCTGTCCTGCTTCCTTGGAGTCTGGAGGATCTTTCTGGAGCTCTTGGCCAGCTTAAAAGCAACGCACACAAACTGGTGTTCCTCTCCCTGACGATCCGGTTCCAGCAGCGACTACAGTGGAAACTCGACCAGCTTTGAGAGGATGTGCAGGTGGCTTACTTTGGAGTTCATTGGTCCTCCAACTCAAAGGGAGAAGTCGTCCTTGCAGGCGCTTCTCTGTCGATACGAATTTGGAGTTTCAGCACAGCAGCAGGGCTTCACCGGGCAAACCAATGGCCCAGAAGTTGCAGCAGGTGTCTTCGTTCTTCTTCGGATTCCTTCGTCCAGTGGTCGACTCTGCCTTTCAAGCCAAAAAGCCTAGCCTTTTATGCAACTTGCTCCCATTCATTCCAGCCCAGCTGTCAGTCACCCAGCAGCAAATCACACAATTTCTTCACTTAACCAATGTACCGACCAGAAGGTTAATTTGCTCACTGTAGTGTTGCTTTGCCCCAGTTTCCGTGCGGACTGCGCTCCGCACAAGGGAAGAGTAATGGATGGTTAGCCAGAGCAATGCACAGTAGTGGAGGCACAGCTACTCTGTGGGGCATTGCACGTTCTTTACCCACTTTGTCGTGTAATAAGACACTCCTCTGCAGTAAGTGAAGGATGATTGTTTATTTTTATCCCTATGCCCCACCAGCTCCTTCAACTGACAACCCCTTCTACCATGGAATCTGTAATGGTGGTGTTGATTTCATGTTCGGAAGAAGGTACACAATGAGAGAGAATGCTTCTGTTGTATATTTTTGTTTGTTTTTCTACCTTATGTGCACAGCTTCAGTTGCACCCAGATCACAAAGGTAGATATACATCTGGATCAACACTTTAGACTATGAAGCCATGAGTGACAATTCTACAGTAGCAACCGAGCTAAATAATGGCTGGCTGATCCCAAATAGTTGAGGGTAATTAGCCAAAGTAGGGTAGAATTTGTTTATTCAGAATCACAATGTGTGTATTGGGGATGCCGGGATTTGGGTCCTGATTTCCTTGTTCTACAACTTGCTACATTGTCCAATACATTTAACTTGAATACTGTCACTAAATCTGGTTTGCAAAGCACCAATTCGCTTGAAGAAGCAACCTCACAATACATACGAAGCATTCCTAAAAACATGGAGCGGTTTTTGGTCCCATAAATAAGTGGTAGATGCCTTACCCCTTCTGAGTTGGGGAAAAGACCCTAACCTATGCCAGGTGGCCATGCCCGCTTTTCTCGAATCCCCACACAAGTATTTTCTGTGACACTGCTTTTACGCTCCATGCCAAATCTCAACTTTTACTTTTCATGATTAGCATCATGGTTCGACTGGATAGTGCTTGTCAGGTGGTGAAGTCTGCCATTAAGCATGATCTAAATGGCCAATAAAATAAATAAAAATTGATCACGCAATCTTATACATTTGGCTTATTGTATCGGATCACATATATGAAGAAGTGATTAACAATTTAAAATTCGGCGCTTGGAGGCCACTGAGCAAAAAGAGCACCAACATTGTTAGTTATTTGGTGCGTAATATATTCCTGGCACATGGACATACTTGGTGCTTGACTACCTTTTTACTGAAGTAATGTTGCTATGCTCACTTCTGGAGCTTATCCATTATATCTATGCTTATTCTAACTATTAGATTCGTGGGTGACTAGCTCGTAGGTTAGTATTCACCTTCCATACCGTGCCAGCCTGCATTTCTCAAATTCAAATGCTGCAGGGTGGGCTGAATCGTCATTCAGAGGTTAACAAATTATGTACCATTGACTGGGTTTAAAATGACGTGTTATTAGCAGCGGGTACAAATGGGAGGACTCAAACAAAGCACTATATCGGAATGGAAATGATTATTTCAACAGTAGCCATAAAGATTACTCTGTAAACTGACGTTTATTAGTGGAAACTTCAGTCATCCGATCAAATAGAAATCTATTCTGCCTTCCAAAGTGATATAAACACGAGATTGTTGCATGGTATGCACAGTGCACTTGAATTTACACGTCTGTTGCAGACAATGCTATGAAAAACCAATAAAGTATTGGTGAAATCTTGGTGTGGAATGTTGTCGAGCGATGTCAGTAAGAACGGATAGGACAATTGGCCAGTGCACAAGGGTGGCCAGTGATTGTATATTTTGGTGCATCCTGTGTTATCTTGGAACTAATGAACACAAAGTGCTTAATCAAATAAACTGACTTGACTAGGAACCCTATTCAAACATTGGCTGAAGAACCGCTGAAAAGAGGGTGCGGTGGGGATGCGGACAGCTCAACGGCAACCCCTCCCAGAGAGATGTCTGCCCTTCACCATGGCTGTGCATTGGTAAGATCTTGTGGAGGGAGGAGGCACCCTGATTAACAGCTGAGGAGCCAGGGGTGTGCACCGTGGGTATTGGTGCAGCCTGCAAGGGTGCTGGGTTACAATAGAGCCCGTGCAGGCCAAGGGAGAGGCACCTTACGCAGGAGTTGGTTGGGGGACCGCTGCTGAACGGTGCAGGGAGTAAAACCGGAGGTGCTGGCAGAGTTAACTGACATTAGAGTTGGCGGTAACTGACACCAGCAACACGGGATGCAGCAGGTTCTGGTGGCCGGTGAGTGAGAGTGGGGCGTCTGGGAAGTAGGGAAAAAGTGCAACATATGCCAGAGCTGTGAGAGGAGCTAAAGCTGAGAGGCCTGCATAGCCGTTAGGTCAGTTGGATTGACGTTGTCAGTGGGAGTGGAGGCAGCCATTTGTTTAGTTAATACTGGATTGGTTTTGTTAATAGTGGTGCATTGATCTCCAGTCACACAAGACGTTAGGAGGAAGGTGCTTTCCTTAAACTGTATAGATGTTCGTTATGGCACTGAAGTGTGGTCCCATTGCACACAAGGAAGCAACTCAAGAGCAGGCCAAGTTGGAAAAAAAAAAGGTGGAGAAGACATGAAGGACAGGAGAAAAGGCATGTCTGAAAGAAAAATAGAGGCTGGGGGGGGGGGGGGCAGAGGAGAACTGGTGTGGTGCCACAAGAGCAGGAATAAAGCAAGTTCTGGAGCGGGCTGAATGAACAGGGGGAGGAGAATCATTCTGAACACTGCCGTGACCGAGATCATGGAAAGACCCAAGGCAGACAAACCTACTAACGTAGCTTTCATGTAACGTTCCACTGTTTCGATTAACCCCTTCTCTCCTATTGTATCACTTGTATGTCTCCTCTGAGTCCTATTTCTTATATTAAATAGTATCAATTTACATTGTTATGCTCAGTGTGATGCTATATTGAAACTATGCACTGCATTGATACTTATTCCTTAAGTATTTGTATTTAATGAATTTAACATATCATAAATGATCTGTTATCAGTTTGTTCATCAACTTTAACGGCCTACAAACTATTTCTTTCACTGGTCTATGATCAATTGAATACTGGATGTAGATTATGAAGGGATGCATACTGGTGGAAGCTTATAATTGTGTTCTAAAGCTAACCATTTAGTAACCCCCAAACCGTTTTCCACTCTAACCTGGCCAGGGCGCAATGTAGTGACCACCTTTGAAGCAGCTATGCGTGCCTCTTTACTGAACTCCAACCTTACATTAATTTTATTTTTATCTTGCAGTTGGCTTGGATGCTGCAGGGAAGACTACCATTCTGTACAAGCTCAAGTTGGGAGAAATTGTTACAACAATTCCAACTATTGGTAAGAATATAGATGCATTGTAACCACCAATGTCACGTGATCAGTGAGAATTGATGGTTTACATAACTATATGTATCAAACTGGGTTCTTTTGATCAGATATGTAAATTACTTGAAATACATGTATTTCTAAACTACAAGTTTTGTTTTCTTTCTTCTTCTGCCCCCTTCAAGCTGGATATGTTGTCATTTAGAATGCTCCTTTACACTTGTGATTCTCCTGCAGATGCTTGTCATCTTAAATCGCCCAAAGGATGAAATATGTTTTTGAAAGTTTGACAAATGTCTGATTTTTGGTAATTATGTAACTGTTGTAAAGTATTAATACTATATCTACCTCATTAGTTCAACTGCAGTGTTGGCCTGTTAGGGAGAATTCTCAGAAATGTTCCAATTCCCTCCACCTTACAGACCCCCAGCAACTTTGCTGGATTTTGAGGACTTGATTTGTTTAACCTGGGCAGTGTGACCCTTTTTTCCCCACTCATGTATTATGTCAGTTTGTACCTCTGTGTTTCTTTTTGGTTATGGAGTCTAACAAACTCCATAGGCATCATCTTTTACAATTGTCACACTGCACCTTCAGTGCAGTGGCACAAGGAAGGCTTTAGATTTCCCATGGTTTAAATACCTTCTCTGGGATGAACTGTTTCCCAGAACAGTAAAGTGAAATTGACTTTACTTAGCAATGTACTTGCTAGACCAGCACACCCTATCCTACAATAGAGTGCTGGAGGGGTTACGTGTCTAAATGCTCATGTAACATTTTTGTTACCCTTTCCTCAATTGACTGGCTGGTGGCAGTGGTTTTTGTTTTGAACTACCAAGGTTTGCATTTACCGCAACCGTTCGCGGACCCGGTAACGTTAACCGCAGGAGCCATCTTTTGCAAAATGGCGTCAAGCCATCCTTGCTAAAATGGTCCCCGGTCTTTGTTTTTCGCCATGTCTTTGTGGAAAGGTCCTTCTAGAGTTTTTTTCTCTGCGCACCAAACCAGGTTTGGTCTCTTAGTTCATTCGCCCTTGGCGGGCTTCTGGAGTGAAACTCGCCTGTATCCAGAGTGTCTGGGGTAGGCAGGAAGTGAGGGAGGTGCCTGAAACTCCCTGTGTTTAGTCTTCTATGAGACTCTGTGGTGATTGGCTGGCTGACTCTCCGGCAAGGGCAGCCACCCTGCTGGGTGTGACACAGCTAGGCTGGAATGAATGGGAGAGAACTGAATAAAAGGCCAGTCTTCTGGCTTGGAAGGCAGTCGACCACTGGACGAAGGAATCGAAGAGGACACCTGCTGCAACTCCTGGACCGTTGGTTTTCCCGGTGAAGCCTTGCTGCAGTGACTATTGCCAAGTTAGCATAGCCCCTGCAAGGACGACTTCTCACTTTTGAGTTGGTGGGACTAATCTACTCCAAAGTAAGCCACCTGGACACCCATCTCGGAGCTGGTTGAATTTCCTCAGAGTTGCTGCAGGAACTGAATAGCCAGGGAGAGGGACACCAGATTGTGTTACTTTTAAGCTGGCCTAAAGCTTTTGGAAGATCCTCCAGACTCGCACGAAGCAGGACTGACCAAGCCTGAGCCCACTCAGCAGAGTACGGAACCCTTGAAGTGAGGACAGTCCACCTTGACAGCTAAGAACCACGCTTATTGCTTTTTTCTGTACCGCAAGGAGCTGAAATGTGAAACGGCGACTAAAAGTAAAGTTTGCCGGTTGGCAGTTGTGATGGTGCCAGTACAGTACAGGAGTCCCCCGATGTCCTCCCTCTTGTCCCCACGACTGAGGCCCAGGAACAGTGAGATCTGCAGAGCTGCACAGGAACAGAAGTCATCAGCTGCGTCTTTTCTTCTTTACCAAGGTACTGTAAAGCAAGTTTAAGAGAACTTACCTCTTACTGTAGAAGTGCTTGTAACTTCCACAACTCACAAGTCTAATCAGCTTGTGGCCCTACATTTGATTGTTCTTTTCTTCAAAGACTCCTAAGAACTTGTGCAAAGACTTTTCCATTACTTACAAGAAGTGCTTTATCCTCTCCAATACTTTTGCCCATTGACTTTGGCTTAGCCTATTGAATGAACTCACTGCTTAAGAATATTTGTTGTCTCTTGTGTTCTAATAACCTTTGCCTTTCACCAACTTTTAAGAGTATTCGGAATGCCAACAGTAAGGTATTAATGTCCCCAGCACCCTTGTTACTGAAGTTACTTGTTGGTGTAGGTTGTCTGTGGGTCATCCAAAAGGGCGTTGTCTGATTCAGAAACTCGGTGTACAGTATCAAAGTATATATTTGTTACTATTTTATTGCTTCCTTCTGAAGAAGGCTTTATAACTGACTGATAAATTGTTTATACAAGAAACCTTGAGTGTAAGTTTATTTGAATACCTGTAACTGGATCTGTGCAACTCCACTACAGCTCACATTTCCCCCTCTTGAGATCAGCCTGGCTGCTCAACACACTACCAAAACTGTGTAATCGTTCAGCTCGGCATATTCTTCATCTGCACCTCCGGACAACGAGGGTAAGAAATTGGATTCCATGGGAAGAAAGATCTACTCCGCAGCGACGGCGGTCAATGCTGCTAGCGATAGTGGCCAGATATGACCGGGAGCTTTGGTACAAGATGGCTGGACTCCTGGAATTTCTCCCTGATAAGCGGGTCGAGGCCTTGGAGATCCGGACCACGCCATCACAGTGGCCCTGGACATCACGGACACTGGGTTCCGCCAGATGGGAAACAGCGTTTGCCTTCGCTGTCATGGCTGACTCAAGACCACCAACTTTAGACAAGAGGTCCAGAAGAGGGTTCTGGACGTGCAGTTCGATGGGGACAACCTGTTGGGGAAGGCCGTGCCCTGAGCACTCTGCATCGACGACGGCCGTCCTTTCGTTCTTCAGGAGGGAAAGCACCTGCCTACCTGTCGCAGAGAATCCACCCCTTCAACCTCCACAAGGCCAACAAGAACACCTTACGCAAACATGCTCACTGTGCCTATGGTAAAAAGAGCCGGAGACGCTAGCTTCCTCTACCTTGCTGCACTACACTGGAATGCCCTTCCATAACCCTACGCTCTGAGGCTTCACTCATGGCCTTCCGCAAAGCCATGAAAACCACCATCGCCTGATCAACACCACAGTCCCTTTAGGGGACTGCTTACCTCTTCTCCTGTTAAACCACAAATGTACCTGTAGCCTCACCTGTAATGTATTAACGTGAAACATGTAAATGTATAACCCACTTGTAGCTTCCCTGTAACTAAGCTCCACTCCAGTAACAGCGCCACAATGCCCAAGGGCTGTTTGTGCATTATACAAATGTAAAAAGTAATAAATAATTATACCAAAGGTTGGGTTGCCTATGCCTGTAGTCATAGTTGTTTGTAGTGTTCCCAGAGGATACTGCATTCAAACTTTGCCTAACAGCCTCAATTATAGTGGGTGATGCTGGGACGTTTGTTTGCATATTCTTTCCCTCTAACAACCAACTCTGTAGAGACCTGTCACTTTAAACTGTCTTGTCCGCCAATAGTTAGCAGACTATATTGGACCATTTGTTGGAACTTGCCAAATCATTTTTTAAAATTCTGTTTTACATCTTGTAGGGCGATTTGTCATTTTTATGCTTCATACCCTCTCCTAGGGAGACCCCCTGCACTTTTTGCTGGACTTCTTTTTCTTTCTATCATGAATGAGTGGAGCCTTTTCCACTCATTCATCCTTTTGTGCTCTTTCTTTTATAACTTTGTTCTGTTATACCTTTACTGTGGATTTCCTCCAAATCTCTTAAGGCATCTGTGTTTAACTTTTGCAGAACACAGCTCCTTATTGGCAGTGTTGCTGGGAACCCTTTGGGTTCTCCTTTCAGAGTCGTCATCCTCGAGTAACTCAGTTCTTAAGGATAGAGTGATACTTTATATCCCTCCTAAAACTTTATACTAGGAGAGATTGGCACACATCACCTTATGTGGTATCCCACTTCTCTCTGCTCATGTGACTTTTTAGTCACATAGACAACCCTCTAGTTATGGCTGGTGGCAGTGTACGTGTTCTACCAACCATTGTTATTTTTACCGTAGACTGTGTTCAGTCTCGGTTATGCACAGCAGGGTCACCTAAGTACGAACTTGGTGGCTCCTTTCTTTTTTCGCCATGTCTAGCGTGGTTATTTGTTAGCCCTTCTACCATTATGTGTGTGTGGTTTGCCTCTTGGAGGGAACCATTGGGTGTCCCCGCCTAGGCTCCAGTGTGTTTGGGCAGGCAGGAAGTGGGGGAGGAGTTTTTCATTCCCCTGCCCTTTGGCTGACTGAGTGCCTGAATGGAACCAGCTCCCGCTGGGGGTCTGGCTGTCTGATTGGACAGCTACCTGCCCCTTTCTGTAAACTGATGATGGAGAATGCAGAGGAGTGTGAGCTGAAACTGAATAAAAGGTTAGGTTCCTAAGGTGAAAGGCAAGTCGACCACTGAAAACTGAAGTACCGAAGATGACGACCAGAGTCTCCTGCAGACCCTTTACAAGACCATGAAGCGACCACTGCTGTCCGGACCAAGTTTTCTATGGGACCAACGATGACTCCTTCCCTTTGGCTGGTGGGACCAACCAGCCCTGAGACTACTATCTGAACCATCTCCTTTGCGACTTTCCAGAGCTGCAGACTGCAAATACCAGGAGACCTCCGACCCAATCGGCCGAATCCATCCAAGACTTTGCTGAGTGCCATGTGAACCTCAAGAGACCAGATCCAACTCAGCCAAGTCCCTTCACCAGAGCACAGGACGTCGGAAATCGAAAAATATTGACCGGGTGAATCGCATCCTTTGTTGGTATTGCAGAAAAGTCACCAAAACCGCAGACTGACAAGAGGAGCTTAAGAAACCCATACCAGAGGCCCCCCCCCCTCCCCCCTTCCAGGCTGCTGAGCTATCCTGTTCATTGTCCTGCCTTTCGTCACCAGACCAAGGAATACAGTGTTCTGGTCCGGCACTGCTACATCGAGGAGAATCCAGCAACCACATTTCTTCTAACCTAAGGTACTGTGGAGCAAAAAAGTATTGGGGTGCAGTGTCTAGGGTGTCCACTCTTACCGATGACCCAAGCTGCTGATTGTGTCCCTTTTGCGATTCCTGTAACAGGGTCTCCACCGTTTTCTTATAGTTTCCTTACCTAGAAGTATCCACAGGAACACTTGTTGTGCTGCGTCTTCGTAAAGACTTTGACCCCTCTCGGAACTGCTTTTTAACTAGGGTTGCGAATTGAACATTTAAAAGTATTAACTTGCACTGAAACTGCTTCTAGGACCTTAAGCTCTGCTACTGTTTTACTAAACCACTAATTTCTTCCCGAAAAGATGATCTTGTGTGGTTTTACTAACTAAATGTAATAACCGTATTTGTTCTGCCTTACACGAGTGCGTGGTAGTACCGATAATACGGTACTGTCCCCTAACATCTGATTTTGAATTTTTTTTTATTTTGTGGTCTTCAATGTATTTTAATTGGAAATCTAACCTTTTAGTATGGTGGTCGTTTTGTTTCAATATATCAAACACAAAACTGGTTAAGACTTAACATTAAAGTCATTGTTGGTCTATTGGTTGCACAGAGAAGAATTAAGTTACGTTCGTCAATTGTTGTTTTGTGAACCCAAATGTCTTGTGCAATAAATCACAATGAGTACGGTCTATGAAGAATGCAGTGCAGATTTGATTGAGGATGAACTGGGGAGCGTGAAGGAACACAATGTATGCTTTTGGTTTCTGTTTTTAGACAATAATTATCTTGGCTCTTTTATTTTAGGTTTCAATGTGGAAACCGTAGAGTACAAAAACATATGTTTCACCGTGTGGGATGTCGGAGGTCAAGATAAAATTAGACCGCTTTGGCGCCATTACTTTCAGAATACACAGGTAAGGGGGGGGGGACAAATTCTGTATATCAAAATGACGACAAATGGTGGCATAAGAGTATGACAGCTTAATTGAATTGCGTCACGTGTATCTTCCCTCCCTGGTCAACTCACTCCAAAGTTAATTGTCTATGTAATGGTCATTCTTCCCCACCTCATCCCTTTCCTACATCCCTATTCCTGATTCCTAAGGCAGCTGGGCTCCAGTCTCTATGGTCTCTGTGGGTCCAGGGTTGGGAGAGGTGGTGGATTTTTGGAGGGGTGCAGTGGGTACAGGGTCACCCCAGTCTTCCTCACCAGGCCAGCTCCACACCACACTATGGAAGTTGTCTTGTGCAGTTCCCCTGACTAGTCTGAGAAACTATGGCAGCTCTGCACTGTTCACTTAAGTATGCTTCAGCATCCTTGAGCCACACCATGCTAAAATAAGGGTGGTGTGTTGGGCAAGATTGTTTGTAGTAACCCTGTGGGACACTACACCAGCCTTGTCCTCCTTGGCAATGGGTAACTCATCCTATGGTATAGGCCTGTACTAAAGTTGGTTGAGCGACTGAGCAGCCAGGCTGATCGCAAGAGGGGTCAATGTGAGATGTAGGGTTGCAACAGAGATTCACAGTGACATGTATTCAAATGACACTTGTACTCAAGATTTCTTGATTAAATAATGATTTATTAATTTAAGTTGGTTTTAAAATACGCCTTCTTTAGAAGGGGGCAATTGCCAACAATCAAATGCATTTAATACACTCCTTCAGCTTCATATCCCCCCACCTGCCCTTTCCCCCAGCTATACAAGGTGAGGTATGTATGACTTATTGAGGGACAGATCAACACAAAACCAGAGGGTAAGAACAGTCTACAGGGAGCCAGGACAACCAATTTCAGTTGAGCAAAGTCTAGAAAAGCTGAGGCACTTCTTGAAGATAGCACAAACATCTTGCACGATGTTAGAGTTTTGTAGCAAAAAGAATCACTGTTGGGCCACAAGCTGCAAAAGGCAGCAAATGCAATCTCCTGTGAGAACAAGCAAGCTACAACCAGTGGTAAGTACCCCTAGTGAGTCCGACGAAAGATATCCAGTTGTTCCTGGGCCTCAGTAGTGGGGACAAGAGTGAGGACGTCTGGGGACTTCTGCACTACGGTTTGAAGGTCGGCGGCAGCAATGGGCACAATCAGCGGCACTTCGCAGTTTCAGCTACTCGCAAATAGCACCACTGCTGTTCTTGGATACCTTATGGGCTCCGCTTGCTTCTGGGGTCCAGCACTCTGTTGTGGCTCAGGCTTGGGCAGTCCTGCTTCGAGGGAGTCTGGAAGATCTTCCAGGAGCTCGCGTCCGGCATAAAGACAATGCACTAGATTCTGGCGTTCCTGTCCCCTAGTACACTGTTCCAGCAGCAGCGAAGAACTACACCAGCAGGGAGAGGGGTTACAGTCAAGTTCGTTTTGGGGTCAGTAAGTCCCACCAACCCAAGGGAAGAAGTCGTCCGTTCCGGACTTCCCCAGTCGACTCGAAATATGGAGTTTCAACACTGCAGCAGGGCTTCACCAGGCAAACTAAAGGTCTAGGAGGGTGCAGCAAGCTTCTCTTCTAGTTTCTTTATCAGTTCTTTCGTCCAGTGGTCGACTCTGCCTTCCTTGCCAAACACCTCACCTTTTATGCAAGTGTCTCCCATTAATTAGCAGCCTAGCTGTCGCTTGTGCAGCAGGGTGGCAGTCCTCGAAGCACAGCCAGCCAATCGCCTATGGGTGCATTCCTGTAACCAAGGAGACTAAGCACAGGGAGTTTTGGGAACCTCACTCGCTTCCTTCCCTGCCAGACATGCTGGAGCCAGAGGCGGGCTTCACCAGTGAATCCTGTCAAAGACCAAACTAACAAAGGGACCAAACCTGGTTTGGCACGCAGAGTAAATCTCAAGTAGGACCGTACAAACAAGAAATTACAAAAACAGACGACCGGTGCCATTTTGACAAAATGGGCACCCATGGGTGCAGTACTGCAGCTGAGGATTCAGCATTCGGAAAAAAACGCACAATGGTAGGGAAATTAAACCACTGCCACCAGCAATTAAATGAAGGAAGGGGTAACATAAAACATTAGAAGGTAGACAAAGGGGATACTAAGTAACCCCCAAGCACTCCCCATTAGATTGGCCGTGCCGGGTCTACAAAGAGAAAAGGGTAAGTAAAGTCAATTTCACTTTATTACTCTTGGATTATCCAAGAGGGTATTTAAACCTTAAAAGAAATCCAAAGGACCTCTCTGTGACACTGCACTGAAGGTGCTGTCACAATACAAAAGTATGATGCCTATGGAGTTTGTTGGATTACAAAACCAAAAGAGAAACTGGGTTCAAATCAGAAAACAATACATAAGAGTGAGAAAAAGGTCTCACTCCAGGATAAAAATTAATGTCCTAAAGTCCAGCAAAAGAGCTGGCGGTCTCTAAGGTATAAGGGAATTAGCACAGAAATGAGAATTCTCCCCAACACGGTGCACCAGGTTCTCCAGCCTTACTGTGCTTCCCGGATACGGTGGTATGTGCCTGTGCGTTGGTAGCTGAACATATGGAATCTGTCTCCTACCCACGATAAAACCAGTTTCTGTTTTAACCATGGATAATGGAATTTGGCATTTTTGTGGCTGATGGGTCTGTGGAATTTGGTCGTTATGTGCGTGCTGGGCATAATGGAGTCTGGCACTGCCAGTCATGATACGCAGCATAACAGCCACTTTCACTTCCTGAAATAGGCAAACACCCACCAACAAAAAAAGTACAAATACTCATAGCAAAATATAGAATACGACAGACAGGAGCTCATCCTCTGCTACCACCCTCACTGCTCCAATGCTGTATGATCAGTGGTCCCAGCAGAGAGCAGGGCCATACAGCCTTACAGATGAGGGGTGTATCTGCCACTTGCACTCCCTAAAAATAGGCAAATACTCCCCAAAAATAAAAATAGGGAGTAAAAATACTTCCAAGAATTCTTTAGAAAGACGTGTAGAATCTCTTGTGCCTCTTTCAACCTCACAGCTTCATGGATATGTTTGGACAGGTTGTGCCTGTAGTATCACAGGAAGAAACTGTTAATAACTACATGATCAGAAGAAGTAACCCTGCTTTGGGCATGAATAACTAGATGCAATGAAATTATTACAAAAAACATTTCAGTTAAATATTGACCTTGCTTATAAAATACTCTCATTGGGAACTGGACTTTACTTGTTACTCCCAAAAAAAAAAAAAATATTTACTCCCAATGTTAAATAGGGGGTAAAATACTCCACTTGCAAATCTTATCTGGAGCACTTGGGTCATAGGTAGGTCTAATAGTGCCTTACCTTCAGATTGTTTTCAATATATATCAATAAAGATTGCCCCTGCGACAAGTCTTGATTCTATTAAAGACACGGAGGCGAGCATTATGCTTAACTTCTTTAATTACTGCTAACCACAGCTTTTAAATATTTTGTTTCAATGTATATAATTTTTTTTTTTTTTTATAACTCGTATAAACAGAAAAAAAGAAACATCATAGCCATAATGCGGCTAAACTACATCCCCCATGAGGCTCCTCAATATGGTAGTCAAATAGCCTCTCTCTCACTGTCCAATCAGGCAATCCCTTCTACTATAAGTCACTGCCTCTCTGGCACCCTTCCTCTTCTTTTGCAGCTCGCTTTACTGAACGAATGTCTAAAATCCAACTGCCTCTCGTATAATCCAACTGAGTCTGTCCTTTCTATTCCTGGTAGGATCTCCGTATTCTAACTCCGCAGCTCTGCTTCTTTCGTACACTCTAATCTCGGTGATTCTTTTGCTCCTCTCCTATGCAAAAAGAGAAATGTGCACGTTAGGGAGGGGAATACAATTTATAACATGTTATAATCAAGCATTTACATAGATTTGCTGCGACATGTCTTACAGTTCATATCATGCCCCTTACAGCCGTATTCCCTTAGGGTGGGATAATGCTCGCCTCCGTGTCTTTAATAGAATCAAGACTTCCTGCGCTAGTCGTATGGGCAATCTTTATTCTATGACAAGACTGGAGGCAAGCATTATGATTGTTCAAAGCTTTCAACAACAGCAGCTGCTATATTAGATACTGGTTTGAAGTAAAATGTCTTAAATACTGAATCGCTCGACCAGCCTGCTGCTTTCATGATCTCCTGCAGCGGAACTCCCGACTGCAAAAGCTTGTGAACCCATGGCATCCCTGGTAGAGTGCGCTCCAAATTTAGACGTGTCTATACCTGCCAACTCCATCACTTCCTTCACCCATCTAGCAATAGTAGGTGAAGTAACTGCTTTGTATGGTTTAATACGCGCTATAAGCAACTGCGTACCCCCCTTTGGTCTAACCGCTGCTGTCGCTGCCTCATAACACTTTCTACAATTCGCCACACACAATTTCTCGTTATTCGGCCAGTATGGGTATGAGATCACTTTAGAATTGGTATTTGTACGCTGCGCTATGGTAAAGGCTATCCCTTCCGGGTAATACATCTTCCTGTCTATCTCTAGGGCTTTAACGTCTGAAACTCTTCTACAGGACACTAAGCAAAGGAGTGTAGCTAGCTTGCCTGAAAGCTGTTTATCTGACAGAGTTGTTACTCGGCCATTGCTCGAACAGGTGTATGACTTTTTGGACATCCCATAACGATGAGTGCTTGGGAGTAGGAGGTTTGCTCATCTTTACACCCTTTAGCAATCGGGATACCGCTGGGTGTTCCCCTACTGGTGCACCGTCCACTAGCTCGTGTCCAGCAGAGATCGCTGACCTATATACTCTTACAATCCTGAACGCCCTCCCTGTAGACGGGAAGCTGGCTAGGAAGTTCACCACTTGGACTACAGGTGCTGAAATGGGAGATATACTCCTCCCCCTGCACCATAAGTCCCAGGCTTGCCACGCAGAATTATAGCTCCTGATCGTAGATGGAGCCCATGAGAGATTGATGAGTCTTGTAGCGTCTTCTGAAAGGCCTGGCAAGCGCCATGTATGTCTGAAATTCTGCACGCTATCAGTGTTAAGGATTGATCCTCTATCGGAGGGTGAGGGGCTCCTGCTGGATCGGTCAGCAGGTCTTGTCTGTATGCAATCTGCTGTGGAAAATCCGTAGAAAGTTCCATCAGAACTGGAAACCAGGCTTGCGACTTCCACTCTGGCGTCATTATCACTATCTGAGCTTCGTCTCTGTGCACTTTTGCTAGTACCCTCGCCAGTATCGCAAAGGGGGGGGGAGCAGAAGGCACAGTGTCTCTGCGACCCCCAATGATGCATGAATGCATCCGTCCCCTGGGCTCCCGGGTCCAGCTTCCAGCTGAAGTAGTCCGGCAGCTGTGCGTTTAGCCTCGAGGCGAACAGGTCCATGTGCAATGGTCCCCATCTTGCCTCCAACTTCTTGAATATGTCTCTGTGTAGTTTCCAGTCGCTGTAATCTACTAGGTGTCAGGAGTTCCAGTCCGCCACTGAGTTCAGGGCCCCTGGGAGATACTCTGCTTTGACTGTAATCTTCTTCTGTAGGCAGTCGTGCCAGAAATCCTTTGCCAATTCCGCTAACATCCTGGACCTGGTACCTCCCAGCTTGTTTATATACCTTACTGCAGATATATTGTCCATCTTGAGAAGGATGCTGCAGTGCGCTTTGTCTCTGGTAAACTTTTACTGCGAATACCCCGCTGGTAATTCTAGGCAATTGATGTGTAGATCCAATTCTTCTTTTGACCATTTCCTGCCTGTTTCTATGTCGCCGCATCGCGCTCCCCAGACGGACCTGCTGGCGTCTGACTCTATAACTAACCCTGGTACGTCTCCAAAGATGGCGCGGCCATTCCAGGCTTCCCACCAGGTGAGTTCTGATCTGCTTTCTTCGTCTAGAGAACTAGTCGATGGTATCTCCAGCCTTTCCTTAGGTACTTGATCTTCAGCCTCTGAAGATCTTGATAATGTAACGGGCCGGGAAATATTGATTGTATGGATGCTGCTAACAGACCTACTATCCTGTCTAGATAACGAAGAGAGATCAGCGGTTTCTGGATGCTGCTCTCAGATCTTTCTTGATAGCTCATTTTCTGAGTTGGTAACTCCAAGGTAGCTTTCTTTGCATCTATAGTGAATCCCAAGAACTCTAGCTGCTTGGTCGGCTTAAGCTCTGATTTGTCTTTGTTCACTAGGAAACCTAGGCTGGAAATTAGCTCTATCGCCCATTCAATCTGCTTCTGTAAGCGATCTTTGTTTTCGGCCATAAATAGGATGTCGTCCAGGTAGACGATCATCCGACACCCTTGTTCCCGAAGTGCTGTCGCGATGGGCCTCCTAAGCTTGGTGAACGCCCATGGTGCTGACGCTAGGCCGAACGGTAGGCATCTGAATTGCCAGAGTTCGTCTCTCCACCTGAAGCTTTGAAAAGGTCGACAGTGGGGTGCTATGGGAACTGTGAGGTAAGCGTCTTTCAGATCTAGGCGCGCAAGCCAGTCCCCCTTTCTGAGTAAGTCTCCTAGCAGATGGATTCCCTCCATCTTGAAGTGTTTGTACACTAACCAGCTGTTGAGTTCTTTCAGATTGATTACTCGACGACCTTTGTCCTTGCGACGGACTAGGAACATATTGCTGAGGAAGGATTGGCCGCTCCCTGTAGCCCTCTCTATCGCGTTTTTCCGTGCCAGATCCTGGATCTCTGCGTCTAATAAATCTTCTACGGCCCATGTCATTTGAATTCTGTGCGGGGGGCGATCTTGCACCGGATGACCTAGGAACTCTAGAATGAAGGCCTGTACGGTCTGAATAACCCATGCATCTGACGATTGCGCCAGTTGTGCAAAAAAAGCATTGTCCTGCCCCCCACAGGAGGATAGGTCGCTGCGCATTCTCACCTGAGTTATTGTTCTGTTGACGGTAATATCCGGGTCCCGAGAACCTCGTCCTCTGTTCGGGGAAAAAGGGCATCTTGTTGTCGGGTCTCCCAATACTGGGCTCTGGGGCCTTGTGCTCTCCTGTTATTGAATCGGCCGGTCGAGCGGCCTCTATCGACCGGCCCCTGAGAAAACTCCCCGGGAATACCGTCCTAATGGAGGCTTGCACTTTCTCCAGCGCTGTGTATGTTCCGACGAATCTGTTCATTTCTTTCACAAATGTGTCACCGAACAGGAGCCCTTGAGCGCTTTCCCCGGCTTCGTAAGACGCCAGGTCTCCTAGTTTATCAATCTTCAGTAAAGCTGATCTGCGTCGCTCTGAAGATATTGCGCAGTTTGCGTTACCCACCATGCAGACTGCTCTTTGCGGCCATCCTGCTAATATAAGTGGGTCGACTGGCTCCCCAGTGTCTTTAGCTCTCTCAGCTAAATCCATTATTTTTGCTATGGGTTCAGCTAAATCTAACAGTTTATCCTGGCATGTCTACTATGTCCTATCCATGCCTTTTCTGGTGTCCTTCCCTGCTTTAGTTATGAAGGTTAGCATCTTTGCGTCGAGCTCGGGAGTCTCTGCTACTTTCCCTGTCAGCTCTGGTCTCGGACACTCAGCTTTAAATCTGAATCTAATATCTTTCTCCATAGGTTTTCTCATTTTCTGGGACATATACAGGGCTACTCTTGGTGATGGGGTCCAGTCCGTTGATCTGGTGTGCCTTATTGTGTCAGGTTCAAACATGTCTGACATGTCTTCTTCATCGAGAGGGGCCTCCACACCGCTGGCTTTAGGCTCGCTCGTACTCTTCTGCGAGACTACGCTCACTTTTCTTATGCTCTGATCATCATCCTCTCCCCTTTCCTGATCCGAATGCTCTGAGGATGATAAGGTATCCCCTATATTTTTCGCCCCTGGGGTAGGGGGGTAGGAGGTTGGGCAAGGCTGTCTTTGTAAGAAAGGCGCTTTTCAGCCTATTGAAAGCATAAGCCACTTCTAGGGGACTTATCCTTCCCTGTATCTGAGCCTGGGGGAGTAGAAGAGCTTTTCCTCTTCCGGGCCACTTTCTTCCCCATCTCACTTTGTTTTAGAGGCTCTTGTGTGGAGGTTCCCTCACTGGGGTCGTCGAGCGTACCAGCTTTCTTGCCCAGTATTTCTTCCAATAACCTGTCTTGTAGAGGCTTGACTCCTAGTGCTACGGCTTGAACCAATGAGTCGCCTAGCACCACCTTGAAGCTGTAGGAGAGGTCTATATCTTCTCCTGTGTATTCCACCTCTTGCTCTGGTTCTCTGTCGCTCCCTTCACTCCAAGCCTCGTTATCCATGCTGTATGCCATGGTAATATGTGTGCCTCGCAGAGGATGGCTATCAGGTTGGGAACTGTAGCTCCTCTTTTGCTGCTGGCAACAGAAAAATATATTTTAGTTTTTCTTTTTTTGAAAATTTTCTCTTTGCCTTGAATGCCCCTGATGTGCTCAGTGAGTTGTGCGCGTTTGGGAGCGAAGAAAAGGAGCGTAGAATTGCCGTTGGCTTTCTCCGTGTGAGAAAAAAACTCTGAGGAATACAGTAATGCGCATGCGCGCGCTTCCCTTGTTTCTAGAGGGAGTGGGGTTTACCGCGTACTACGCGTTGCCTGTGATACTCTTCATCTCCGTCGGTGTTCTTTCGCGGCTGACTGGCCGAGCCCTAATGCGAGAGATCACTCGCGGGCTCGCCAGTCAGCCGTCCTGAAAGTCTAACTTGTCCGTGAAAAGAAGGCGTGCGTTTCGAGCTCGAATGTTACTACGTTTGCGCTAATGGTACATGCGCGCTTTACAATATATAAATTTAGCGTTTCGACAATTAAGTATCATATAGCAAGGTAGTACTAGAATTGATGTCACTTATCTGTGGTGCAGCAAAAAAGAAGAGGAAGGGTCCCAGAGAGGCAGTGACTTATAGTAGAAGGGATTGCCTGATTGGACAGTGAGAGAGAGGCTATTGGACTACCATATTGACGAGCCTCATGGGGGATGTAGTTTAGCCGCGTTAAGGCTGTTTAATTTTTTCTGTTTGAGTTATAAAAAATATATATATACATTGAAACAAAAGAAAGATTTAAAAAGCTGTGGTTAGCAGTAATTAAAGAAGTTAAGCATAATGCTCGCCTCCGGTCTTGTCATAGAATTACAATCTGTAACTAAGATTGCAAAAGATGTTTTAGAGTTAAAGAAAATATTTTGAGAAGGCAGGATTACATGGTTATAGGTTTAACTGATTGCCTCATCTGGGATCCGGTCATAAGTATTTCTGGTTATATTCGAGGCCTCCATTTGGATGTATAGAAACTTTCTGATGTACCATTCTTTGACGATTTGTTCTTTTTAGAAGCTACCACAAAATAGATTTAGGCAGACCCCCAAGTCTATGGGCTCTGAATAAAATAGCAATTTGAAATACCTTAGTCTTCCTGTAGGTGGGGATATTTCCAGCACATTCAACTGCTTTGCAGGCAACTTGCATCAGCTACAGTAATATCAACATAGGCAAAGATTTCAAGACAACCGACACTAAATCACCAAACACTAAGCAATGACTTTGTGAAAAGACATTCTACAAGTGAATTGAAGCAGTCCCCTCGCATCTAGTCTGGCTCATACAAGAGGTTCCTATTGTACATAATGGAATTGCATTAGAGCGAGTAATGCAAAAGAAAAGATGCACTATTAAATTTGTTTCATGAATAAAAGTATTCCCCAAAGAGAAATGCAGACGCTTTCTCAACCTAATTCTAACGTAAAAGGAAAATTCAGGATGCTTATCAGTCTTGCAAAATCTCCTCGTCCACTTGCATAAGTAACTGCCCATGTAGGGCTAGTGACATTTAATAATTTGAGGTCTGTAGCTGTGCTCATTTGGTCTTCAAGGTGTGTATTTAAATGTTCAAATCGCATACACATCAGAAATGTTTATAGAATTCCAGTGAACAAACACAATCAAAATAATGTGTTTGCCTTTTTGGCCTTAAGTCTGCTAGTTAAACGGTCTCCAAATGCATTCTGCTGCTAGTGCATCCTAAAAAAGAACCACCTTGACTCGCCTTGCTTTGCTCATAGACCTTTGAAAGAAAATTTGTGTCCAAGCTACAAAATATGGTGCACCCTGGAAATTGCAAAACATTGGTCTCTTGAAGTACAGAAATTAACTACTTGGGTCAGTGTAATAAACAAAATTTGCAACATACATTCCTTTAGAGGAAATAATGTCTGCTCGTCAATTGGCTTCCTTTGTAAAGCCTTCTGCCTTCTAAACCATCAATTTTAAGACTTTCTTGCCTGGGATTGGGACTGAATGCACAGTTTCATGTGAGGCTTCTCCCGGGATGCCTGGAAGGCGGGTGTTGGCAAAAATAATTTGGGTGAGAGGGCAGCCTAGTGAAATGGTTAGAGATGCAGCTTCCGCTTCAGTCCATTGTAATGGACGTGATGGGGTGGTCTGATAAGTCACCTGACAAGACTAGTACGATATCAAAATGGATAGATTCTAGGCACAAACATGGACCATATGTAACAAGATCAAGGACCCACTTGAATGAATCTCAAACAATCTCTCATTGCAGTCTGGTGTGGTGTCTGCAAATAACAGCTACTTAACTGGGTACAGGCAGTGTCAAAACAGACAAGTTTGTCTTTCGTAGGAGATCCTTAGCGGCTCATGTAGAGAAATCTGTAGCGAAGAAAATGATGCAAAGAAAAATGTGCTATTTAAAAATACACGTAAACTGCATCCTGTGAAGAGCATTTGGTAAAGAAGCGCGCACGGATGTATTGTGAAGTTTAGCCCATCAACAGCAACAATGTATTTATCCAAAGGAAGCAGAAGGAGGTGCGAGGAAAAGTGATCCTCCGGAGTCGTGTGTAAACAGAGGAAACGGAGGCTGCTGCTGCATCATTAAGCAACGTTTGTCTGTCATTCTCCTGCGTGCCCTTTGCCCCCCATAAGAACATTGCTATTGGCAGAAGCGGAAGGAAAAGTGCGAGAAAAAGTGTTCCTTCGTTCCGCGGTCGGCCACGCAGAGCCCATACCATTTGGTCAACGAGGGCTGCTAACCCTGGGAGTGTGCAGTGACACCTGTGACCAGTGACGTATTGGTAGTGGAACGATTAGGAGCAATGTGCGAGACATTCCAAGTAAGAAATTGGGTAATGGGAGGGGGGAGTGTACGTCTGACTAGCCCATGTGGAAATAACGTACCCCCCATTGATCTGATGGTTCACAAGCTCCATTAGATCCATATAACTCACAACCTTGAAAAACAACAAAAGGCTCAAAGTTAACAAGTTAAATGCACAGCGACCTATCGAACTGCAGACGATAAAACTTGCATGCGAATGGTGAGCGGTGGCCAAGGGTTGCGTATTGAAAGTACCTTGCTGTAGGAAATACTCAGGAAACTTGCAAGAAAAGAGGGAGTACGCAAGTAGGAAAGCCCAGCTCACACTTCATTAGAGACTGCTGGGCTTAGTGCCTTTGATCTGTGGTGAAATCATTGAAGTGGAGACAAGTGGAGTTAGCAGGAGGTGGTGTGAGGTGGCACAGGGGTGTTATGCCGCAGGGGGCCATTTAAAGGAATGGAGAACAGACCCTCCAGGATATTGCGGCATGAAATGGAAAATTTTGCGGCACAAAAAAGAAAAAATTGCGGCACACAACTGCATTATTTGCGGCATTATTTATTGTCGAAAAATACATCATTTAACATCTTTTTTTTATCCAAAAACAGAGAACTCGAACAGTACAGAGTGTTGCACATTGAAACAGGAATGTTTGAGGTGATGTGGAGAACTTTTAACAAACCTTTGAGCTAACTAGCAATAGCATCAAACTTTGAGCCTGAAATGCCCGTCATTGTTTTTTCAAAGCAGTCTTCTGAGTTAATGCCTTCTGCCACTTGATTTATAAGCACTATAATGGCACTGATTGCATAGCTTTCTGAGCACCCCCGTCCATTCCTGAGCTACATCAGTTTCAGTACTTGGTCTCAATCCCATCTCCCCTAATCACATCAGTCCTGACTTGCAGCTCCTCTTTTATTCTGTGGGTTCCTAAATATAGCTCTACCAGTCGACCTCAGTCCTGACTTTCAGCACTCTACGCAACTCCTGCTTTGGTACCTTCATAATGCTGCCCAGCTATAACCCCTGCATTTTCAGTACTGGGATGTAGACACATACAGGCACACACGCACACAGCTCTGCTGATCTACCTAAATTCTAAAATGCGCCCCTTCTGCTATCGCCCTACTGAGATCCTCCCACACAGGTGCGTCCAGGCACACCTGTCCCTAGTTAAGGTAACCCTTATGGTCCATTTCTGGAAGCCCATCACTGCTTCACTACCACTCTTTAGTCATGGCATGTGAACCCAATGTGTACGGGCAGTCCTCCGGGGTTAGGTCCACACATTTCAAAACAATGACATTGAAGTGGAGCTAAACACCCTCAAAGCCTAAATTGGCAGATAAGTACCAAAATCGAAAATTTTAAAAGACTGGGGAGTGAAGCATTGGGTATAGATAGTGGGTGAGTGCAGTGAAGAAAGAGGAAATCCAAAGATGGCATGGGGGTGGTGGGATCCCTATAAAAGTAAATGGAAGGTGTATCTTAATTAAAGATGACAACATCGATACGATAATCTCAAAAAGACTCAGTCTCCCATCCAAATGAGCCATGAGAATCCTCCCTTCAGCGGAGGACAGGAGCATCCTCTGCAGGCCATCTGGCTTGCCTCCAAGGCTGAAGGCACTTCCCTCGCCAGCATTCGTCCCCCAGATCTATACTCCCAGTCCGTTGCTGCGCACTGCTAGAATTGTTTTGCATAAATCAGGGCATTTATGTAATTCCTTTAGCTCTTAGTCTTCACTGTGGGTCATCTGCGTCTGAAAATCACCTCCTTCCCAGTTCCTATTCCAGCTTTCTACCAGATTCACTGCCTGCTCCTCTGGAAGCACTCTCGAAACCGCATAACACTCTGAGGTGCTCCCACAGTCGGTCCATCGCTACTAGTGTTCTGTGAGTTGCTCCCAAAGCCTTAATCCTCCACAGCAACACTGTTATTTGGGGAAGGGGTCCCTCAAGATGCTTCTTAAGCTCAAGGGATCCAGTAAGCGCTCTTGCCAGTAATCCTGCCAGGTTTCCTGGCACCTTAAATCCTTTAAGTCATTTAGTGTGGTGGACAGGCCACATCACTGGTGAGGGTCACAGCACAGCTGTGGCAGCAATGCGCTTTACAGGAGCTTGCTGCCATGTGAAGAGGATATGGGATACTGCTGTTGCCGAAGCTTGGTCTCGGCAAGCTTGGTGTCAGTGCAGACCCTCCCTAGAATAACTGTTACACTTAATCAGGTCCAGTACCTCTGCCAAACACAAAACGTGGGTTCCTTCCCCAAGATAGTTTCTATGAGTGTCCTTCACTGAAGTCCTGCTAAAATAAGCATTTGCAAATCCAACAGTATTGACTTGATTTTAACATAACTGTGTATATGAATTGCCAGCTGCTGCTATGGTAATTAATTGCAAGGCCTTTGTCATTTGTGTCCCGTTCTGTCTGGCCACGCTCTTTAGGACAGCCAGGCTGAGTCACCACAGCCTAACATTTTGGGGTGTGGAGGGGGGAGAGGGCTACAGCTCGATCAGCTCCATGGAGGGGCTTGAATTCAAAGGTGTCAACCCTGGTTCACACCTTTGAACTGAAGCCCCTCGGTTTATTTGCTTTTTGCTCAGTGGAGTTGTTAACCTTTGAGCTGCTGCAATTGGCAACCCCTCTGTGGATGCTATAAATCATTAAATGAGCGTGAAAAAGATACATAAAGCTAATGTGTCTTTTTTGCGCTCATTTAATGATTTATAACGGCCATAGCGGGAAAAGGCAAATTTTGCGGTTTTTTTTGCAAATCGCAAAATCGCCATAAGCTGGGTGGTCTGGGAGAAATTGAGATCCTCATTGCACTGTGCAAAAACTCGGCAACAGGTAAGGAGAGGAGGGGTAGGGTTGGTGCCTGCTGACGCTGACTTTGGTTTTCTGCGAAGGAAGGGCGAAACAACTTTAGGGAACACTGAACTGCTGCCCCGACTGACTCCAATACGAGGGATATACGGATGCCCAGGAAAGAGGGGGCTAGAGCCAACCAGGGGCTTTTGGTGTTTGGGGCAGAGTCTCAGGATGCTGAGCAAGTCCCCCCTGGAAGCAGTCTCACCAAATGCTATGGATGCCTACCCACCCCTTCGGGAAGACTATGATGGGTTGCAGGGGGGGGCTACAGGGTATTTACAGGGGAGCTGGATGTTTTCTCTCCCGGCTTAAACTACTGTCTTCAGTTAGCGGCTTTGAGTGCCAACCCTGCAGGTATGAAGGAAGCAAATGAGGAGTTGGCAAGCAAATTGGCTATATGAGAGTCTGAATGAGTCTATCCAAATCAGCCATGATGGGGTGCCTCCTGTGCAAATCATGGAAGCTCTAGCCTTGAGTGTTGAGAAAAGGCTTGACAGGGAAGCGGAAACTTCATATATGTGGCAAAATGGACTTTGTGATCTGGCCTGTCGTGAATCTGGGGACAGGTCCCTTATGATGGAAGCCCTTTTGCAAGATTGTAAGGGGATGATGACCCAGGTGAAAGGGTTAACGAGCCTGTCATCCCCATTGAAAGTGTGGCAGAATCATCTAGGGTCATGCCAATCGGTCAGGATGGGGTGGTCCCTGCTATTGACTTGACAGGGGACACGGCCCCCCTGGTAGTGAAGAATGTCTTTTCGGTCTTTAATCCAAAAAAGGACCAAAAACCTGTGGTGGTAATTGAGGGCCCTTTGAGGGAGGGCGTGTCCAGTGCGGTGGCCATTCCCCCTGGGAAGCATAAATCACAATTGAAAAAAATAAATAAACCTGCCGTCGAATGCCAAAAGGAAGGCGAAGGGCTCCTGAGCATTCCTTCGGAACATTAGATCACCACCTCTGCCGCTTAGTCTGCCGGCTGCGAAGAAGCCTAAGAGAGATCTGCCCCCACCCCTTCCGGATACCTCTATAGGGGAGCTGAGTTTGTTGGTGGAAGAATTGGAGAAAGCAGAGGAAGATGCCGAATGGAAAGATGTTAGTAACTCTGAATGGGAATTAATGGAAGGCCTCTCGAAATCCAGGATCTTGGCGTGAAACCGGCTGAGCGAGCACCAACGGAATCGCTCTTGCCGTTTACAATCTCTGTAAAAAGAGTGCCGCTAGTTGCTAACGAGAAAAAAAAAACGAATTATGGTGAAGCCTCTGCACCCACCAAAAAGTTTGTGAATAAACCAGAAAATGATCTAGGGTTTTAAGACTCTCGCACAAAGGATGGCCCTGCTTAACCTCCCCCCTCAAAACCAAGGAGCCTTTGGCTGCCAATGCTCAAAGTTCTTCTAATGAAAAAGAGCTCGGTTTGTGGACCCTCGAGGATATGAGTGTCAAAGGGTATAAATCCAATGGTGCTAATAAAGATCCTAGATGGGAGGTGGTTAGGAGGGGGTGGGGGGATGGAAAACCGCTGCCTGTTACAAAAAATTTAACTACTGAGCCCAAAGGTTTGCTTGGAAAGGATTGAGAGTGATTCTAAGATGTTCTTGCTGAATTGGGGGAAGTGTTGTGCGGTTGGTAAATACCATAGCCCTGAATCTCAAATTTGTGACAGAGGATAGTAAGATTGTGGAATTCATTGAAGAAAAAGACACTGGATTATATTGCATCTCTCCTCTAAGGGTAAAAAGGATGCCTTGCTAGCACTCAGACAAATTCTTACCCCTCGGTTTTGATGTAACTGACTTTCACGTTCAATTGAAAATGAACTGGAAATTGGCTACCTCTACAAGGGCCCCTGATTTGGGAAACTTAGCTCGGGGGGTGGAGAAGAGGAATGAAGTGGTAACGAAAGACTCAATAGGCAATTTAAAGAGGTGGTCTTGGTGGCCCACAAGAAAGATCTACACTCTCAAAAATTTACAGTAGCGAACCATGGAAAGCCGAGGGCTTGAACTTCACCTGCGGCTACAGCTCCAGCTTGGTTATGGCTAGCGGGTGCATTGAGCTGTCCTGGAAGTTGCTAGACTGTTGAAAAAAAGAAGTCTATCTTATTGAGGATTGGTTGTTGGAATACTAGAGGGTTCCGAAGCCTGTTTGGGGGTGGATTGCGGGCTTTCCCGGATCTGGACATCCTCATGTTCCACAAGACCTGGTTAAGGGAGCCTCCTCAGTGCGATGGTTATGTGGTGTCACTAAACCCGGCTCCAAAAGGGTTGCTTGGCCGCCCATATTCTGGATTATTGACGATATTGAGGAATGACTTGGGTTGGTCGATCACGGCAACTAAATGCCCGAATCCCTATGTCCAAGCAATCTACTTAAAAAATGATTTGCATGGTGTGGACCGGCCTTTGCTCTTGATTAACGTGTATTGGCGAGTCAATGTGGGGAAGGAATTTGATTTTACGAAGGTTGTAACTAACTTGATTGATGAGGCTGTCTGTGAAGGGGATGGTGTCAAGATAGTGTTGTTGAAATCTTAATATCAAACTGTTGAATAAGACTGGGAATTTGTGTGATAAGAAGGAATGGAATGAAAGGGAGAAGAATTGGATGAGGAGTAGGAATCTCAGAGAAATGCACTTGGTAAACGGGCAAACAGAGGGAGATATTCCTGGTCACCCCACATGGAGGAATGGATCATTGACATCTTGTATTGATTACTGCTTAATTTCCAACAATCTTAAGTAGAGTATTGAGACCTTTGTGGTGATCCCCCACCCCCCCAACCATCAGTGACCACGATCTATTGACCATAAGTTTTGGGGGTAGGTGGGGCAAAGATCGGAAGGATGTAATGAAAGAGGTTGAATTAAGGAGTTGTGGGATTCGCCTTAGATTGAGGTCAGGAGGATTGACCGAGAGTACAATAGACAATTGTTGACGGACTGTCGGAATATTGATTATAGGGGCTCCTTAAAGAGTTTTCTAAACCAGGAGTGCGGAAAGGGATCTGCCGTGGTCAAAAAAGCATGTCTATGATGGTGACCTAGTTAAAAAAAAAAAAAAGACCGGCATAGAGCTCTGAAACAAATAGGGTGTAAAGACCCCGAGGAGAGGGCATCTTATAGGCCCATAGCGCTAATCAACATAGACGCAAACATTTTTACAAAAATCCTGGCTAATAGACTGGAGGGCTTCCTCCCGGGGTTGATCCATCCGGACCAGGCAGGTTTTATTAGGGGCTGGCAAACGGCGGATAACATCAGGAGGGTGGCCCACCTAGTGGAAAAGGCTGAGAAGACGGGGACTCCCGCGGTTCTTTTATCGTTGGACGCAGAAAAAGCGTTTGACCGCGTGGAGTGGTCCTTTTTGTTCAGGACGATGCAAAAAAATGGGCATCGATGGCGAGTTCTTGGGTATGGTCCGGGCTAACTACCAGGCGCCAAGTATGAGGATAGCGGTGAATGGGGTCATGTCGACGTTGTTTAAACAGAGCAGGGGCACCAAACAGGGCTGCCTTCTGTCTCTGATGCTCTACGCAATTTACCTTGAGTCCCTTCTGCAGGCCATTAGGGAGACCCGGGCGATAAAGGGCATCCCAATTTGGGGGGAGGGAACAGAAAGTCACAGCGTTTGCTGACGACATGTTAACGCTGACAGCCCCTCGGGAGTCGCTAAAAGCTAGTAGGGCGGTGCTGGGGGAGTTTGGGGAAGCATCAGGCTTGAGAATTAACTTCTGAGCTCTTGGCCCTCCGGCTTGAGAATTAACTTCTGAGCTCTTGGCCCTGACCCTGAACTCGGGAGATCGGGAGGCGCTTTGGGCGGCCACCCCATTCTTATGGAGCACGGGCGGCATTAAATACCTGGGAGGGAAAATTACACCAACCTTAGCTGGCTGGTATCAGGCTAACTTCCCACCACTCTTGAGGGAGATCAAGGGGAGCTATCGTCGGTGGAAGGACCTCCGTGTGTCGTGGCTGGGCAGGGTGGCCGCGGTTAAAATGGTAACTTTGCTACGCCTTCCGTATCTTTTTCAGGCAATACGACAAGCGGTACCCGTGGGCTTTTTTAAGGAGTTAGGAACCCTGACCAACGAATTTCTGTGGGCAGGAAAGAAAGCACGAATTAGTAGGCGACTCATGATGGCACCTAGGCGGGAGGGGGGTCTCGCACTCCCGAATTTTCAACAGTATTATGAAGCGGCGCAGTTGCGACTAATCCGAGAGTGGCTTCGGGAAGGGGAGACTAGACAGGACATGCCGTGGGTGGGAATGGATAGAGCGGTGGCGCATCATAACCATGCGGAGGTATTGTGGCTCCCTAAGCAGTCAAGGCCCAGGCATCTTTACAAGAGCTCTATTATGAAATTAATGGCAGAGAACTGGGACAAGTTGGTGAGGACGAAGGGAATCGCAACCTTTCCGTCTCCTTTCACTCCCTTGTTTGGCAATGGGGACTTTACACCAGGGTTGGAGGTGGGTGCGTTCACACAGTGGCAGGAGGGGGGGGGGTGTAAGTGGTTAGGCAAGCTATTCCGTGGAGGAAGAATTCTTTCATTTGAGGAATGTAAAAGGGAATACGGGATAAAAGAAGGCGATATGTTTCGATACGCGCAACTGCGGCACTGGGCGTTGCACCCAGCAAATAGGCAGGCCGCAACAAGAGACATGACGAGCTTTGAGAAATTCCTCTTATCTAACGACGGGTCCAGGGGATTGATATCCAACTTATACATAATCTTGGACGATGCCACCGCCAGAGGCCTTTGGCGATACATGAGCAGGTGGGAGCAGATCATAGGAAGGGAAATTGAACGTGAGGAGTGGGAAAGGCTATGGAGGAAAATCCCCAAGCTGGCGAGGGCATCACAAATTCAGGAAACATGGTACAAGATTCTGTTTGGTTGGCATTATACTCCATCGCGCCTTCGGGAACTCTACCCTTACACCACTGGTAGGTGCTGGAGGAGTTGTGGACAGGAGGGCACGGCGCAACATATCTGGTGGGATTGCCCTGTCATTAAGCCCTTTTGGCGGGAAGTTGGGGGAGGCTCAGGAGCAGGTGTTTGGGGCAGGGAGCAGCAGCCCGCCAGAACTGTCTCTCTTGGGACTTGGAGGGGGAACTGTCCCTGTGGAACCGAAATCTAGGGAGAAGGCGAGGGTGATCCTTGTAATTGCAGCCATGACTGTAGTAGGGCAACATTGGAGGAGTGCTGAGGTCCACCTCATGAGGGACTTGCTGCGAAAACTCTGGGAAATTGTGGCCCTCAAGTGGGCAACGTATGCAATGGACGATAAACTTCATTCCTTTGCAACGGACTTGGAGGAAATTATGGAATTTCTCAGGGACGACTTTCGGATTGGGTAGCGCCCTCCACGTTTGCGGCTCCTGGACCTGCAGTAGACTCTTGCGGGTTACTCCCGGAGGTATTGGGTTTAGGGTAAACGAGGGGGAGAGGATGCGGGGGGAGTTGGGGGGGGGGGGGGGGACGGGTGGCGGGTTGGGGTTGCTTCAATGTTATGATCATATTCATTTGATTCAGGGCGCAGGGCCCAAGGACTGGCTTACGCTGCTTGTGGGGGGAGTTGGGACTTGTTTTTACTTAGGTTGTAGTTGCTGAAAATAAGTTTAAAAAAACCAAATAGGGTGCGACTCTGGCGTGGACAAGAAAGAAAGGGCAAGAAAAGTGCGTCAGACATATAAAAATTGGTGTAGAAGTATGCAATATTTGCGTCTTCAGCATGATGCTGAGTGCATGCTACAAGCGGTCTGCAAGAAGGATTCTAGATCCACATGGGAGTTAATTAATAATTGTGGGGTGTTCCGACATGAGAAATCCTTGGTGATGATGGCGGGGAAAGACTGGATTAGACAGGGGAGCGGAGTTAACAATCTTCCGAAATGTATGGTCCAATTCCCTGACACCAAATATCGTGATCTTCTGCTTAGATGTCTCCTAAATATCTTGCACTCAAGAGATTCTGTTTAAGAGGAAAATGGTGGGGATTGAAAGTTCTAACTGTCGATATTGTATGAGCTCTTGCTTGGTGGAAACCACGGACATCTAATAATGAACTGTGAAGCTCTGACTAAGATTCGAGTGCTATATTTAGAGGAGCCCTCATGGATGGAAACGACTCTCTCAAAAGGGGAATGGTGGAAGTGGATACTAATTGGTGGCAAGCCTATGATGGTTATAGCTGTAATGAAAACGTTGGAGGTTGTGTTAACCAACCAGGGGGAAACGGGGAGGCAGGAGGGGGGTTAAAAGTTTTGGGATGGATTCCACATCCCATTGGCTCAATGTCATTCTGACATAGTATCATCTAATGTGTTATTGGAGGGGATGCTGTAGTATCTATGGATGGTATTTAGAATGGAGCTGTAAAGGGAAAAGGTTTTATTCCTAGTGGAATGGCTGTTGTTGTTGTAAGCTATGGATGGCCTTTTTCTTTTCTTTCTCTGGGGAACAAAGAATGTTAAATGTGATTTTTTTTTTTAAGTTGATGATTGTTCTTATACGTGTTTGACTTTTTAACCAATAAAACATTATATAAAAAACTATTTATCCTAAGTAACTGAAAAAGACAAAAATCCATCTTTCCAATTACCGGAAAGTACCCAGCAACCTTTTGTTTAATGGAGAAGTCTGTGTTTTCTTTTTTTAGTTTTATTTGTTAATGAACCATAGGTTATGAGTAAAGATTTTTGGCTGCCTTTACTTCTGTACAGGACTAAGAATCTGCTTTAGCAAATTAAACCTACATACACTGCAATCAAACTCATGCCAAAATATTTTACATTTTCAAAGAATGTCATAATGTGACAAATACAGTGGGTAAACAAAAGAAATGCTACATTGTGAATAAAACTGGCACTTCAGCCTAAACTAAAATGCAAATTCCTCCTCAACAGCCACAAGACTGGGGGAGGGCTGTCCCATGAGAAAAGTATAAACTTGGGCTTTGAAGCTGGACTTTTGACACTGCCTGGATTTACCAAGGCCCAACTGCTCTTTGTTCTGGGAACAGATGACCTTGGGAGGAACCACAGATTCTACTCATTAGCTAACAAACCACTTATGTCATGGGGCCTACCAACAATAACCTAAATATACAAGAAATAGATTCTGAGCATGTTCCCTCGGCCCCCCAGGACCCTATCCATAATCAGACCGTCCCATCAGCCAGGTCCTTCCAGAAGGATGCGATTCACTTATTGAAACATGTCTGACATTGTGACAGTAAATTGGTATACTTACATGAGGGTGGGGACTGTGACAGCTGGAGAAACTGTAATTTCAAAGAGCCTGCTGATAAAGAGCTCCATGACCATCACATTCTCAGGAGTCCTAAATGACCAGCTCTGAGCTTCAAAAAGAAATGACACCAAATCTTCTGTTGTCGGGCATGGGAAATTATGCCTTTTCATATTGTGCTTTATCCCATTACATGTAAAAGAAGAAATTGCTCTATTCAAATTTTACGTACAAGCCTGTTGGGGAGAATTCTCATAACTCCCCTACTGCCCACATTGACCCCTCTTGAGATGAGCCTGGCTGCCCAGCCACACTACCAACCTGTGTAGTAAAGACTTATACCAAAGGTTGGGTTCCTATTGCCAGGAGGACACAGTTGTTGTAGTGCACCCAAAGGGTACTTCTCCAAATCTTGCCTAACAACAAATAATCCAGAAGTCCAGCAAAAAGTGCCGGGAGGGGTCTCGCAGGTGAGGGAGATTTTGCATAAAAATGAAAATCTAACCTAACTGGTTGCATTCTCCACAATGTGGGAAAGCCAGAAAAGTTCGGTGTGTAGTAACCCATGAATAAAGAAGCCAACGTGCCTCGAATGTATTTTTGGAGATGGGACAAGCATGCTAGGTGGAATTCTTTCTCACAGGTGTCGAGGGGTGGTTGGGAGCTTGAGTACACATGATCTTTCACCTTCTCACTATGGCTGTTGGGGAGAATTCTCAGAAATGTGCTAAATCCCTTCTACTTTAGAGACACCCAGCACTTTTGCTGGACTTTAGGACTTTTAATTTTTGTCCTGTTGAGTGAGACCTTTTCCCCCCACTCTCTTGTGCATTTTACATTGATTTGAACACTTTCTTTTGACTTTGGAGTCTGACGCTCTCCATAGGCATCATCTTTTTACTTTGTATCACCCAGCACATTCAGTGCAGAGATGCATGGAAGTTTTACAGATTTCCCAAAGGTTTAAATACCTTCTTAGTTAAACGGTTTCCAAGAGCAGTGAAGTTAAATTGCCTTTACTTGCCTTTCTAGACCCAGCACACACTACCTTACAATAGGGTGCTGGAGGGCTTACTTAGTATCCCCTTTGTCTAGTTTCTCATGTAACATTTTTGTTACCCTTCCTAAAATGAATGGCTGGTGACGGTATTTTACTTTTTCCCACCATTGTGATTTTCTACCACTGGCTACAATTGCAGCTGCAGTAAAGCACCCATGGGTGCCCATTTTGTCAAAATGGCTCCTGTCTTTTTCCTCATTTCTTGTTGGAAAGGTCCTTGGGATTTACTATGCGCGCCAAACCAGGTTTGGTCCCTTTGTTCGGTTTGTCTTTCTCAGGATTGGCTGGTGAAGCCCGCCTCTGGCGCCAGCTTATCTGGCAGGACAGGAAGTGAGGGAGGTGCCGACAACTCCCTGTGCTTAATCCCCTTGGTTACAGGATTGCACCCAAAGGTGATTGGCTAGCTGTCCTTGGAGGAGAGCCTCCCTGCTGTGAGTGACCGCTAGGCTGCAAATGAATAGGAGAAACCTGCATAAAAGGCAAGGCTTTTGTCTTGGAAGGCAGTCGACAACTGGACGAAGGAATCTGAAGAAGAACTTGGAAGAGACACTTGCTGCAACTCCTGGACCGTTGGTTTGCACAGTGAAGCCCTGCTGCATTGCTGAAGCTCAAAATTCGTCTCAACTAGAGAAGCCCTGCAACGGACTTGGGTTGGTGTGACCTATCGACCTCAAAGCGAACTCGTCTGGACATCCTCTCGGAGCTGGCTGTACTTCCATTGCTGCTGCAGGAATCGATGGCCAGGTAGAGGAACACCAGAATAGAGTCCCATTTTTATATCGAACTCGAGCTACAGGAAGATCCTCTGGACTCCGATGAAGCATGACTGACAAGTCTGAGCCACCTCAACAGAGTGCTGGACCCCAGATGTGTGGAAGGTCCATAAGGTATCTAAGAACCGCAGTGGTGCTATTGGCGAGAGAAGTTGAAACCGCGAAGTGCCACTGATCTGAAGTTTGCCCATTGCGGCTGCCGACCTTCAATTCGTAGTGCAGGAGTCCTCCCTCTTGTCCCCACGACTGAGGCCCAGGAACAACAGGATCTGCCGACCTACACAGGAACAGAAGCCAGCAGGAGCCACTTTCTTCCAACTGAAGGTACTGTAAAACTAAAAAGACCTGCCTCTTGTTTTGTAGCTTTTTGCAGAGTTGCTTGCAGCTCTGCCCCTCACAAGCCTCCCAGCTTGTGGCCCTACAGTGATTACATTTTCTACAAAGACTTCTAAAACATTGCAAGACTTTCTACCTACCTGCAAAAAGTGCTTCAGCTCTCTGAGATTTTGCTCCATTAACATTGGCTGTCCTGGCTCCCTGAAAGACTTCTTATATCTGATTTTGTGCTTTTAATTGTCCCTCAGGAAAGGGTTAATTTACATTGCATTAGAGGGTTCAAAAAGTAATTGCCTGGTTAAGAACATTTGTTTAACATTGTTCTATTCCCTCAAACCTTTTATTTGACCCCAAACGGAGTATTGCTCTAAATGTGCCAGTGATGCATACACTTTCAGTGTCCTAGTTATGTCACCTCAGGGTGTCGGAAGTATGTGTGCCATCCCAAATGGGTATCTACGGATTTATTGAAACTGAGTGTGTATTTTAAAGTATAATATTTCATATTTTGCTTCCTTCTAAGGAAGGCTTATTTAACTGACTGTTAGATTAATAAATACAGGTTTAATCAAGCAACCTTGAGTGTAATTGTTTATTTGGATACTTGTCACTGTGGATCCCTGTTATAACCCTACAGCTCACATTGACCCCTTTTGAGATGACCCTTGCTGCTCAGTCTCTCTACCAACTTATGTAGTACATGCTAATACCAAAGGTTGGGGTTAATTATTGCCAAGAGGACCAGGCTGGTGTCTCCCACAGGGTACTGCATACAATCTTGCCTAACAATGGCCAAGCCCCAGTATTATACATGTACATAATGTACAATTTGAGTATATTTGTTGAAATATTTATTTTCCTTTTTCAGGGTCTTATATTTGTGGTCGATAGCAACGACCGAGAGAGAATCCAGGAAGCTGCAGAAGAGTTACAGAAAATGGTAAATACAAATGTCTAATTTTAGTGTTACTGGTCTGTTTATGAACATTGTGTATGGTACATATATTTGATTGGTCTTCAGAATAGTTGAGAACAGTTGAGCCACACCCTTAACTTGGCTTAACCCATGTTTTTTGTAGTGACAAACCTTTTCACACTGCTTCAGGGCAAATGACAAAACCATTTTGAAAACACTGGTTGATATAAACACGCTGTAATTTGCTTAATTCCTAATCCAGAATGATTTACTGTCCAATGTAGAGCCCATTTCGTTTGTGGTAAGAAGCAAAAACGCATATAACGTTTTAAAATCACATTTCTTTTATTTTAATTTGAGGACACATTTCCTTTAGGAATGTAACACTATAATGGATGTGGTGTATCCTATTAGGAAGACGCGATAATCATTCTTAAAAGTTTGATACACAGAACGTCCATAATTTTGTCAGAGTGGCTTGATCTGATTTCAGAAAACCCCATTTTTTTGTTTATAGAAGCTTGTAATGAAACATGTTTAAATGCCACATTGTACATATCAGTAATGTAATTGAGGATTGCTGTCTGACTCTTGAACATTTTATTTATTTGCATTTATAAAGCGCACAGAACTGCCCTGGGGCATCGTGGCGCTGTTACAGCAGACTTAGTCATGAACACAAGCATAGGAATGTGTTTACAGATGTAAACCGAGTTACCGAGTACATTTCACATTGGTAATAAACATTGAGCTTAGAGGTTATGCTATGCTGTGGTTACAATGCAAGCATGAGAGTGCATGTGGAAGACTTTAGCGGAATAGGAGGGTTTTGAGGTTTTTACGGAAGGTATGGTATGATTTTTCGTTCCTTAGTGAGGTAGGTAAGGAGTTCCAGTTTTTAGGTGCGAGGTGTTGGAAGCTGGTTCCTCCCGCCCTGGATCTTTGAAACGTGGGGACATCAATCATGTTGGTGCGGTGAGCTCTGGTGGGTCTGATGGAGGCTTTCGGTGTGATTCTTTCTGCGAGATAGGGTGGGGCATCCAGGGATAGGCATCTATGTGTGATGGTCATGGCTTTGAAAAGTATGCGTTCCTTCACGGGTAGCCAGTGGGCATCTTTCCTTGCTTGCGAGATGTGTTCTCTTTTTGGAATGGACAGTGCTGCCCGGAGCGCATTGTTTTGCGTGATTTGGAGTTTTTTTAGGTTGTGGGCGGAGGTGCCTAGGAACAGGGCATTACAGTAGTCTAGTTTTGTACCTATAGTGGCTCTGGCGATGGACAGGCAGTTTTTGGCGGAGAGAAAAGGCTTGACAGCATTTATCATCTTGGTGGTAAGTGCCGAGGAAGAGGCTATGGCGTTGACCTGGCGAGACATAGATAGTGAGGCATCTAGGTGAACGCCTAAGGTTTTAACAGTCTTGGAGACTGAGATGGTGGAGTTGTCGATGTTGAAGGATTTGTATTGGGGGGGGAGTTTGTTGAGAATTTCATTGGTCCCTACTATGAGGATTTCGGTTTTGTCCCCGTTTAGGCAGAGGCCGTTGGCCGCCATCCAGGTTTGGATGGCTGTGTAGATTTTGGTTAATGCTGTCGCATCTTCTTCGTAGGTCCCAGTTAGAGGGAGTAGTACCTGCGTATCGTCTGCGTAGTTGGTATACGCTATGTTACGACAGTCGAGGTCATTGAAGAGAGGAAGGGTGAATATATTGTAGAGAGTGGGGGCGGTGCAGGAGCCTTGTGGGACGCCGCAGTGGATGGTGGTAGGGGTTGCCGAGGCAGTGTCTGAGAAGACTTTCATGAGTCTGCCATTTAGGAATGAGGCCACCCATGCAATGGCTTCCGGGGAGAAGTGTGCTTCATTTTTTAGGTGCATGCCTAGGATATCGTGGTTGACAAGGTCAAAGGCGGCAGATAGATCCAGTAGGAGAAGGAGTGCCGGTTTGCCTTTATCCATAGTGTCAGCAAGCTGTATTTTCAGATCAAGTAGGGCTGACTCAGTTCCGTGACCTGGTCGGAAGCCTGACTGTCTTTTTCCTAGGATATGGTTGGTTTCGAGATAATCCTGGATTTGTGTGTAGGCCATTTTATCCAGTATCTTGAGCAGGAAAGGCACAGTGGTGATGGGCCTGTAGTTGGTAGCTACTTCAGGGTCGAGGGTGGTTTTTTTTAGAAGCGGGCGCACCCAGGCTTCTTTTAGACTGTCAGGGACAGTGTTGGTTTTGAAAGAGGCATTAATGAATGATTTAAGGAAAGGGGCGAGTGTTTCAGTGCAGTCTTTGATCAGGCTGGCGGGGCAGGGGTCTCCTTTACAATTGGATGGTTTGATCTTGTTCATTATCTCAATAACTTCGTGTTCTGTGACTTCCCTGAATTTGAACGGGGTAGTGGGGGCTTTGGTGGATGTGGTTCCCGAACTAGGGGTGGGCATGTGGCTCGTGGTGGTGGGAGATTTGAGGTGCAGTGATAGGTTTTTGTGGTGCTCCTTAATTTTTGTTTGTAGGAGTTCAATTTTATTTAACAAGGCAGATTGTATGGAGTTGCACCAGATTTGGTCTTTAACAATGTCTTGTGATTTGGTGGCCGGTGTGGTGAGTTCGTTGAAAATGGCGAAGAGTTCTTTGGATTCGGAGCTTGCATTAGCAATTCTATCATTATAAGAGACTGATTTAGCTGTGATTATGGCTTTTTTGTATTGGGCAGTGATTTTTTTGTAGGAGGATAGGGTGGCTGGGGAAGGCGATTTCTGCCAGGAGTTTAGAGCTTTTCTTTTCTGTGAGCGGAGTTCTTTGAGTTCAGTGGAGAACCAGGTATTTGAGTGTTTGATAGTTTTGGCTTTTTTGGTCTGCAAGGGGGCAATGGCGTCAATGGCGGTGCTTATGGTGCTCTTGTAGATATCTGCTAATTCTGACGGGTCAGATGACTTGAGGTCTGTGGAGAGGATGTGAAGGTGGGGTGTAATTTTATCTTTAGTGAGATTTTTTACACATCTTGCCAGTGCTGGGGGGATGGGGTTAGGTTTGTTTGTGTTAGATACAGCGGGAATAAAGAAGTGAATGAGGTGGTGATCTGACCAAGGAGTCGGGGTGATGGAGCTAATGTCGACGTGACAGTTGTGGTCAGCTATCCAGTCCAGGATACGGCCTTTGTTGTGTGTGGGTGAGGTTATTTTTTGGTCGAAGCCTAGTTCTTTTAAGGCTAGTGCAAGAGATTTAGCAGGCTTGTCCTTTTTATCGTTATACCCCAGGTTAAGGTCACCTAGAAGGATGCTTTTGGAGGTGAGTTTTAGGTTTTCTGTTAGGCGGTGTACAAGGTTCTCATGGAACTCTGTTAGGGGGCCGGGCGGGCGGTAGACTAGGTTGAAGGTGATGGTGGAAAATCATTGAAAATCGCACTGTTTAGATACTGATTTGTGGAACAGCAGGACTTAATACTTTGTAGGGAATGCAGTTACCACTGTTCCTCCAAACGTCCCAAGCTCCCTGTGTGCCGTCAAATATCATGTGCTTCCTTTTGCGCCTTTCTAAAAAAAAAACACATTGGCTGTCTGCTTTCCAGACTGCAACCCTTTAGTTCCACTCCACTAGTCATTGACCTGCAATTCCTCCTGCAGTCCTGCCAGCACGGAGGTGTATCTTGCATCCAGACCGACGCTGCACAGAATACCCAATGACCGCACAGTCTCTGCCCTGTAGTGAAAGCCTTTCTTTCACCCGCAAATAGATGTTTCATCCGTTTTCCAGTCTTTTGACAGATGCAGCCAAACCTCTGGAGCATGTGCACATAGAAAAGCATTGGCACATGCAATGCTTTTCTAACATGTACTTCTCCTCTTGCACAATTACAGCATGTAGGGCTCCTGTATGTCCTTCTTGGAAAACACATTTTACAGTAAATATAACAAAAATTAACAAAATATCAATCTGCTGTGAAATGGGCCATATAAAAACTGGAAGGCTTTCTGGAAATATTCATCCCAACCTTGAAACTATTCCATCAAATGTATGCATAAATGTGCACAGTGATTTAACACAAACATCAACCATAAAGCCACTTCGAATGGATTGTCCTCAAACCTATTCCTCATCTTTAACATTTAGTGTCCACAGTTCCTCTGCTTCGGAATTTTTTTTTCGACAGAGGGCGCCCTGCGTCAATGGCTTCGGATCGATGTCCCTCAAAGGCCTCCGTCGAGGGTGACGTCATCTAATGTTATAAGTAGCATGCACGGCGCCTGTAGCCTCAGTTCAGTTTTTTCCGCAAACTTGTTTGCTTCGTGAAACTCAGCGCGCCTCATACGTTTTACTGTTTGCTTTGAAGATTTTCTTTGATATGTCTTGGTTTTCCACTCAGACACCTCGGTCCGGGTTCAAGAAATGCCGGAACTGCGGATACAAGATGTCATCACAAATCCACCTTGTGTCTGCGACACGCCAGTCTATAGTGCCTGTCGGATCCTCCACCCCGATCAGGCACTCGATGACTTCGGAGCCGTTGTCAACACAGTCGTGCCAAAGTTACAGGTTCAGCCCCTGGCACAGGTGAACCCGCCTAAGAAGGCAGTGGTTAGTCCAAATCGACTCAGAAGCCTCTGGCTGTGGTTCCCGAGAAGAGGTGTACTCTACTGCCAAAGAGACTTTAAGTCCCTCACCTCTATTTTTGATGAGGAACATTCTGATGTGGCTCCTTTTGGTCTCCAAATTGGGACCCCTAATGTGCCAGAATGCCGCATCTCTGAGGAGAGTCGTATGCAGGATCTTTGATACCTTGCATAATGCCAGTAGTATTGACACTTCTACTGAGCTGGAGTTCGGCAGGCCTGACCTGGTGAGCATGCCGACTCCTTTTACCAATGCCTTATGTCGAGAGTGGTGGAGTATTTGGGCTGGCCCAGGCCTACTGCCCACTATGATCAGGATGATCTCACTGACATTTTGGATGAGGGTCCTCCTACGGATCCCATATTGCCGTTTCATGTGGCTCTCCAGAACGGGGTGGCTAAAAATTGGGAAACGCCAGAGACTAATCCGGCGGTGAACAAGTTTTTTGAAGCGAAAATACAGCCCCTCCATTATCGACCCAGCTAGCTGTCATCTCACCCCACTCCTGAGAGTCTGGTGGTCCTGGCAGCCATGGCTATCTCGAAACAGGCTGCATACCCTACAATCCTTCCGGATCGGGACGATTAGTGCATGAATGGATGGGAACATAGGTATTTTCGGCTGCGAGTATGGCACTGAAGGCAGCCAACTCTTCTTGTGCCTTGGCAAGAGTTTCGTATACTGTGGGGTTGCATATCCATGGTGGCTGACCATAATCCCGAAAGGGGTGAAAGGGAGGGCTTCCTAGCTCTTAAGGACGGCAAGGAAGCCATGTGTGAATCGCTTCAGTCTGGGTTGGATGTTGCTGAAGGGGTCAGCAAGTCGTGGCTATGAGCACCGTAATACGCAGATTTGCGTGGTTGCGGAAGTCAGGTTTTGCATCGGATGTGCAGGCAAGACTTCTGAACATGCTATTTGACGTGTCTCACCTTTTTGCCTTGAGAAGCTGCAGATCTCTAAGACAGCCACAAAGTCTTTGGGTGCCGCTGTCCAGCAGCCTCTACCTTTTCATCCTAGTGGACAGCAATGGAAGGGTAGATCCTTTCTTTACTACTCCTCATTTGGAAGGGCGAGAGGAATGGCCAGTCAGAGGTCAACGTAAGTTTCCTCGTGGTGGATGAGGTAGAGGTGCCAAAGCCGCTCAAGCAGCAGCCTCTTTGCCACCAGGCTCTGCTACTGATGATTCAAAACCGCTCTGAGGCCTTCGGTCACAGCTCTCCGGTGGGGGGCAGACTGTCTCAGCATCTAGAAGAATAGCAAGCCGTTACTTCGAATGTTTGGGCTCTGGAGACAATAACCCACGGGTACTGCCTTCCTTTTCTACAGAAACCTCCTGACAATTCACCGAGAGTACACTCTGAGGGTTCCAGATCTGCTCCTTGTGCAGGAAATATTAACCCTGCTAGAGAAGTGCTATAGAATCTGTGCCTGTGCGTAGAGGTGCAAGGTATGGTACTGCCCTTATATTTTGATTCCCAAAAAGGACTGGGGACTGAGACCCATCTTGGACTTGAGATACTTGAATAAGTTCCTCAGGAAGGATGCATTCAAGGTGGTCACTCTTTCTCAGATCCTTCAGGCCCTCCAACTTCAGGATTGGCTGGTGTCATGAAATGCCCGAGGTTTGCCGTTGACAGCTTGCACTATCAGTTTCAAGTCCTGCCATTCGGATTGAACTCCGCCCGATGGTATTCACCAAACTGATGGTGGTAGTGGCAGCGCATCTCAGGAGAGGGGAGATGGACGTCTACCCCTACCTGGATGATTAGCTGATCAGGCATGTTTTCCGGAACAAGCCTTGCCTCATCTCAACATTACCTGTCACTCTATTCACGAACTCGTCTTCTCCCTCAATTTCACATGACACCTTCCCAACAGCTCCAGTACATCGGGCTGTCTTGGACGCGTCCTTGGGGGAAGTGCTTGCCACCCAAGTTGAGCGCTCTGGAACATTCTCCAGATGGTAAACATATTTCAGAATGTCCAGACTCTTCCGGCCTTTGAATTCTTAAGGTTGCTCTGCCTCATGGCATCCTGCATCTTTCTGGTGCCAGGGGCCCGTCTGAGAATTGGGTCCCTTCAATGGGCGCTTGGGACTCAATGGTCCCAATTATCAGGCAAGATGTCAGATCGCCTTCAGGTTCCGGCCAGGGTCTCCCAGGATCTTCTGTGGTGGGCCTGCGAGGAAAACCTCATGAAGGGAGAACCTTTTTGGCAACCATGGCCGGAGGTCACTGTAGTGACGGGACGCTTCGCTCACAGTGTAGGGAGCTCATGCCAACGATTTGACCATCAGAGGTTGTTGGTCTCATTAGTCCAAACTACACATCAATCTTTTGGAGCTGAGAGCAATCAGGCTAGCACTGAAGTCTTTCCTGCCGTCTGTACGGGGGATGCATGTCCTGTTAATGACGGACAACATGGTGGCCATGCATTACATCAACAAGAGAGGTGGTGTGGGGTGGGGGTCACTGCCTCTGTGCAGAGGCGATGCAGCTCTGGTTCTGGGCAATTCAAGAAGGTATCGCCCTAGTGGCAGTTCATCTGGCTGGAGAGGAGAACACGGCGGCAGACGCTCTGAGCAGGCAGAGTGCAGTCTCCCACGAGTGGGAAATGGCTCAGGAATGCCTTCAAGAGATCTTCGCCCTTTGGGGAACTCCTCGTTGATCTGTTTGCGACTGGTGCCAACTGTAAGTGCGAGCAGTACTGCTCAAGGGAATTTCCTCCAAGAGGTGCTCTAGAAGACGCGTTTGTGGTGGATTGGGAATTCTTACTACTGTACGCGTTTCCTCCAGTCCGGTCATTCCTCAAGTTATCAGAAGGTTAAGATGGTTCGGGTCCTGCATGATCCTAGTGGCTCCGGATTGGGCCAGGAGATAGTGGTACCTGGATCTTCTGGAAATGTCCATCTGTCCTGATGTGTCTTACCCAAAGAGAGGATCTTCTCTCGCGAGAGGAAGGTTGGGTTCTCCATCCAGAGGTCAAGACGCTCATCCTTCACGGTTGGTTTCTGAAAGGTTGAGATAAAAGGATCGGGACCTCCCGGATGATGTAATGGAGGTGTTGCTTTCGGGCAGGTGGCTGGTGACAAAGTCTCTGTATCGTTGTTGTTGGAATAAGTTCCGCGACTGGTGCAGAGAAAAGAATGTTAATCCTTTTCAGTGTTCAACCCCGGATGTTATATCCTTTTTGCTTTCTTTAGCCCACAATGGTGTTCAGATGGGGACCATTAAAGGTTAACTAGCAGCGCTCTCAATCTTTAAGCGCTTATCCGAGGAATGCTCTTATTTTAAGATTCCTTTTGGTTACTCAATTTCTAAAAGGGCTCACAAATGTGTACCCGCCTTTACTGTTTCAGCTTCCGGTTTGGGACCATAACTTGGTCTTAACATTTCTGATGGGTGCTCCATTTGAACCATTGCACTCATTTCCATTGAGGTTGTTAGCCTTTTAAGACTATTATGTTGGTTGCTCTGACATCTGACACGCAGAGTGAGCGAGTTGCAGACACTTTCTTCCAAGGCACCCTTTAATATATTCCACAAGGACAGGGTTGTGTTGAGTCCGTCCCTCCTTTATCCCTAAGGTAGTTTAGGACTTTCATTTGTGTCCGAAAATTGTGCTACCTGCCTTACCCGGGGGGGGTGAACAAGAACTGGGGCTACGGGCGCTGTGCGTGCTACTTATAACATCCAATGACGTCACCCTCAACGGGAGTCCTTTGATGGACATCGACGCAGGGTGCCCTATAACCTTTCCGAAGCAGCCAAGCTATGGACACTAAATTTCAAAGATGAGTAATACGTTGCAGGAACATCCAGTTGAAAGAATGTTACATGGGGTAAGTATCTTGTTCTTCTCTCTGGATTTAAAAGCCATTTATACAAGCACCTCTTCGGTAGCAACCGTAATATTATGGTTAATATGATTTTAATCGCCATAATAAAGTATTCCTGTTGCGCTGGCAATGGAATTGCAATGCATGAAGCACATATCAATAATGTGGATTTGGCCACTGAAAAAATCTGGGCTTTTAAACTTCAATTACCTTGAGAAACTGCAGTTTAAGGTCTAGTATATCAGTTATACTTAGCTTGCGGATGATGGAAGGGACAACTGCTTCAACCAAGTGCAATTTGAAACTGTTTAGCAGATCTCTGTACTCTACAAGATCAAGCCCTTCCTCCTGCCCCACTTCCAAAAAGTGGTGCAGGCCGTATTGATCTTGGGTATAAGGAGTTGCCATAATCCAGTCTAGACACAACAGCAGAGTCTGTTGGGGTAGGTGAGGTAAGGGAAAATGCATCTAAGCAGCCTGAGGTGGAAGTGACAGGATTTTGTTGCATTATTGATCTGATGGGAGAGAGTTGCGTCTGAGTCCATAGTGCAGCCAATGTTTGACTGTTTTGGAGGGAGGGGTCCATGGGAGTGGTTGCGGGAGAAGGGCAGTATTGCAGCACACCATGAATTCAGTTTTATCGGGGTTTAGAAGGCAGTGTTTTTTGGCCATCCTTCAGTCAATAAGTTTCGAGGTTGGGGCGTGGGTTGGTGCTTGTTTTGGGAATTCTCAGGATAATTTGGGTATCGTCAGCGTAGTTTTAACAGGAGAGGTTGTGCGCGTGGATGATTCCTGGTAGCATGGTCATATGGAGATTAAATAGGAGAGCAGAGAGGCAGGCGCCTTGGGGTACTCCAGTGTTCACAGTACGAGCAGTTGAGACAAAAGTGGTGAGGAAGCGATTTGTTTCCTGTTTCGGAGGAAGGAGGCAATCCATTTAAGTGCTGAACCACGGATTCCTAGGGAGTGGAGGCGGTCAAGGAGGATAGAATGGTTAACTGTGTCAAATGCTGCTGACAGATCAAGGAGAATCAGCGCTGCGCAACCCTCAGTCTGCCGAAGACTTTATGATCATCCCAGATCGAGATCAGTCGTTTCGAGGTATTGGGGTATTGCAGCCCCGCAAGGTCCCAGCATGGCATGTGATGGCTCAAAATGCAGGTCTGAGTCTCACCAGGCTCTGGGTGTTACTCACCTGGTCTCTGAGGAGGCGTTGGGGCACGGTTGCAGCCCTCCTGGGGGTGAGGTCGCTCGAGTCCGACTTCTCCCTCTGCGCTTATGTGGTGACTGGTGGTAATGGGTGATGCTGTGCAGGACTGCTCCTGTTGATTAGTTTTTGCGAGCACTCCGTCCTGCTGCTTCTGGCAGGGGCGCTTGTATGATCTGGACAGAGTTCCTTCACTGGTAACTTGCACATGGTAGTCCATGCCTGCTGCGACTAAGCCACTATACTTCAGGTAAGAGTTCCTGTTTGCCTTTGTCTTTCCTCGTCTGTTTTTGTTTTATTGTAAAGTTTGTTGTCTTGTATTGCTGTCCGTTCCACTTTTGATGTTTGCTCTTTTGCTTTCTTCCCTTGCAGGTGATTTTGCCGGCCTGGCGCTGCAGAGCTCGAAGCGACAGCCGAAGGGAATGGGGAACGAAGCTGCAGAGGTACAGTGTCTGGTAAATTGTTAACTAGGGGGCGCACGGGTTCAAATGCACCGTGGCCCTAGGACGGATTTTCTAACCTTGTCCTTCACAGGGTCCGAGTTTGTGGATGCAGTGCTGCGGCGCCAGGATCAAGATCACTGGATGCCAGGAGATGAGTCTGCAGATGAAGCACCGGTTTCCTGGAGGGGAGTATGCAGGAGAAAGCCTGGTTTCAAAGGTAAACTGGTACAAGCGGCAGTGAGCGTCACGTTGCACACAAGTGCACAGTAACGCAGAGCACAGTCATTAAGGATGGAGCAGATCATATAGCTGAGCTGCTGAAGCCACGCCCACCAGGTTCAGCTTGCCTGCCACACCTGATGAGTCAGCACATGAAGACCAGGTCTTTGAAGCCACACCCGATGAGTCAGCACATGAGGATGTTCTCTGGAATAAAGGCTTTCAGCTCTTGGAAAGTTCTTGTAAAGTAAAAGCACTCCTACACTGAAATAAAGTGTTCCTGCTCACATCTCTATATGAGCCTGGGGCCAAAGCCGCCAGGACTGAGCCGAACCAGGGCCCCTGTGTTTATAGGTCCCAAAGGGACAGAAGTGAGTCAAGTGACCCATTGCTCCCATCACTAGATGGTGTCGCTTTTGTGTTCTGGGGCATGTGGCCATGACCCTGGGTTGTCGTTTCGGAGTCCTCGGGTCGAATGGAAGGAAGTGCTACAGCAGGCTCTCCGGTCGCTTGAAATCATCTGCTGCGTTTCCTTGATCCTCTTCGGTTTTGGTTCCAGTGGTTGACTTTGTCTTCAGCTTCCAGGTTCGGAGTATTTAACAGGAACTACAGCACAGCCTCTGCATTTTTTCCCTGCATTCTACAGTAAGGGGCGGCGTGGTTGTCCAATCAAGACAGCTAGCCTCCCACTGGGATGTGTCCCCATTCAGGCAAGGGGGAAGACAAAGGGCTGTGGAGTTTTGGACTCCTCCCTCGCTTCCTGCCTTCACAGACTGACTGGAGCCTGAGCGGGGGAGTCCAGGGTACTCCCACCAAAGATAAAAATCACACTAAGGAAGGACAAGAAACACTAAAATGGCAAAAACAAGACAGGGGCCAGTTTGGTAAAATGAGCACCCTTGGGTGCCTTTACTGCAGCTGTAAACAGTCTGCGGTAAAGGGGCAACAAATTAGTAAAAGGTATCACTGCCACCAGCCCTTGAAGGTACGCTTCTCCCTGTAACAGAATTGTTGCAATGCATCCCCTTTCACACTAAAACTGTATCTCCCCAGCACTCCACATAAGGTGGGGTGTGCTGGTTTCACCAAATAAAATGTAAATGGGATACAAAGATCCTTTCTACCCTTGGGTACTGTAGTTATCTCAAGATTAGCCTGAGAATGTTAAAAGCTCCTAGGGCAACCCAGCAACAAGTTGTCATAGGATTACTTTTAAAAGACACTGGAGTCTACAAAATGACACCCATGAAGAGTAAAAGATTCTGAGTGTGGAAAAAGGTTCCCTCTCACAGGGGTATAAGGAAAATGAATCCACCAGTAAAACAAAGTTCTGGCGTTGTCAGGAAGATATACCATTACTATGAAAATCTTACCGAACAGTAACTGTATACTTTTGAATATTTCTATCAGATGGAATTAAAGGTATGCGTGGTATAAGAACAGTATCTAGGTTCCACCGATACACGGGTGTTGGCCATGATTGTATGCAGTACCCTTAGGGTGCACTACAAAAACCCTGACCACCTAGCAATAGCACCAACCTTTCGTAATTACACACACAGGTTGATGGTGTGGACGAGTAGCCAGGCTTATCTCAAGAGGCATTTATGTGAGCTGTAGGGGAGTTAGAGAGTCAGTGACAGGTATTCAAGCAAACACTTATACACAGGGTTTCTTGATAATACAATTATTAATGTATTTACCAGTCAGTTAATGTAAGCTTTCTTCAGAAGGGACACTAAAACACCACATAAATATACTTAAAAACTGTACTCTTTTGTTAAGAATCAGTGAATACCCATTTGGAATGGCATACAGCAGAGACCTACACCCACAGGTGACTTCACTTGCTAGGGTGCTGTTGACATTGATGTATTACTGTTGGCATTCAGAATTAGTTAAGAGCAAGTCAAAAGGGAAAGATTATTAGAGCAACCAAGATCCCACAATCATTTCCTAAGCAGGCAAATACTTCCAGATGCCCTAATAAGAGTCATTCAGTTAAATCGGGCTAAGCCAAAGTCAATAGGCAAGAGTCTTTATGGGCTGAAGCACTTCTTTGAAGGTAAGTAGAAAAGTCTTTACACAATATTTCAGAAGTCTTTGAAGAAAAAGATGAATAGATGTAGGACCACAAGCTGTTAGACTTGTGAGTAGTAGAAGATGCAAGCAACTCTACAGCAAGAGGTAAGTTCTCTTAGACTTCGTACAGTACATTTAAAATGAAGAAAAGCTGCAGCAGATGACTCCTGTTCCTGTTCAGCTCTGCAGGTCTTGCTGTTCCTGGGCCTCAGTCGTGGGGACAAGAGGGAGGACGCAGGGGGACTCCTGCAATGCACTGCGACGGACAAAACTTGCAACCGGCAAACTTAACTTTCAGTGACTGTTCGGTGTTCAGCTCCTCGCGTCTACTGCAAATAGCAACACTGCGGTTCATGGCTGTCGAGGTGGACTTTCCTTGCTTCTGGGATCCCACACTCTGTTTGGGCTCAGGCTCCGTCAGTCCTGCTTCCTAGGAGTCCAGAGGATCTTCCTGGAGCTCTTGGCCAACTTAAAAGCAATGCACACAAACTGGTGTTCCTCTACCTGGCTCTACGCTTTCCAGCAGCAACTCTGTGTAAATTCAACCAGCTCCTCGAATGATGTCCAGGTGGCTAACTTTGGAGTTGATTGGTCACACCAACTCAAGGGGAGAAGTCGTCCTTGCAGGGGCTTCTCCGTCGATGCAAACTTGGCGTTTCAGCACACAGCAGGGCTTCACTGGGCAAACCAACGGTCCAGGAGTTGAAGCAGGCGTCCTCTTCAAGTAGTTCTTCGGTTCCTTCGTCCAGTGGTCGACTCTGCCTTCCAAGCCAAAAGACTCTCCTTTTATACAGTTCTCTCCCTTTCATTCCAGCCTAGCTGTCCGTCACCTAGCAGGGTGGTTGTCCTTGCCGGACAGTCAGCCGGCCAATCATCACAGAATGCATTTGTCTCCTAGGAGACGAAGCACAGGGAGTTTCGGGCACCTCCCTCACTTCCTGCATACCCCAGACACCCTGGAACCAGAGGCAGGCTTCACTCGTTAATCCTGCCAAAGGCACAATGAACAAAGGGACCAAACCTAGTTTAGGCGCACAGAGTAAATCTCAAGAAGGACATTTTCACAAATAAATGGTGAAAAAAGACGTCTGTGACAATTTTGACAGAAATGGCACCTTTGGGTGCTTTACTGCAGCTGCGAACGCAGCCCACAGTAAATGCACACCATGGTAGTAAATACGAAACCACTGGCACCAGCAATTCTGTAAGGAAAGGGTAACATAAAAATGTTACATGAGAAGCTAGATAAAAGGGATGCTAGATAACCCCTCCAGCACCCTATTGTAAGATAGTGTGTGCTGGGTCTAGAAAATTAAAAATGTAAGTAAAGTCAATTTCACTTTACTGCTCTGTGAAACAGTTTATCCCAGAGAAGGTATTTAAACCTTGCGGAAATCTAAGCGACTCACTGTGTAACTGCACTAAAGGTGCTGTGTGCCACAATGTAAAATATGGTACCTATGGAGTTTGTCAGACTCCACAACCAAAACAAGAGTTAAAAAATCACATTAAAATACGCAAGAGTGGGGAAAAGGGTCTTGCTCTCCAGGTTAAAAAAATCAAGTACTCAAAATCCAGCAAAGTTGCTGGGGTTCTCGAAGGTAGAAGGAATTGGCACATTTCTGAGAATTCATCCAGACCAGGGTTTTTGACCTGCCCTTTGATGTAGACAATCTTTTCGGAAAGGCTGTAGATAAGTCTCTACAGGCCATCAAGGTGGACACTGACGGCACGTGCCCTGGGCACGCTACAGCAGTACCCCTTTCGATCCACAGGGTACAAGTCTCCCCATTCTACCAAGCGTTAGGCGGGAGCTGCTCGTCTTTGTACCGCCAACCCTCCTGCACCTCGGCCCAGGAGACCAACGGGCCGTTCCAAGGCTTTCGGAGGACGTCGTCGCAGGGGACACCAAGGTGGCCCCTCGACATCCAAACAAGAATGAACTGGCCGTGATGTCGGGCCCCCACCCATACGCCCCGGTGGAAGGCTGGCTGGCCAACTGCACCAGCGTGTGGAAGACCATCTCCACCGGCCGTTGGGTGCTGGACGCTCTCGCCCATGGACACACCCTGGAGCTCCAACGGAAGTCTCCCCAAATACCACTGGTGGCCCGGCAGTAAAACCACGTCCCTCAGATGCTGCTGGAGGTTTGGGCCATGCTAAAGGGCGATAAAGCTCGTCCCAAAGCAACTCCAGGGCTCGAGTGTACTCAAGGTACTTCCTCGTGAGAAAGAAGACTGGGGGCTGGAGGCTCCTACTCGACCTCCAATGGCTAAACAAAAACATCAAGTCCCAGAAGTTCTGAATGGTCACACTTCAACACGTGCTCGGACAGATAGAAGAGGGAGACTTTCTGTCGTGGTTGGACCTGGAAGATGCTTACTTCCACATCCCAATTCACAACGGACACTGCAAGTTTCTGCGCTTCGTCAGTCAGGGGAAGCATTACCAATTCAAGGCCCTTCCCTTTGGATTGACGTCGGCGCCCAGAATCTTCAAGTGCCTGGTGCCGGTAGCGGCCCATCTGCGACTGCAAGGGATCCACGTCTACCCCTACTTGGATGACTGGCTCAAGGAGCATCGCCATCGACCACACGGTGAGGACCGTCGGCCTACTGACGGATCTGGGGTTCTCTGTGAATTATGCAAAGTCTTGCTTGACTCCATCGCAGGACGCGCTGTTCCTGGGATCCCGGCACAACACTTGTCATGTCTGGCGTCACTGTCTGAGGAAAGAGTGGTGGCCATCCTGTGCAAGGTGCAGCGGCTGCTCCCTCTGAATATCGCCACAGTGAGGGCCTTCAAGTCTCTGCTCAGCATGACATGCATTAATCTCATCTGACTCCGCAGGCTATGGGTGCGGCCACTGCAGGAGTTCCTCGACACCCGTTAGATTCATGTGTCCAGATGCTTCCAGGTCAAGATCGCCCTCGACGAGGGGTTCCGGCGGGCGATGGTGGTGTGACGTGCGCTCTAATCTGATTGGAGGTGCTGATTTCCAGGTCCCACCACATCAGGAGACGGTAATGACGGATGTTTCCCTGAAGGGGTGGGGAGCCCACACCGGAAGTCTTCACGCCAGAGGCCTGTGGCTGCGGGAGGAAAAGACGTTGCACACTTCCATTTGTGGCTGATCTCCCGGACCGCCCCCCCCCCGATAGGTGCTTAGGCCCTGCTTTGCGAGGTCTAGCGACCCGCGTCTGCCTTCGAGCCCCACTTCCATCCGTGGCTGCTCTGAAGGTAATCTTGCTGTTTTTGCCCTAACTGTATTGAAAAGTAAAGAATTGTGAGCCTCCAACCCCCTTTCCTCGCTGCCCGCTCCCTCCCCGCACCCGCTTCCTGGTTCACCCGCCTCCCGGACTGGCCCCCCCCTCTCCGATTGGTGCTTAGGCCCTGCTTCGTGAGGTCTAGCGACCCGTGTTTGCCTTTGAGCCCCACTTCCATCCGTGGCTGCTCTGAAGGTAATCTTGCTGTTTTTGCCCTAACTGTATTGAAAAGTAAAGAATTGTGAGCCTCCAGGCCCCTAAACCCCTTTCCTCGCTGCCCGCTCCCTCCCCGCTTCCTGGTTCACCGCCATCCCGGACCGCCCCCCTCCAATCTGATTGGTCCTGTCAAGAAGATCCCTGCTCATTGCCAGTCCACCCAGGGCAGCCCTCAGCCCGGCAGCCCATCGGCTAAGGACTCGAGGCAAAGGACGGCTCCTGATCGTATCTGCAGGTACCCGCAGTAGAAGCAAGAAGCAGGCAATAAGTAAGTGTGGCAAGGGCTGGGACAGAAGTAATTACTTCTCGCCATACTACCCTACCACTTAACCCCAGAAACTAAACCATTGTAAAATCTTCATACTGTGTTAGCATTACATTTAGAAGTTCGCATTTACAAACATGTCTGTGGTATAGTTGCATTCATAAAACGTGAAATTAACCGTTGAATTTAGAAGTGTGCCTAATATCCTCTCTATGCAGAATTGAACTTACAAGGTGCCTAGTAGCGTCCCCTGGTTGAATTTAGAAGTGTGCATAATATCCTCTCTGTGCAAAGTTGAATTTAGAAGGTGTCTAGTAGCGTCCCCTGGTTGCCTTTAGAAGTGTGACTAATATCCTCTGTGCAAAGCTGAAGCGTGCCTAATATCCTCTGTGCAAAGTTGACCTTAGAAATGTGCCTAATAGTGTGCTCTGGTTGAATTTAGAAGTGTGCCTAATAACGTGCCCTGGTTGACTTTAGTAGTGTGCCTAATATCTGTGTATATATAGTGTCTGGCTTCCTCTCCTGCAAACTCGACTTTTGAAGTGTGCCTATTATAGTCTCTCTGCAAAGCTGAATTTAGAAGTGTGCCGAATATCCTCTCTTGCAAACTTGAATTTGGTGCCTAATAGTGTGCCCTGGTTGAATTTAAATAACGTGCCTTGGTTGACTTTAATAGTGTGCCGAATATCCTCCCTGTCCAAAGTTGAATTTAAAAGGGTGCCTAATATCCTCTGTGCAAACTTGAATCGGTCGGCTAACGCCAACTCTGTGTCCCTAATATACATAATTCCGTACCTTGCTTCATCTTAGTTGTGTGCCCATCTCGGTGCAAAGCTGTCTTTAGAAGTGTATATAACATTACTTTGGCATAGCGGAATTACAGTGTCCCTAAGAGCGTCACTGTACGAAAGTCTTGGAAGTCTGTTATATAGCGTATGTGTGTCATAACTGCACCTAGAATGTCTCCCTATAGCTTATCCATGGCATAAGTACAATAATAAACTCTGCCTGTCATATAGCATAGCTGTGTTATAATTGCATTTGTAAACTGGATTTAGAAAAGTTAGTCTAGTGCAATAGCCTAATTTGTAGCTAAATTTACAAAGTCTGCGCCATAGCTTATCTATGTCATAACTGCAATCAAAACTCTGCCCTATAGCATATCGGTGTCAAATTGCACTTGGAAACTGGATTTAGAAAATTTAGCCTATAGCATATTTATATCATCATTGCTTTTAGAAGTCCTCCTAAATTCCACTTATAAGAAGTACCTAAAAAACAAGATCTGTGGTGTTACACTCGGAACTTTGCCTAATAGCATACCTGTATCCCAGCTTCACAATTAGTACATTAAAACTTAGTATACGTGAATAATTTCACTCTGCGTAGCATCTCACCCAGTGGTAGCACTCTTACTAACCCTGAGTGCACCCATTCCACAAAGGTCTACCGGAAACTACCACCGTGCACACCCCCCCCCCTTTCTGCCAACCCTACCTCCTGTCACCCCTCCCCAAATCAGCCCACCCTCCACCCCATCCCCTTACCAAACACCAAGCCAGAGGTGCACGATGGCGTGCCAACCACCCTAAAACCACTACTCTTACAAACCCCACCGATCAGCCTACCGTGATCATACATGCTCCCCTCACAAGCCTCCCAAGTACACCCCGCCCAGCAATCATGCACCCCGCGTTTCTCCTATCAACTCACACCTCCATCCCGCCGTGACCACACTCCTTCCCCTCCCTGAAAACTGCACGCCTAGCCCTAGCAAGAATGGAAGCCTCATCCCTCTCGCACACACCAATCGCAACAAAGACACTAAAGAGGAAACTTACCTGGTCCCCCTCAATCTCTCAGCACTCATCGCCTCCCCTGACTCGACCCACCACCTCACCCCCCCCTTCACCACCCTCACCCTGCTTGAAACCCCTCTCCCCCGATTTCTCACCAACCACTGCTGAAACTCCTAACCCAACACAGCCCACCTTCAAATCCACTGGACCAAACCGCAACATCCCAACACACACGTCCATCCACTCCCACCCAAAACCCACCAACTTCGCTGCCTGCCCACTCTTCCCATCGACCCTCAACCACCCCACCCGCTCTCCTGTCTCCACCCTCCCCCCCCCTTTCACCCATCTCTGCAGCTCCGACATCAACCTCTTCTACTGAAGTGAACTGCACCCTATTTAATGCCCGATCCGTAGCAAAAAACAGACACAGCATCTTTGACCTCCTCGCCTCTGACAAACCAGACCTGGTCTTCATCACCGAAACCTGGTTCTCTTGACGACTTCGCCCCTATCCCCCCACCCCCCGACTACTCCCTCATCCCATTGAACCATCCTTCTACAGGACTACAGGAGGAGGAATAGCATTCGCCTTCAAATCTCACTTCCATGCCTAAAATCATCATCAACAACCAACCTTCCATCCCTTCCTGCGAATCACTCCTTGTTAAACTATCACTTTCCCCTTCGTTCTCCCACAGCTTCCTAATAATCTACAGACCCCCTGGCTATGACAGACCATTCTCAAACAACCTCTGCGACTATTGCCACACTCCAACTAAACCATCCCAACCTCGCCCTTCTGGGAGATTGCAACATATGGCTCGACATTTCACCAACCCTATGACACTCTCTAGTTGACGGCCTAGACACAATTAACCTCCAACCCCACATAAACGGCCCAACCCACCATAAAGGACACTCTTGATGCCATCTTCAGCTCCCACAACTGGATACATTTAACCCCCCCCCCCCCTATCATCTTGTCCGATCATTTCATTGTTTCTTTCACCATTCGCTCTCCCAACCCGCCTCCCGTACCTGAATCTCTGACTAGACTCAAATGCTGGAAGAAACTAATAATCCTTCCTGACCTAGCCGACGCACTCCTCCAGTCTCCCCCGCCTACCTGCTTACTCAATCAACTAACCCCCGGCGCCTTTGACTCTTGGCTCAACACCTCTAACGCGACTCACACCCACTTAACCATCAGCCCGCCGTGGCCGCTTTCCTAGATGGTTCACACTTGAAGACCAGTAAACAACTTTACAAATGCCTAGAATGCAAATGGCGGAAAGATAAAACTCTGCTGAGCAGATCCACCTTAGCCCGGCACCTCCATCAGTACAAGGCCGCAATCCGAAAAGCAAAAAAAGCCCATTACAACTTCCCGAATCCTAAACTGTAAAAACCCAGCAAAGAACTTCACAAAATAATCACCGAATTCACCAAACCATCATGCACCACCACCGCGCTGACCCTCTCAATCGCTGTGCGACTCTCTCCACTTTTACACCACAGCTCTCGAAAGAACGAATGCTCTAACCAACAAACTCGCTCTCCTATACCCACCAGGCAACCCACTGTCCATATCAGCTGACCAATTTCCCCTCTGCCCGCAAACCATCTGGCTCCCTGCTGAACCCTTGACCGGCCACAACCCTTAAAGAAATGTCTGCATCTACCTGCGCAGGAGAACACTCAAGGACCATCATAAATGACTCTCTTTTCTCAGGAATTTTTCCAGACACATTCAAAACAGTTCACGTCAAACCTCTATTAAAAACCTTCCCTCAATCCTCTCGAGCCCAAAAACTACCGCCCCATCTCAAACACAAGGTTCCTTGCCAAACTCATCGACCAAACCACCTATGCCCAACTAAATGCGTTTGTCAAAGCCAACAATCTCCTAGACCCTGCTCAGTCAGGTTTCAGAGCCCGACACGGAACTGAAACCACCCTAACCTCAATCTCGGACGACCTTAAAAACACTGCAGACTCTGCGGGATGCGCCGCATTAATCCTTCTTGACTTATCCGCCGCCTTTGACAAAATTAATCACTCAATCCTCCTTGACCGCCTCCACTCTCTAGGAATTCGTGGAACCGCTCTCAAATGGATAGCATCCTTCCTCAAAAATAGGAACCAAATAACCCTACTTTCCACCTATTCCTCAAGCCCGACCAGTCGACGGGGGAGTTCCACAAGGAGTATGCCTATCGGCCCTCCAGTTCAATCTCTACATGGCCACCCATCCACAAATAATTCATTCGCACAACATCCTGTGCTACAACTACGCTGATGACCCTCGGCTAATTCTAAAACTCCAGAACTCAAAACTAAACTGTCGACCTGCCTGCTCGACATAGGGCTCTGGATGACCACAAACCACCTCTTGCTAAACCCCTCCAAAACCAAAATCATGATATGTGGCAACACTGAACTTCTTCCACACTCACTATCCTTACAATCTGCCATGGACAACTCACCGACCCCCTCTAATTCAGTAAAAAACCTTGGATGCACCCTAGACTCTGACCTAACTCTCTCGCGCCAAGTTAACGTCTCAAAGTCCTGCCACTACCACCTTAAAACCCTTGGGCGCATTTTTCCATACCTCTCCTTTCCCAACAGACTCTCTGCGGTCCAATCAATCGTTATATCAAGACTGGACTACGCTAACCCCCTCTACCTCGGAGTCCACGCATACCTACTGACTAAACTACAAAGAGCTCAAAACGTTGCAGCCAAGCTACTACTAGCGCTTGGCCCGAGAGACCACATCTCCCCAGCCCTCAAAACTCTGCACTGGCTTCTGGTTGCCCGAAGGGTGACTTTCAAAACATTATGCATTTCTCACCGAGCCCTGTATAAAACCGGACCTCAATATCTCCAAGACAAACTAAAACCCTGTCACCCTGCACATACTAAAGATCAAGCTCAGCCGGCCTCCTAGTCATACCAAAAACACTCAGATTAGGCGGAACATCATTCTCAGCCTTGGCCCCCACGCTGTGGAACACACTCCCACCCCACATCCGACTTACTGAAGACCACCTGTCTTTCTGCAAATTGAAAACTTGGCTCTTCCCCCTAAAACCGACCGCAAACTCAAATCGAACTCAAACTGTGAAACAGCATCTCAATGACTTTTCCAAATGCTAGATCATAAATAGCAATGCAGCATCATGATCAGAGCGAGAAATCGAATCAAATAAAGGATCAAACCTGTGTAGTAGATAAAAAGAATAAGCTGTACAAGAACAGTAAAGTGGCTGAAATTGATGAAATGGACAAAATAAATGTAATGAACAAGAGGATCATTGTAAGACGTGAGGAATAAAGTGGATAACAACAAGTCAACTAACCCAAACTACTATATCTTAAACAATAAAACAAACAACAATACAACATCAAGATCCAAGCGAGAAATAGAAAATTATTAACCTCTATGGTAAACTAAAAAAGGACAAACAGAATAAAATGAGTAAAGTAGATCTAAGCACTGAAGTGGATAAAAAGAATGAATTGTACGAAAAGCAGTTAAGTGTTGGAAATTCGAAAGGAATAAAGTGAAGAAGATAGAAAGATGAATACCGAAGACGGATGAGTGCACAGACGGATGCCGTGGTCTGAATTAGTTGCATGGTATAAATGAAAAATACAGAATAGACGATTCAGGTACAAGAGATGGGTGTAGTGCATGGGGCAGATGGAGAACACAGAACGTATCGAGTGGGTGCGACAACCGATAATGCATGATGAATAAACTAAGTGAGTGGAACGGAGGAAGTCGGTAGCATGGTTGATGCGTGTAGAGCAGTTGAGTGCGTTGAGCTACTAATAGAGTAGAGTGGATGTAGGGTGTTGAGCAGATACTTGGTGTGGTGGTGTTGATCCAATGTAGGGTGTTGAAAGTATGTAGGGTATGGTGCCGATGCAGCGTGGTGTAGAGTGCGGAGCAGATGTAGAATGCGGTGTGAGCAGCGGGTGTCGATGGCGGAGCAAACGGGTGAAGTGTGTAGATGGAACGGGTGAAGTGTTTGGAGGAAACGGGTGAAATGTGTTGGAAGAAATGGGTATAGTAAAGGTAGGAACGGAGGATGGATCTGGAAGAACGGGTGATGTATATGGACGCGACGGATAAAGTATGAGGAAGGAATGGGTGAAGTATGTGGGCAAAAGGGGTCAAATTTATTGAATGGAACGACTAAATGTGGATGGAACGGGTGAAATCGATGGATAAAAGGAAAATGTGGTTGGAACAAAGGAAGTATGAGTCTGGAACGGGTGAAGTATGTGAGGAACGGATGAACTGGGTGGAACGGACGAACTTGATTGGGTGAAATATTGTGGACGGAAAGAGTGTAGTATATAGATGGAACGGATAAAGTATGTGGATGGAACGGGAGAAATATTTGTAGACAAAACGGGTGAAGTATGTGGATGGAACAGACTGAGCCCATGGAACGGATGGAGTAAATGGAACAATTGGAATGGGCGCGATCTCAACCACCTAAAATAAACCACCATATCACACCCCACGCCTCAAATAGAACACAGCGATACTATGACACCATTTGGTATAACTGTTCTTATATCATCACTTGTCCCATACCGCCCATCACCCTAAACTAAACACTGCTGGTTACACACCCTCCAGCCTAGGCTTTCTCCTTGGGCCTAACGCACCCAGAATCGGTCTGGATAACAACCAGCCAGAACAAACGCATACGCTTGATTACTCAACCACCACACCTACCGCAATGAAGCAGCTATCACTTGAATGCCACACCAGCTGCACACATATACAGTTCTCACACGCACCTTTTGACTCTCTCTATTCTCTCTACTGACTTGAACTTCGGTTCCCGAGGGCGTTTGACCTACCAGCGCCTTGAGACCATACCAATGGTACATAAGGCGCTATGTAAATGCAAAGTAACATAACATAACATCAAAGTTCTGGAGCTACGTGCAGTGTTTTAGGCCCTCAAATCGTCCTGCCGTCCCTCAAGGGCAAGGTGGTGCAGGTCTTCAGACAATACCACCACAATGTTTTACATCAGAAAGCAGGGGGGCACCAGGTCCCCAGCGCTCTCCAAAGACGCGCAGGACTTGTTGCATTGGGCCATCGCTCAGGAGATGTTCCTCATCCTGTTTCATCTGGCAGGAGTCAAGAACACGGTCGCTGACTCTCTGAGCAGGGAACTTCGCTCATGCCACGAGTGGGAGCTTCGGCAGGACCTAGTGGAGAACCTGTTCCGCAAAAATCCCCATATCGACTTGTTTGTGACAGTGACGAACACCAAGTGCCAAAGGTTTGCCAGCATGGGGGACTCATTCTCGTTCCCTTGGGAAGGCCTCTTTCTGGATGCGTTGCTGTTACTTCGAGTCGTCAATCTTCTCAAATAGTGTCAGTGCCAGAAGATCCTCGGCGTGGCCGAGGCAGATCTGGTAACCGGACCGTCTCGGCATGTCGGCGGCACCACCAGTCAGGCTGCCAGTGGTCGTGGATCTTCTAGCCAGGGAAGGAGGCGCAATTCTTCACCACGATGCAAGGTCTCTGAACCTGAAGGCCTGGCTCCTGCAGCGCTAACATTTGGTGTCTTCGATCTCCCGGCGGACTGCAAGGAAGTTCTCGCCAAGGCTAGAGCATAGTCTACTTTGAAATGCTACAGGCTCAAGTGGAAGAGATTTGCTATTTGGTGCCCTTCCCAGAAGATCGACCCTCTGAGGGTAAAGGCCCCTCAGGTCCTTCCATATTTGCTGTTGGCCAAATCGGGGCTGGCCCACACCTCCAAGGATCATTTGGCGGCTATCTCCTGCTACACCAGATCCCCAGGATGACCATCCTTGTGGTCGCGCTGATTGGTCAAGGAATTTGTCAAGGGACTATTCTGCTTGTTCCCGCTGGTGAAGGCTCCGGCGTGGGTGCTCAATGTGGTGCTTACTAGGCTCATGGGACCTCCGTTCGAGCCTCTGCATTCTGCATCACTCATGTTTTTGTCGTGGAAGACCGCTTTTCTCGTGGCCATCACCTCTGCATGACAAGTGGGAGAGATCCAGGCCCTCTCCTGTAAACCACCTTACTTGACTTTCCACGAGACGAGGGTGGTGCTGCAGACGCACCCCTCCATGCCAAAGGTGCCGTCGGATTTTCATCTAAACAAGCCCTTGGTGTTACCTGTATTTTTTCCCAACGCTTTCGTCGCTGGCTGAAAGGACTTTGCACTTGCTGGATGTGGCTAGAGCGCTGAAGTTTTATGTGGCCCGCACAAGAGTTTCCAGAAAACCTCTTAGCTCTTTGTGAACTTTGGTCCTGTGTACCATGGAAGGCCCTGTCCAAGGATTCCATTTCCAGGTGACTCTCCGGCTGTATCACCCACTGTCACCGGTTGGCAAACACTGCCTGGCCACCCGAGAGCCCATTCTACCAGAGCGATCGCTGCTACAGCGGCATTCCCGTCTGGTGTGCCCTTGCTGGACATCTGCAGGGCTGCGACGTGGAGGTTGAAGCATACCTTCACGAAGTTCTACTGCGTTGGCAGGGATTCCAGGGAGGAGTCCAGAGTCAGCCAAGCAGTGCTTCGCAACCCATTCGCTTGAAGTTGAGCCTGGTGAGGAGGTGAGAGATGCTTATGTTGAGCCTTGCCACTTCCTGTGGTTGTGCATGTGTGTACTGCTATGTTTTCTTTATTCATGAGCATGTGAATCTATGCCAGACCCCATGCCGGCGAAGGAACAAGTTACTTACCTGTAACTGGTCTCCAGCATGGGTCTGGCATGGATTCACATGCAAACATTCCAATCTACCCCTCTGTGGCTTTTATTTTGGTCCTACTGCCACTTTATGTGCTACCAAAACAGATGATGGCTGCCAGAGGGGCTTAGGTAGAGGGCAGTTATTGGCTACGGGCAGTAGGACCCAGAGCTCAGTGATTGTTAGGAGAAAGACGTTCAGAAATGAAACTGATTTTTTTTTTTCTTTACCGAGGATTCCCAGCCTGACGACTGGGAATATTCATGAGCATCGATGCCAGACCCATGCTGGAGAACAGTTACAAGTAAGTTACTTGTTCCTTCCCTATGCCAGGGTTGGCTCTCGACTTTGGACTTTTGGACTACCATTTCCATGATCACCATTCACTATGTTGGCTAGGGATAGTTGTAGTCAAGAACATGTGGAGAACCAAATGTTGCAAAGCCCTTCCCTATGTGGTAGTGGTCAAAATCGTGACACAGTGCTATGTCTCCACTACTGATCCAGATTATCCTGTACGTTTTTTGGTCTTATTTCTAAAATGTCTGATGCAATCCAGTTTGTTTTTTATTTACTCCCCTTGACATTGATGGTTTTGAAATCTTCACCGGAGCAAATATGTTATACACCTGAACCTTGGAGAAGAGTTCATTGGGCACTAGAATGCTAAAAATATTATGCACCTCTGTCCATATTGTGTATTCCCACATCAACCAATCCCTGCAAGCGCGATTGTAGTGGTGGGAATGGGAAGACACCAAATTATGACTTTTGCATGATACCTAATCAGTTTGTAAAACCCTTCTCTTGGGAACACAGCAGTTTGTTTCAATACTTTTTCTACCTCTGCCCCACTGCCCCAATGTTAAGTTAGTTAACCTCTCTATGCCCCCTCCCACCAGTCTGCAAACAACCCCGATATCACCACTACTTTACTTAAACCATGGTCTACTGCCCAGATTGCCACCCATTCTTTCATTCACGGTATTGTTAAATTGCTAGTAATGCCTCTTTTTTTTTTTTTAACTCCACTTGTGCAGTTGATTCTACAAGTTGTAACCTTTCAATGTTGCATAACTGTCTGAACTTGTTGTGACTATTAGTTCAATCCTTTACTGGCCATTTGCATTGATCCCTGTTTGTCTTTCAGCCCTCTCAATATGGGCGCTCCTTGTTGCACAGTATAGCTTCCTTTTATACATTGTGATTTCTAAGGGCGACAATGAGCACTGCATGCCAGCTTTCACAAAGCCTTCAGCACGTTTTATTAGTAACTGAGACACTAACCTAACTTGTGGTATACTTATGGCTATAAATCCCCTGGCGCTTACTGTCGGTTTTGTCACCAGCGTCCTCTTTAATTGCCCTTCTGCAAGCTGTTGCCTGTAAATAAAGGCTTCCACTCAGTAGTGTATTGCTCAAGTATTTGAAAAAGTAAGGGACCTTCAAACCCATTTTGCTACGTGTTCATGTCCTTTTTACTTTTTAGGTTTCCAGTTTCAATTGGTTCTATTAATAGGTTTTGTAATTTCTACTTTTGTTTGATTAGCTTCAAGAAGATGAGTTGCGTGATGCAGTACTTCTAGTGTTTGCAAACAAGCAAGATTTGCCAAACGCTATGGCGATCAGTGAAATGACCGACAAGCTATCTCTGCAGGCGATGCGTAGTAAAACTGTGAGTATTCATGTTTCTCTAGACAGAAATCCTTTTTATTTTTGTAAATAATTCTCCACTTTTGTAGGTTGTCCATGTGCAGATTGGTCATGCTTTTCCAGGTAGTTTGTTCAATAGACCTTTAAGAATTATGTTGAATTGACCTTACTGAAATATATTTCATACATTTTTGTTTTTCACAAACATGTAGAATGTTTCCATTGGGGAGTTTGTACAAACTTGCATTACATGTTCTAAATCATTGTAATTTAATAGTAGAGCCATGTTTGTATTTATTGTATTCATTTTTATTTTACTTGTGCACAATATGGATTTAACTTTACTTTTTTGAGAATGATTTGCTAGTTTAACATCAATTCCTGATCAGTTACTTTAGAAGTCCATATCACCAGGTTTTGTATTTTGTTTTTCATACTTAGGTTTGTTTTATTCTCAGGCTTAAAGGTTTCAAGCATAAAATGAGTACGAGTCAGTAATGCATTATTCCCCTATATGCTCTTTTGATCTGTTCCATATTTCTAACTACTCAAGATATGATATATAATACACAGTTATTCATGTTATGTTTAACAGTTTTAGCACAAAAGATAGTTTAGCCATAGATTATTCATCACCATTTGTAAGTTACCCATTTATAATGCTGTCTCAGGAGAGTACCTCGGGGGCAAAGTTCGTGCCTTGGAAGCAAGACTACGCATAGCAACCTAAGTTCGATCCCCAGGTCTGCGCTTAGAATCCTCTGGGTATTAAGCGTGTTAGATAACTTTTATTTACATCAGCTACAGGAGTATATTCTACCAAGGGGTTCTTAATGACATCTGCTTGCTTATGAGTGATGGCACTTCTCAATGAAGTGATGTACATAAGTGACAATGCAAGGTATCAGTCATTGCATCGACAACCAAACCATCAAAATCTTTCCATCGAAATACCATTCCATAGACTGGCCATTTTTTTAAATAAAATTCGATGGATCCATCGAAATGTAATTTTAAGATTAGGTGTTAGATTAGGGTTAGGGTTGTTAGGGCTAGGGTGAGCTTAAAGGTTACATTAGGGTTGGGGCTAGGGTTAGATTAAGGGTTACATTAGGGTTAGGATGGGGGTTAGGGTTAGATTAAGGGTTACGTTTGGGTTGGGGTTACGTTAGGGTTAGATTAAGGCTTACGTTGGGGGGGCGTGGGCGAACCACCCACCCAATATACAAATATACAAAAAGAAATTGAAACGTTAGAAGGAGCTGGCCAGTGCCGAAATGTCAGCACTGGACAGCTCCATTTAAAGTTTGAAAAAAATGCATTGAAATGCTATCTTTTTACATGTAAACGTGCATTTCTATTGAAACTAGTCCATTTATATTTTCGATGGACTGGTTTAGATGGAAAGGCATTTCCATGTTAAAGATAGACTGACGATGCTTTGGCATTAAATGCTTTGTTTTCGATGCTTTGGTGTGTCAACCCTTTTGTTTCTGATGCAATCACTATAAACCGCAATGCAAGTACCAGTGTAAGGGTGCCGTTACAGAAAGTAGGCGGATGATTGAGCAAGAAGTTCTCTTATGTCCGTGTGAATTGTAACATGCACCACTGCCGTTTGCATGGTCTCCAGGCGGATCTGGAAAAAAGAGGCAGAGGTGGGCCATGGTTTAATTCGCATTGGGAAATGAGTCATGTTTTTAGTGATTTTCTGAAGGTCCGGTGATGAAAGGAGGGATATAGAGGTACATAGAGTAGCAATGGAAACCAGTCCCTGGGAGTGTTCCTGTTGGAAAATGTAATAATGGACTTGTATGTGTCTGATCTTTTGACATCAAAAGCAACAATAAATGTCTAGAAAATAACTATTCAGATGAACACACCCGTTAGGACAGCTTTTCTGAAGTCCAACTAAGGGCTTAGTAAAACCATTCAACTGTACCAGTACAAGACTCCACTCTTTAAGGCTATAGTTCATGGTAGCGTAGACAGAGCAGCCAGGCTTATTTTAGGAGGGACAGAGGGCTGTAGAAACAGTACAAATGAAATTGTAATACAAATGGGCAAAGAAACACAAACAGGATGTATTGTAAAATGTATTTAAATACAGGTAGGCCCAGAAAAAAATAGGTGTAACTAAGTACCATCACACAATTATTTTTTTTTTATTGAAAAGAACATTGTGTTAGTTGATGAACTTTTTCAATATAATCTTACATTAACATAAGGTATTATAATACCTTAACACAACCATTACAGCATCAAAGGAACTTCTACAGAAGTAAAATAAGATCAGTAAGAAGCTTTCAGCAATATAAAATACTAATTAAAACACATAATATAAACATCAAATACAGCAATTTAGATTAAAATTCAAATACTATAGCATCAAACACGACTATTTTATCATAGATTCAGTTTCAGAATAAAATGTACAGTTGCAACTCCCAATGAGACAGACGTAGCATTAAAAATCTCTTGCCACAGTTTATCTTTTGTTAACAAAGGTCTTTCTTTAAAATGGCTAAAAAAATAGTTCTTCCTCAGGTCTATCAAACCAATACATTCCAAGATTAAATGAGCACTAGTCTCAGGATGATTCACAAGTTTTACAGAATCTACATTCAGTCGACAGAGCCAGTTCTTTGGCATAAAGTGCCTTTTGGCATTTAGTAGGTAACAAATTTAAGTGAAAACGTAGAAAAGTATCTGCATAGGATCTATCTGGAAACTGTTGAATATATACGGGTATCGCATTCAGTGCTTTGAATAAAAAGGATCCGGCCTTATACGCCTTATAGTTTAAGCATCTATTTCCAGTATTAATCCAGACAGTCCTAAAGAGTTTTAGTTTTGCTTTATTTGGAAATTGAATTAAGGTTTCTAGTTTAATATCAGCTGCTGCTAGAAGAGCATCACATTGAAGTTCCCATTTTGACAGAGGAGTATTCATAGTGTTTAACAAATTTTTTAGAACTGGGAATTTTTAGAGGTCCGAGAATAGCTGAATTTTCCTATACAGGGCTACTAACATTGCCCACTGCACAGCTACCTCTAAGGATATTAACACCATTTCATAGCGGATAAGAGGAATTGGCAAACTTGTAGGAACTGGAAAGATCATTTTCCAAAAGATTCCTTCCAATACATCCCACTTCATATCTTTGTCCAGTAATTTAGACTGGGCACCATAAGTAATGATAGGAACAGCTTTTTGTAAATAATGTCATTTACCATACTTCCTCTGTAGAGCCTTAGCTTGTATGGCCACCATTCACATTCTAAGCTACAGTTCTTTGTATGGTTTCTCACATAAATGAGTTGACATTCACTCCCAGATATTTGTACGAGCTAACGCATATCAGCGTGTGCTTAGCAAGGGACCAGATGAATTTAAATTTGGATCTTTTATTAACATGACTAAATATTAGAACATTCGACTTTTTGGCATCTATCTCCAGCTTATTCTGTTCAGCAAATACAGACTGGGCTGATAACTTTCTTTGCAGCCCTATTGGAGTTCAATCAAAAAGAACTAAATCTGTGTAGATTAAATACTGAATATGATAAGCGCCCAATTTAGGAGAGAAATACCGGATATTCTTAAGAGCATTATAAAAGTCACTAATATAAAAAATAAAATCGCAGCAAACGGGCATCCTTGTTTCAGCCCTATGTTTGTCTCAATAGGTTCTGATAAAAGACCTTTAGTCAAAAGTTTAATTTTAATCGAGGTATTAGAATAAAATTGGTGAATTAAAAATATAATGTACAACGAGCACTTTGCAGATAAGTTTATTCCATAAAAATATTTCTCTGAACTGAATCAAACGCTTGTTTAAAATCAACAAATGTTACGTAAACCGGTTGTTTGGTTTTTATTGCTTGTGCTTTAATTGCGGCAATAAATATTAAATTTAGTGCTGTACCGATGCCGGCGACAAAAGCCGATTGATGAGGATCCATTAGATTTTCTTTAATCAGCCATCTAGTAAAATCTCTGATTAAGAGTCTTGCTAGGATTTGGCCGGGAGCATCTAGCAGAGCAATGGGACGGTAGTTACAGGGATTTGTTCTATCCCCCTGTTTAAATATTGGTAATTCTATGGCAGTCTGCCAAGAGGGAGGAATTGTCTTGGTCTTAATTATAATTTGAAAAATGTGATGTAAGACCTCAGCCCAGGCTTCCGGATGCGCTTTAAATAGGAAATTTGTGAGCATATCCGGACCCGCAGCCCTTGATGAACTGAGCTTTTTGATTATTAGTAAGATGTTGATGGTATCGAACTTGAATTGAGCAAGTTCGGAGAGATCACAATCAATGGAGAGGGGCTTTAAGTCTTGTTTAAACAAAAGCGTTTGATAGTGGTCTTTCAAAGTTCTTTCATCAATACCATTTAGTTGTGTAAATTTAAGACTGTTTCCAGAGGCAGAATTAATCTTCCAGATTTCAGAGGAGGATTTTAGAAGCAAGGCTTCAAGCATTGATTCAGCTTCTGTGTTTCCTCATGTGAATTATCTGTTTAATTTTATTTTGATAGCCCGTTTTCAGGGCTATTTTTTTTTTGCATACTGCTTACATTTTTAGGCAGCTTTCGAAGGGCCTTACGTAAATCTTTTTTTAGATCATTGATAGTTGAATTCCATTTATATTTATGGGTAAAAGTTGGTTTAATACCTTTACATGACTGGACAATGATCTGAATAGTCATTGTAAAAAGTGTGGGAATTCATTACTTTACTTCCAGCCAGGAGTTCAACTTTTTGTTGCAAGCAAGAGATTTTATTAATGTTCCATCTAATTCGATTCTGCACATTATTTATTTCAAAGTCACCAATAAAGTTTGTGACAGAATAAAGTAAGTGAGGAAACCAGATTACTTCCAGCATCTCGTGATCACTAGCCTGAGTAGGGATCACTTCAAATGCAGAGACTAAGTTATTGGCGTGTTTTGAAATATCCAGAACTGGTTGAGAATTGGCTCTAGACCAGGTTGGGTGTGGAGTAGTATCTTTTATGTGATCCATTCAGATACATAAATTGTCTCATTTTCATTAGCCGAGACCACTTATCCGCTCTAGTATCTGATTTAGGGTTAGTAATTAGCAAATTCATATTAAAATCCCCAGCAATAATGGGAAACGTATTGTTCGGGTCTAGAAGAGCTTCAATTTTACTTATGAACAATGGTTCTGTTGGTAACAGCGGATTCCATTATATATTCAAGACCGTTACCATTGGAAAAAAGGATTTCTGTTTGGAGTGCGTATAATGACTGGTTGTATCCCATGGTCAGGAGATGGTAATTGGTCCATGTATAACTGAGCATCAATACGAACTGCCATTAGAAGACCCGCTGCTGGTCTACCTCTGGCTGCCTTTGAGGCTGGAACCAGGGTTACCAGATGGTCAGGCCAAACTGGAGTTTGCATCAACCAAGTTTCCTGCAACAGTATTAAATCATACTTATTCAGTAGCTTTGATTAGATGCTAGTAAGTGTGAAAATCCACGCGTGTTCCATGAGACCATAGATCATTCATGAAACAAGGGAGGGGCAGTAAGCTAGTGCTTTGTCACAGCAGCCCCCACGTTCTTGGTTAGCCAAGCCCATTTTGAGGGGACCAATTGAGGTGAATGGGCGGAACAGCATTACATGAGCAGCATTTTTGGGGCTCTTCACTACCAACATTCGAAATGATAGTACAGTCTGCTTTTGCTATCTGCGGGTTTGTAGAGAGGGATTTCTTGAGGTTCGACACTTTCTAGAGCTAGGCCTTTCTCTAGGAGATGTCTCTGCGGCCATACATAGTTTTGAACTATTATCGATGGTGTACAATTAAATCGACAGTGTCTTGGTAAGCAGGTTTAGGGTAGGATACTCTACTTATATCTTCAGAATTAATATGCTGTAAAGCTGGAATAAGACGGAAAACAGCAAGAAGAGTAGCTCTACAAGGGAAAGGGTCTGAATAAACTGTCTCATGGTAATTCTAATAACTTCCTCTTGTAAATTCTCTGGATCACAAATTACCCCCTTGTCTATACGGGCAGAGGATTCAGAACTGGAAACACCCGGGGCAGACCCAGCAGCATTAAGCTGCAAGGGCTCAGATGGAGTGCTACCACCAGACTTTGAGACAGGGGATTTTATGAATGGTAATCTAGTAATTATATTACGTCTTTTGTTCAAGTGTTCTGAAAGCCAATCGATTGTAGTCCAAGTTGACACAGAACTTGGGACTTGAAGGTTGGGGGTTATTGGTGTTCATGTAAAATTTGTTTAATAGCTTCTGGCAGAATTGAATTATTATGAGAATAAACAGATAAATTCATCAAATCATCTCTAGAAGGAGAAGCATCTGCAAGGTCAGGCACAATAGTTGCTGGATTAACATTTGCCGGAGGGCTATCCACCTTGTCCAGAGATCTCTCCTCGGACTGAGATGGTTTTGGTAACCAGTGCAAATCCTCAAGGCTGGTAGAGGGCAGATTTTTATCTGCACCAACAATTTGACTTGAGTCAGGGGGAGAGTTAACCTCAGAGATTAGCTACAAAAGCTTTAGTTTTTGTCTTCATTTTTAATTTTTTTTTAAGAATCGGGAGTATTTTTTTCTTTTGGGGTGCTCAGGAGAGGAGTTAGAATCCATACCTCTATCAGAGGTTCTTTTCAAGTTTCTTTTTCTCCTCCGATTTTGCAAAGGGCGACAAAACGCCTCATATAATTGAATCTGAGGTTCCGGCAAATCAGGGGGTAAGACTACAGCGTCCTCCATATGTTCAGAGTCATTAACCTCAACTGCAATCGTTTCTTTAGCCGTTGTGGATGGTGAGATCACCATAACCTGCTCAGCCCGAGGAGGAGAGATCACTGGAGACATATTTAATGCGACAGCTTGACATGCACAACGATTTAAATTGTCCAACATCTGCGGGAAATTCAGCGCTAGCCAATCTATTTCATTCATCAAAGTGATTGCTTTTTCCTGTACAGATGCTCTGTTATCAATTATTTCAAATAATTTTGTAAGTGTAAAAATGGAAGTGTTAATTGCAGTAAGAGCCGAGTCCAGAGCAAGGTTGTTAACTGCAGGAAAGCCAAAGGAGGCACGGGTCACAGGTTTAGCAAAAGAGGAAATAGAAGAGCCGTTAGAAGCGGTAGGGGAAATTATATCCTCTGGGGCATCAGTAGGATACAATTCAGGTGAAATAGAAAGTCTCGGGTCATTAAGAGGCAGGCAGGACTCCTCCACCACATAGACAGGAGGAGAGGTCCTTTTTTGGGTCGAGTGCGCTAATGGAAAATTAGCATTAAGCATGTCTTTGTTGTTGGGAATAACAGGCATAAGCGCCAAGAAATGCACCGACCGCTGACCAGATAGAACCTGAGAATATAAAGGTTCTGGTTCAGGATTTGCTGACAGAATGAATTACACAGGCTCAGGCTGATTTCCATTATTAGGCACAGAGGCAGCCTTCACAGCACGGACACCAGCATCTGGAAGGACCGGCATGACGCTGGAGGCATACTGGTGCATAGTAAAATCGGAGAGGAATTGAGCCTGGGAAACATTAGCGGAAACTGAGGCTAAGGTATTGGGCAACCTTTCGTTCTGCATACAGGGCATACCATGCACCGGTCCACGAGATACAAATTCCATGGGCCCAGCTATGTGCAGGCCCGGTCTTACAGTTGGAGGCATGCGGTACAGATGGCATAAGGGCATGCCAGTTGTAAGTCTCATCATTTTTTTTTAATTATTATTTTTTCCCCTAAATTATAACTAAATTAGGTTAGCAGTAGATCCGACTGAAAATGGCTTATAAGAACACAGCACTTAGTCCACTGAGAGTCCGCCAACAATGTTGTTTACATCGACCAATACATATACCGCACTTAACAGAAGATGGACGGCCTCATGCACACGACTAAACATAGGGGCGGCAAAAGGCAGCCATTTACAAGAGCCTCGATCTTAAAGCATAATATATATACATTATTTAATGGAACCGGCAGAACGACTATCAAAAGTTAAGGTAGATTAGGGTGCTATAGCGCAAGTTCAAAAACGCGGATAAAGGCTTCCGAGTATGATCTAGCCAGGATTAAGCACCAATTTGTTTTAACTTTGCTCCACTAAACGCTACTATATAGAAGATGAGATCCCCTCCTCCCTCCTCCCCCCGTCCTACCTTGGTACAGATCAAATATTACAGCACGGAGGGTATGCAGACTAAGTAAGAGATTATATTCTTAATTCGTTTACCTACCTAGCCGAACAGCCGGTCACACTTGCAGGCACTTGCGGTGTGCGTGCACAGCTGTTTTAAAAAATGGTGCACCAATCCTGGCAAGAAGGGGGAGGGGCAGCAAGCAGCGCCAGGAATGATGGTTCTTGAAGTCCCGGAAACGCCACGTTACGAGTAGCAGACACTTCTTCTTGCTGACTACTCTTGCAGCAAAGTTTGTAAATCCTGTAGTGAGTCCAGGGCGCTAGATCTGCAGCCAAACAGCCAGTCACACTTGCAGGCACTTGCGATCACACATTATATGTAATCACAACTATCAAAACACAACACTATGCTTGAAGGTGCACAGACCAAAGCATAAACCTTATTTGGAACACCTAACAGTAGCTCTAGGGAAGTCAAACCTTTTCATATACATTCAGTATAGGTCACAGCTTTTCTTGGGGTAAACACCAATGGTTACTTTTACAATTACACTCAGTAATGCCAGGGCAGTAGACCCTACCAGTTGTATAATGACTCTCAGTAACAAATCACATAAATAGTAAACTGGACAATATGTGTTCTTTGAATAGTGGAACACTTATTCCAGGTACAGTAAAAACCTATAACTACTTTTGTGATAAAACAGTTATACTAGGTGAGTAAAACCGAAGGATGTAATATTCAATTACAGGTGCTTTTGAGATGAGCAGTATTGGATGGCACAACGCTAACTCAAGGTAAGTAAAACCCATATACTTTTTCAAGGAGCAATCAGCAAATTGGGGCAGGTATAAACCTAAGACTAGTTTTGTGCCTGTCTACAGCTGCACAGGGAAAGCAAAACCCTATGTTGCACTTTATGAATGACTCAAGGTTATTCTAGGTAGGTATATGATGATATATTTTATTTATATCGCGCTCAAACACAAGTGTTGTGACCAAGTAAAGGGAGGGGAGCAAGGGAGAATAAAAAAAACTATTAGGTCCATTGACATTAAGCATGCGCAAGTGCATGGATAAAGGGGGGGAAAGTGCGAGGAAGGGGGAGAAATGGAAAAGTGCGGCACAAAGAACAGAATAAAAAGTGCAATAAATAAATGCAATAAATAAAGGCAGCGGCAAGTGCATGATTTCTCAGATAGGGTATATCGGATAAGTGCAGCAGAATAAAAATGGGGCACTATATGGGTACAAATACAGATCTCAAGTGCAAAGGGTGGCTCGGAGGGAGAGCAGGTACCTGGGCCCGAGTGAGGGCAGAAGAATGGAGCCAAGGGAAAACGGATCAGCAGGGGAGAAGAGTGGCAAGGGCAGAAGCGAAGAGGAAGGTCTTGAGGTGCTTCCAGAATTGGAGATGGTTCTCCTCAAGTTTCAAAGTTGCCGGGGGGCTGTTCCAAAGGGAGGCCCCCAGCGAAGTCGGGGATCTGCCACCAGATAGGTAAAACCTAATGCAGAAAGACCCAGTTGAGGACCACTCATAGAATTATCCTAACAGGAATAATAAAGTGGAACCAACAGGATTACTTTTGGGAAACGGCACAACCAAATCACAGGTGAGTAATATACCCTTACCTCTAATTTCTGTTACAATGGCAAAACAGTTTCTTAGGAAAGAAAGATGTTGCGTATACTTTTCTGAATAGTGCAACACACATTCAAGGAGGTTTACTGTTCACTCTGAGTTACCAACCAACTCTTTTTGTAAGGAAGTCACTTTTAAACACTTATTCTCTTTTCTAGGCAAAGGGCCCAATCCCTTAACATTTTTTTCCTTATTCTTGGAGCAGGAGTGTTCTCAGTGGCAGACGGGAGTGGGCAGTCACTAGGGTCTAGTGTCCAACAGGCAGTGTCAGGATAGTTTAAGTAGCAAACGTCAGAGTTCCTAAGGCAGACTGTTTCAACATTTCAGTATTTTACTTTAGAGTTAGTTGAGGATCCAGGGGCTTCACAGAAGCAACCCTTGGATGATTCCAGCAGTGGGACTGGGTGAACTGGACGAGGGGTCTTCCAATCACAGGAAACACCCCACAACTACACAGGAATCGCAAGAAACTTAAGGTAAGTAAATACCCAAGCCAGCACATTACCTCAGCACAGATGATTTTGCAGCAGGAGAACTTCAGGATCAGCAGCCAAAAACCCTGTCGGTGGATTCCTTGTTGTGGTGACTGAAAACAGGACCTTGGAAAGGGCTTTGCAGTAGGGATTAACGGGGAAGGCTCTGGCAATACCGTGCACTGCATAATGGCTCGAGGTATTGGACTATTGCAGCCCCGCAAGGTCAAAGCACGGCGTGCGATGGATGGCTTAAAATGCATGTCATCTTGAGTTTAGTGGGTCTCACCAGGCTCCGAGTCATCGTTTTTGGAGTACCCAGGTCGATTGGAAGGAATGGCTACAGCAGGCTCTCTGGTCGCTGGCAATCGTCTCAGCCACTTTTCCTTTTCCATCCTCTTCGGTTTTGGTTGCAGTGGTTGACTTGTCTTCAGCTTCCAGATTCGGAGTATTTAACAGGAACTACAGCCCAATTTCTGCATTCTCTCCCTGCATTTTACAACAAGTGGCGGTCTGGTTGTTCAATCGGGACAGCCAGCCTCCCACTGGGATTTGTACCTATTCATGCAAGGAGGGAAGACAAAGGGCTGTGGACTTTTGGACTCCTCCCTCACTTCTTGCATTCACAGACTGACTGGAGCCTGGGCGGGGAGTCCTGGCACTCCCAGCGAAGATGATCACACACAGGAAGTTCCTGTCCAGGATGTCTGGGGAAGGAAGGACAAACACTAAAATGGCAAAATCAAGACTGGCCATTCTGGTAGAATGAGCACCCTTGGGTGCCTTTCATGCAGCTTTGCACACAGCCCACGGTAAAGGTGCACCAAATTAATACATGTTATCACTGCCACTAGCCATTAAAGGTAAGCTTGTCCTTGTTACAGAATGGTTTATTTTATTGTGAAAGTGGATACATGGTTTCTCACAGCACTCCACATGAGGTGGGGTGTGCTGGTTTAACCAAAATAAAATGTAAAAGGGATCCAAAGATCCTTTCTACCCTTGGGAACTGTAGTTCTGTCAAGGTTGGCCAGAGAAAGTTAAAAGATGAGCCCCTAGGGCAACCCAGCAACAACAGGCACTTATTGCCAAAAAGTAGTCAAAGAGGATAACTTCAAAAAAGACACTATGGAGAGTCTACAAAATGGCACCGAGATACTGAGTGTGGAAAAAGGTTCCCACTCGGAGGTATAAGGAAAAATCCACCCGTAAAGCAAAAAAGTTCTGGGGTTGACGCAGGCCAGAAGGATTTACCATTACCTAACGGGGATGTTAACAAAATAATGTAGTTGGGGTATGATCACTATACTGCACAATTCCACCCTCCCTGGAGCGATTGGCAAGGTCTTCCAAAAATCTGTTGCATCGCCTACACCCGCTAATGCCCTACCCATATTATAGTCAAACGTCTCTATTTCATGCAAGATTTGGACTCCCAGGTAGCGAAAGGTCTCAGTCCCACTGGATTCCCAATTTGGGAGCTCCTTTCCTTTTCCTCCTAAGGGCTGCCAAGGGGAACAATACAGACTTGGCTTCTGGTTCTGCCCGAACACCTCTAACAAGATCGGCACATTTCCCAGGGGGTTACCTACATATAATAGGACATCATGCTGTCATGTAGAATGCCACGATTCTCGATCCCCCATTGCATAGTACTAAAGGATCCAGATCTTGTAAAAAAAAAAAACATCCCGTGGAGCGAGTCAGACGACCTTGATCTTATCGTGCCAGATGTCCCAGAACTGTCTCGGCCGGGGACCAGCCAGCTATTAAAATCCCCTCCCCATATGAGCATCCCCGTCCGATCCCCTCCCACTCTTTCCTTCACTGAATTAAAGTACTCCTGTGTCTGCATTTGGTGCATAGTTCACCAGACAAAAGGGCTGGCCCTCTAATGTCGTCCTCCCCCAGAATCAACGTTCTTCCGCTGCGTCCATCCATGTGTATGCAATATACGCCGGGCTGTCCTCCCTGATCCAGATCAATACTGCCCTTGTATAAGAGGAATAAGTCGATCCATATAATCTACCTCCCTTACTTAAGACTGTGCTCCGTCAGGTCTGGACCCGGCAAATGCGTCTCTTGGAGCAACGCTATCTACATCTCATTCCACTTCAGGAATGCCCCCACCTTAACCCTTTTTGCCTGTTTCCCCAACCCCCAAAAGTGCCAGGTCCCTGTCCATGCCCATCTGTAGCCCTTGTTGGTTTTTTCAGACCCACTGACACATCCCAGACCAGCTGCTCTGGTGGGGCGCTGAGCAACCTGCAAATAAAAGTTAATAAAGGAGATGGGCCAAACCCTGTGTTCCTTGATAATGAACAGACACCAGAGGGAATTTTTATAGAGACCCCCTACGGGGTCCCTCTTCATTAAACATGCCCTTATTAGACCCTAGGATTCCCCTGGTGTGAGCTCAATCCACCTACATCAGCTCACCCTTCCTTGGCGGGATCCCAGGGACCCTAAGAATGAGCTTGCCGCCACCAATCCCCTTCCTAAACTCGGGTACCACCCATATGGAGAGTGAGGCCAGAGGATGGTGATCCTATCTAGCGAAGTTGGGCTTGGCCAGGCTGCCAACCTATGCCACCACCTCTATTTAAGCTAATGGCCATCTGATCTGTTCCTACTTAACAATTAACTTGCTTAACATTCCCCTAATACCCCATCTCCCTAACCTTCCCTACTTAACATTTACCCAAATTAACAATGCCGAATTATACACAACCTACATATAGACATACTACACAAACACAAAACCCATGTCACAATGGGGTTACTGCGGCAGACAGCCACCCCTTCACAGTACCTTTAGGTCTGTCCAATGTGCAGGGCTGCTCCTGATGGCACTGGTTGATGAACTGGGCCCTGCCCCACAGATGACGAGAGAGGCCCCCTCCTTTTCTTCGAGTGTGTCCCCGTCCACTATGTGGGCCCACCGCACATCCTGCATTCTTTTAATTGTCCTGGGCGGCCCCCTATGTACCTGGGGACAGCCCACACTCACTGCTGTGACCCGCAGTATTTATAAATAATTTTGGATGGTCCCTGTTGGTTGGGGCACCCACCCAAAATCACCACACGGGCCGGCACCATTATCAAAGCCTGCAGAGGTGCCCCTGTTAAGGGGATGCCGCTGTGATCCTTGCAGAGCATCTAGCCTCTTCCTGGCCTGCCCCCTCAGCATTGCGTTGTGGAAGTGCAGGGGGCGGGCCGCGTCTTCACCTGGGCTCCGCTGGGATGCCCGGGGCTTTCGCGACCCGTGGCTTACACACTGCTTCACCCGGTTTGGCAGTGGCCAACCCGGGGCTTCCGCTGCATGTGTCTACAATGCAGCCCGGGAGGATTTTCTCAATAGCAGGCCTGCCTCGCTGATCACGAGGTAGGACTTTGGGGGCACAGCCCAGGCAGCCGGTCGGGGCCGCCCCAAACACGCGGTCCTGGCCCGGCTGTTCTTGTCCTGGCCGGTCAGCAACCGCCATGCTGCCACGGCCAGAAATGTATCTGGGACCCGTCTTGTCTGGGCCCCAGGTGGGCCAACAGCCGCCAAAGCCCCGGGGTGGCTGAGCAGCTCCTGGCAGATCAGTTTGTCCCCCCTGCGCACTCTACGGGGGCTCCCAGTTGCACTGTGTGGCGATTTTTCAATGGATTAAGGCCCCCGGGGCCCGCTCGAGGTGGTGACCCATTTCCCTCCCTCTTTTTATTCTGCCCCCCCTCCAACTGTTTCAACTTGTTCTGTCTTTTACTTTAACATTTCATCAAGCCCCATGGTGGGCTGGATGGTTTCTTCCAACTCTCCCCCAGTGTCTTTCTTTTGTCTGTTCCCCCAGACGGCCACCATGTAGCCCAACTAGCTGGACCCCATGTGGCCACTGGCTACACATCCCTTACCGTGTTCATAATGAGCCCAGCCTCTTACCTGCCCTACCCATGCCATAGATCACATTTAACTACAAAACCATAGACCAACCAGTAAACTTGTTTATACTGCAACCTATGAACTGCGTCCCTGCTCCCGTCCCACCACCCTTTTCTCCCTCTAATAATTTGACATGCCCCATCTTTCCACCAATCCAGCAGCACCCGGCGTCTGTTTTCCACCAACCCCCCCCCCCCCCCTGGTTCTCATAACCAACGGTGCCTTTTTGCCCCCTTGTTTCCATCGTCCGGGCAAGTGGCTCCCTGGCCCCGGGTGCTTGTCCTCTACTCATGGCTCCACTGACTTCTCATCCACTCGAGACCAATTTCACAAAATTCCGCTCCCATGTCTGTATAATCCCCCCCCCTCCCCCAAGACAAGGTGTTGCACCACTCCAGGTCTAACTCGCCCGCAATCAGTTCTCCTCGTTCCAGCCGTTAACTCGGGTCTCATCGTTGCGCTTCTGCCTCTTTGGTTCTTCCTGCACTCCACTAATTTTCAGCCAGCTCCACACTTCCGCCACCGTCAGAAAAATTGGATTTGCTGTCTTAACACCTTTTAATTTCGCAGGAAAACCATCATCTAGCATATATTGCAGCCTCTCGTCTTTTCACAGCATCAAAGGATCTTCCTGCGAGAAGTCCGGGAATATGAAGATTTTCGTGCTTTCTCTCAGAAAATGCCCCCAGTGTCTAGCTTCCTGTAAAATGGCATCTCTCTAAAATTCAGCAACTTTGCCACCATCACGAGCGGTACTCCCGGCGGTGTCACCCTCCCCGGCACTGTGCCCTTGCTACTGTAAACTGCTTGGTCAGTCCTCTGGTCTTTAAGTCCTCCTTTTTAATAGCTTCTCCAGAAACCGCTCAGTGCATTGAACTTTTCCCTCTGGGGCCCCGATAAGGCGGATGATACACAATCTGGAACGGCCTTTCTCATCTTTCTCTTTACCTGGTTCTTCAGTAGGGTCCTCCACATCGCTCACTCTGTGCTCCACTTGCGTCACTGTCATCTTTCTCATGTCTGCTCTTATCAGGGTCATGTCCACGCCAACTTCTTGGATCTTCCCCTCCAGGGACACTATTCCCTAATTGCCAACACGAGGCTATCCATAGTGAACCCCTCCTGGATGTCTGATACCCCATCTTGGTCACCTGGCTGCTTCCCCTACTTGGGTTGTGTCCTCATAAACTGCTTCTTTCTTTTGAAGAGGGTCCCTGGAATGCCACTCACCCCCATGTATGTTTGTATATTTGTAAAGCGCTCCTTGTACCCAAAGGTGCTGACTAACATACAAAGAACAGGACCACATGGAGCAGACCTAAGGAGAAATAGAATCATGTAGGATCAGTGAAATGGTTTTTGTGTACTGGGGCTAGAAGAGAAGAGCGGCCTTCAATTTCTTCTTAAACACCTTGGTCGAAGCAATGGTTCTTAGTGCTGGCATTAGGGAATTCCAGGCTAGCGGGCCACTATATTAAATGCTCTGTTGCATGCTTTATTGGTATTGCAACACATGGTGTTCAGGAGGTTGGTGTTATTTGATATTAAGGACCGTGTGCTTGTTTTTTTTATTTTTTACAATGGCTTCAGTTGGGTAGGATGGCATTTGGCCCACGAGGCATTTATGGGTTATAGGTAATAACCTAAACTGCACCAGGGCCTGTATAGGGAGCCAATGAAGACTCCTCAATCCCTCCTACACATGGTCCCTCCTGTGAAGGCCCTTCATGACCCTCACCGCCCTGTTCTGGATAACCTGTAGCCGTTGAAGGTCTGTTTGAGAGATGCCCACTAGCAGGCTACAGCAACAATCCAGTTTGGAGCCTATGAGAGCCCTGGCTAGTGTCTCCGAATTTTTCTCAGAAATTAGCGGGCGGATATGGCGAAACAGTTTGAAATAAGATGACGAAGTCAGACTGTTCACCTGTGCCTTCATATTTAAGTTCTTATCAAGACCTTACTCATCACTACGATACTACAACTATCTATGTTAAAACTCTTGTATATCGGACCCAATTTCTCCAGTTTGGAGTCTGAGCCAATGAGCATGACTTCTGTTTTTGAACTATTAAGAGCCAGACCATTGGTCACCTTTTGGTATACCTTATTAATATAGATTTCTTCATCACAATGCAAACCTGAGATGGGGATAATGCATTGCGTGTTGTCTGTGTAATTCGTGAAAACAATCCCGTCAACTTCCGACATGTCAAATAATGGGATTATAAAAACACGGGGAGACCTACTCCCTGTGGGACCCCAAATAACAGAGTGGTTGGTTTGGCTTCTGCCAGGTCACTTGCGACTCTTCTGTCGCCTTGGTGGAAAAATTGGCTGTATCCATCTGTCTGGTGGACTAGATGGTATGGTCCACCAGGTCAAAGGCTGCCAAAAGATCCAAAATCATGAGTAGGGAGATTTTACCATTGTCCATGCCTTGATGGAGATGAGATTTCAGAGCCAGAAGAGCGGTCTCTGTTCCGTGGTTTTGTCGAAATCCGGATTGGTATTTTTTAAAGGATCTGATTATTATCTAGATGGGGAGAGATTTGATTGTAAGCTACTCTATCCAAGAAAGGGAGTGTTCATAATAGGTCTATAATTGGAGGGTGCAAGGGGGCAGAGATTTGGTTTTTTCATAAGTGTGGTAATCCAGGCATTTTTGATTACATCTGGAACCAGATATTGCTCAAGAGACATTAACACATTTCTTAAGTGCCGGAATCCATATAGGGGAGCACTGGTTAATCATAACGGCAGAACATGGATCACCCTTGCAGCTCGTTGTCATGGTCATGAAGTCAGGGGCACAGGCATGCAGGGGTCGCATGCACAGGAGACCCAGGTGGACACTGTCCTGGTACATTTGGCGCCAGGCTCATGCCAAAAGTAAACAAGAACTTCCATTAACACCAAAAGACTTTTATTATGGACATAACACTTCAGATGCATTAACCTTGAACATTCCATCCATTAAGCTGGATGCATTAACCTTGATCATTACATCCATTAAGCTGCCCCAAGTGTATTCTTGGGTGTGGCTGCTAATGGATTGACTCTCTAGGAGTGGCAGGGTGTGGGTAAGCCAGCCCTAATGGGCGTGCCCACGATCTCCGCTATATAAGCTGCCCTGATCCTCAAGACAGATGCTTCACGTTATTCTGCACTTGCAAGCAGCGTAACGCTCACCGGCGCCTGAGGTCAGACTTGGCTTTGTAGATCCTGCTTCCTGAACATCCTGCTTCCTGCCGGCATACTTACCAACTGGGGTAAGCTGATCATACCTGTACATCTCTTTGGCGAACCAAGTATTCATCTTTACACTTTCCGGAACACCGAATTCTTCATCTTGGCACCGCAGCACGACGTGCTCCATCGTCGACAGCAGCGCCTGCATGGAAAAACAGAAGACAAGGTTAGACATCGAAAAAATAGTCAGTTTAAGGTTGCGCTTCGGCCTACTTTCGCGCTTTCCCTTAAACCATCACTTACCTGCTGTCTAGCATTGCGGTTGCATCCATCTTCCTGCGTCCCTCAGCTGCATTGAGGCCGCATTTCCTTCTAAGGTAAGAAAGCAGATGAGAGACATTATTGCGGGCATAAATAGGAGCAACATATACAGACATTAAAGGGAACAAACAGCATCACAAGAGCTCAAGAAAGACTTACCAATCATAAGGAGAAGCTTAGTCATAGCTGGACTGGACTAATCCTTATCAGGGATCAGTGAAGGAACTAGATCCCATTCGACGCGCCCCTGCCAGAAGTAGCAGGACAGAGCTTCCATCTTCCATAATTCACAGGAGCAGTATCACCACGTACCACCGCTCAGCTTTTCTACTGGGGGAGAGGCCTGAAGGGGGTGATTCAAGTTCAGGGAGGGCTGCAACCGTGCCCCAACGCCTCTGCAGAGAACAGGTGAGTGTAACACTTGTGCTTTTTAATTGAGCTATGGTTTTGGCAAGTTAATCTTCGGATATTGGAGAGAAATTAAATGGTTGAAGCTTATTCCCCTTATTAGGAGTATATACATTGGCTTCAAGATCTTGTTTGCTCATGGATATTCTTTTCTCCTCAGTTGTGGCTCTAATTTAGTTTAGTAAACAAAGCTTCCTGTATTTCTGTACACCAGGTATCATTTTTAGGAATGGGTCTTGAATCGAGCCCTGAATTTGTTTTTGCTCTTTTCATATTTTAAAGAGTTGCTTACTATCAGATTTAGCGTCCACTATTCTTGCATTTAGTGACTCCTTTTTGGCTGATATCACAGCCTGTTTATAATTGACAGCAGCGGTTTTATAAGCTGCTAAACTAGAAGGATCTCTAAGCTGGCGCCAGGCGTAAAAAAGCTTGATTTATTTTTGGTCTTGAGTTCTGTTAGATCATTATTCAACCACACGTTTCTCCTGTATTCGATTTGGTGTTTTAGCTTAACCGGGGCAAATCTCTGGTGGCTGTGCTCAAGGATTTCACAAGAGTATTGGTGATATCTTCTAGATTTCCAATATTGCTAACTTCTGCATTCAATGCTGTTGCCCATGAGCTAAGGTTCTCTTTGTTCAGATACTTACGACTTCTGACAGCAAGTGAGACCTTGGGCTCAATTCCTCTTTTGGTAAAGTAGTTGATCTGGGTTAAAATACCCTAAAAGAAGTTATTTGGTGTTGGGTTTCAATAAGGACAGTAAATGATTATTCAGTAGGTTAGGAAAGGCTGGGTCTGTTGACGGCACCCTGTAGAGTAATACAATGTGGTTTCAGCACTGATGGCTACTTTAACCAATAGGAGTTCTGCTCCTGGTATGGGGTCAATCTTGTTTTCCGACGTTTTTAGCTCAAATATAATAATGTGGGCTACACCTCCCCCTCTGCGATTTACTCTGTCCTGCCTTATGTGGTATCCCGCCGGGAGAGCCAGCGCTGGATCAGCAGCTTCATGGCTCCAGTTCTCTGTGAGAGCACAGATATCTAGATTGCAGTCTTCAATAAGAGTAGCTACTTCCGGGACATGCGTTAGGGAGAATTCTCAGAAATGTGCTAATTCCCTCCACCTTAGGGACCCCCAGCAACTTTGCTGGATTTTGAGGACTTGATTTTTTTAACCTGGAGACTGACGCTTTTCCCACTCTCATGCATTTTATTGTGATTTTGAACAATGTTTCTTTTGGTTGTGGCACCTTCAGTGCAGTGACACAGGGAAGTATTTCAGATTTCCCAAAGGTTTAAATACCTTCTCTTGGATAAATTGTTTCCAAGAGCAGTAAAGTGAAATTGACATTAGTTACCATTGAAACCTGCTAGACCCACTGAAGGGGTTACCCAATATCCCCTTTGTCTAGTTTCTCATGTAACATTTTTTGTTACCCTTTTTGCATTGAATGGCTGGTGGCAGCGGTTTAGGTTGAACTACCATGGTGTGCCTTTACTGCGTGCTGCGTTCGCAGCTACAGTAAAGCACCCACGGGAGCCATCTTTGTCAAAATGGCCCCTGGTCTTTTTTTTTCACCATTTCTTTGTGGAAAGGTCTTTCTTGAGATTTGCTCTGCGCGGCAAACCAGGTTTGGTGTCTTTGTTCATTTTGCCTTTGGTGGAATTCACGAGTGAAGCCCGCCTCTGGCTCCAAGTGTCTGGGGTAGTCAGGAAGTGAGGGAGGTGCCCGAAGCTCCCTGTGCTTAGTCTCCTAGGAGACCCAAATGCAATCTGTGATCATTGGCCGGCTGACTGTCCGTCAAGGACTCCCATACTGCTGGGTGACTGACAGCTAGGCTGGAATGAATGGGAGAGACCTGAATAAAAGGCGAGTCGCTTGGACTGGAAAGCAGAGTCGATCACTGGAATGAAAGAACCGAAGACGAGCTAGAAGAGGGCGGCTGCTGCAACTACTGGACCGTTGTTTTGCCCGGTGAAGCCATGCAGCAAGTCCGAATTGCCAAGTTCGCCTCGACAGAGACACCCCTGCAAGGACGACTTCTCCCCTTGAGATGGTGGGACCAATCCACTCCAAAGTAAGCCACCTAGACATCCATCACTGAGCTGTTTGAATTTCCACAAAGTGCTGCTGGAGACCGTATAGCCAGGGAGAGGAACACCAGATTGTGTGCATTGCTTTTAAGCTGGCCTAGAGCTTTTGGAAGATCCTCCGGACTCCCAAGAAGCAGGACTGACCGAGCCTGAGCCCCCTCAACAGAGTCCGTAACCCAGAAGCAAGGAAAGTCCATCTTGACAGCCAGGAACTGCAGTGTTGCTATTTGCGGTACATGCGAGTAGTTGAAACATTGAACAGCCATTGAAAGTGAAGTTTGCCGGTTGAGGGTTTTGACGGTCACTTTTGACCGCTTCATCCTATACAAGACTTTTGCCCATTGACTTTGGCTTAGCCTATTGAATTGTATGATTCTTGGAGGAAGTGAATTTGTGTTACTATTATATTGCTCCCTTCTGAAGAAGGCTTGTTATAACTGACTGAATAAATTAATTGTTTATGCAAGAAATCTTGAGTGTAAGTTTATTTGAATACCTGTAACTGTAAATCTCTAACTCCACTACAGCTCACATTGACCCCTCTTGAGATAATCCTGGCTGCTCAACACACTTAACAAAACTGTGGACTACATGCTTATACCAAAGGTTGGGTTTCCTATACCTGTGGTCAGTTTTGTAGTGGTCCCAGAGGGTACTGCATACAAACTTTGCCTAACAACATGTTTAATGAGTGATCTGGTGTTGAGCAGCATGCATTTCAGGATACAGTGCGGCAAGGTTTCCCTCCTGTCCCTAAGAGCGTGACGTGGGGGCAGCTGTGGCATGCATCTTGCATCTAACTTTTCCCTTGACATCCTTGTAGCGTTTAGGCCTTCTACAGTACCCATGTTTCAGATCTTACCGAGGACTGATGAGTACCATGAACATGACAGCCTGAAGAGTCAAAAACGCACAAAGTCACTTGCTATTCGGACAGCCCCAAGGAGGACCAGTGACTGACAGTATGTGGAAATATATTCTCTTAGACAGCCATTCAAACCTTATCCAAGCAATGGATATATGGATACAGGTGCTTCAACATTGGTCATGGACCCAAATGCTTCGATGGATGACATTTACTGTGCTGACGTAATTGGTAAAACCACGACGTAGATACGTTGGTCACAAAGTACTCGCAGCCATGCACAAAGTGACACAAACATACATTAAGAACATGCTTGCACAGTTCTGTTGATGGGACAGATGTATACTGTCAAAAGCTTTTATTTTTCTCATTGGCAAAGTGCAGAAACGCTGAACGCAAGGCAACGAGTATAACGAGGATCACATAAGCCGCAGGATGAGAGACTAGGGAAAGCAGAACCAGGCTGCACAGAATAGGAAGACCAGAGCTCGCAGCCAAGGTCAGGGACGAGCAACACATTCCAGACCTAAAACGACGAGGGTCCATCACCAGAAAAATTGAATAAATCCTCATAAATTGCAGACCAGAAGAGCTTGATTTCGTGATCCTCAACCATGTGATGCGGCCGAGCTAGACAATCGTCATTCACCCGCGGTGGGAAGACACACAGTTCTCAGCAACATAAAGTGACATGGACTTCGGTGAGGGCACTCTCGCAGGCAAAAGTTGTACTGCCAACAGATACATTGGGGGCACAGTCATTCCCATCACCTTGAAGAGGTGCACAGAGCGCTGACAACCGAGTTAGATCCCAAGCCTGCGGAGACTAGTTCCAGCCAATCGGGGGACAGAAATCCAGGGGTGGATGGCAACGGGCCAATGGTAATCCTGCAACAATGTAATAGTTTCTTGGGGAAGGGGCAGGCCAGCTGTTGGGGAGAATTCTCATTTTGTGGCTAATTTCCCTGGATTTGAAGGGTTTGTTTCTTTGTACCTGCTAAGAGTGAGACTTTTTCCCACTCTTAGGCATTTTTGCTATGTGTTTTCTAGGATAATTTTGTGTTTAATGCTTATGGGATCTTTCTCAACCCCATAGGAACCATCTTTATTAACATGTGTTACACAGCACCCTCAGTGCAGTGAGACAGGGGTGTCGTAGCGACCCCCAAACATAGTAGTCAGTCCCAGGGTATGGAGTCTGTCTCCCAGGGCATGTAAAGTCCCCATTGACTTTACTAGACAAATCCTATGAATTAAACCAGTACAACCCATCTTACTATGGAGGTACTGGAAGGGGTTAATAGTTTTTCCCCCATGTTCATTTTCGAAAGTGTATCCTACAGTACCTCTCGCTAAGGTTTCTGGCTGTTGGCAGTGGTTACTACCATAAATATTCAACCGCAAATATTTCTCTATGGGATTTTCCTATTGTTCGAGGCTACCACTTTTTCTGACAGTCTCTAACATACCGCTGGTGCATTTTAATATTAACTTTGCTCCGGTAGGTTTTATTTGCCAGAACTTTTATAGAACGTCTTTCTCGTGCCTTTCTCTACAATCCTAACCCAGGTCGGGGATCCTTTGTTCGTCCGTTTGGCAGGCTTCGGCCCAGAAGCCGTCTTTCCGGTGCCACTGAGTCTGGGGTGGGTCCATTGTGTGGGAGGGGGAGTAGACCCCCTGGACAGGGTTGCCTCCGCAACCCATGTTGCACTCTATCCTGATAGGCTGGAGGGTCTCCCGCCAAGAGGACCACTCCACTGTGAGAGTGACGCTAGGCTGTATGAATGGGGTTCTTTTTGGATAAAAGCAGGGTCCTGAGGACTGGAAGAGCAAGACGTCGCCACTGGAACTACGGAAACGAAGGGGAGAGAAGCCACGGACATCTTCAGCACCTGCACCAACGGTGAATCCTTGCTTCAGCGTCTCGCCACTTTTCTTCCACACGACGAGAGATTTTCTTCTCAAAAGCCTTCTTCCCTTGAGCTGGTGCGACCAACCAGTTCACCAGTCGCTTCCTCGGACCTGCCTTGGTCGAATCGCCAGTGCCCAGCACTTGGAGGCCAGATAGCCATCCACCCGGACCGCGATTTAAAAGAGCATACCTTTTTTTTCATTGGGCAGCACCGTGGCTGGTTTCATCCCTGGGTAGTGCAGTAACTCGAACCTCCCTCCACGACGAGGGCCTCTCTTGCTCTGCCAGATCCCCCGAACTGCAGGAACTACCAGAAACAAACGCCACCGCAGGAGCCACTTCTTCATTCAAAGGTACTTTGTTCCGCCAGGCCTCCCTTTCTGCATGGTAGCCCTAAAGGTGTTTTAAATCCTTTATCTACTTGTTGGGTCGGCCGCCCTTTCGTCTAACATTGTCTTTCGCCTTGCATCTACCTTTTCAATATTCGTTAACCAAAGACTTGACTGCAGCTACAAGAAAATGTTTGCTCCTAAGCTCTTGGTCCTGTACCGCTGACTCTGGCTCAGGCCTATTGACTCTGGCTGATTTGTTAGATCTGTTCTCACTAGATTGATTCTCAATGAGAAATGTTTTGATGCACATGAATCTTCTAAACCCCTCTTCCTTGCTACTGTTTTAACTTGGGAAGTGCCATGTTGCTCAGTTTTCAATTACTTATCTTTCTGCTTAAGTAGTACTGTGCATTACTTGTTCACAAAACTTCAAGGAACCGTTGCTAGGGGGTGTCTGAAGATATTTCGGTTAAACTTGTGCTTTCCCTCCCTTTCGCTAAATTGCCAGAGTGCCATTTGTAGTTGGTTTTCACTGTGCCGTTTTGCTCAGTTTTCACTCTACCGCAAACTTGTCTACAATTGATTAGGGAGTTGTATATACTTTCCTTGACTAAACTTAACTTGCTTTATCAACTCTGATTTATGTGTTGAACTAGATGTGTATAAAATACATCTATATATTCTCTTTTTGATACAAAACCTGGTCAGTGTTTCCTTGTGCCATAGTGCTGTGATACCTATTGTGTAAACCCCTGAATACTGCTAATCTCCCTCTTGAGATAAGTTTGACTGCTTAGCCACAACTACCAACTAAATCTTTGTGGTGCGGACTGATACCAAAGGGGATTTTTCTTGCTCATACCTGTAGTCTTAATCTTCTGTAGTGCTCCCTAAGGGAACTGCATAGGATTCTGCCTAACACCAGCCACCTGGAATGCAAGTGCCAATCAAGATCCATAGAGGCAATCTATAAGGTATACCAGTGCGATCACCCAACCAGAAAGAGTGATTGGGGAAGGGCCCATGTTGTGATGCTACTTTGCAACAAAACAGGCTTGGGAGCGGTGACTCTGGAGAATTTTGAATGTCTTGTACGATCCCTGTTGGTTTTTGTAATAAATGCTGGTTCTAACTGGCCCTTGGTGGAGTCCTCCGTTTGTTACTGGGGGGGGGGTTGTTCGGCCCTGGGAGCTAAACGGGTAAGCTCATACTAACTCCCTGACACTCCCTGCACCTTCTTTTGTTGTGTTGCTCCACTGAGGCTCGCTGCTAGACCACCTGCGAGTCCCTTGAGGAGCTCAACTCACCTGCCGTGACTCAATGTTCCCAGAGCTGCAGGGCAACTGATTAACTGACTGTGCAGGATAGCTCTCCTTGACTAGGCCCACACTGCAATTCCTCAGCGTGAACGTCTGCGCCTGTCAATTTCATCCATGCATTGACATTACTGCTACATCTTGTCTCCAGATCGTGCCTTTTATTTTATTTGTACTGTTGCTTCCCCCCTGGTCAGGCCAAGGGTCTGGTGGCCTCTTTCAGTCCGTTTTCACTCTTCTTGGTTCACGAGCACCACTGTAGGGGCCCATTGCTCCTTACCTGCGATCCTCTCCAGAGGCTGCCGTTGCTGCAACGCCTCCGGTGCGTGCTCCAACTCCCCAGCTCTTCCCAAGGGAGCCTTTCTTCGTTCCTCCGGTTCCCATTACCTTTGGGAGCCTGTGGGGACTTCTTGCTGTGTGCGCAGACCCAACAGTGCGCCAGTCTGCCACCATGCTCTCAATGGTGGTGTGTGTGCTCCGCCGCCCTCGTTCCATTGGCTCCTTTCGGCTCGGGAGTACCACATCTGGATTGCCCCCACTCTCACCTGCCTCTGCACTGGGGATCAAAAACGATTGGTCTGCTTCTTAGAGGACTCTTTTCTTCAGGATCTCCAGTCTCCGGGCCTCGTAACGCCGAACTTCACCACCTCATCGCTCAGCCTTTGGTCACGCCTTGTATGGGTCTTCTTGATGCCCACCAGCTCAACATCTGTTTGATAAAGGTCTATTCAAAGTCTAGTACCTGGTCGGAATGAATCCTGGCCAGCCTTAGTGCAATAAGTATTTTTCCCACAACACGCAGGCAACAGTGGTGACGCGCAGATCTTTAGTGGGAAACGCCTTTGCGTACCGAGTCAAGTAGTCGGTCACCATGAGGATGTTTGTTACTCCTCGCCTGTCCATGGTCAGCTTGAGGAAGTCTTTGAAGACGCGGTCTGTTAGGCAAGAATTGATGTAGTGACCTTGTGGGAGACTACACAACACTTGTCCTTTTGGTATTCAGTAACCCACCTTTTGGTATAGGCCTGTACTACACAAGTTGGTAGTGTGACTGAGCAGCCATGATTATCTCAAGATGGGTAAATTTGAGCTGTAGCAATGAAATTCACAAATGCAAGGATCTAAGTAACGCTTATAATCAAGGTTTCAGTTATAAATTGTTATTTAACATCAGTTTTTAAATAAGCATTCTTTAAAAAGGGCAATATATGTAACAATCAAATTTTTTCAAAATACTTTTCCAGAATCAACACTAGTAGATACTCTTTAGTGATGTATTTTACACAATTCCTACACCCTCAGGTGACTACATTAACTAGGACACTAATGGCATTTATATATCACTAGTTCACTTTGTAGATTCTGAGGTTTGTAGAAAGGTTAAGGGAAGGAAAAAGGTTAACAGTTTCTCAGGGCATGTGAGTATACATAAAAAATGAAGTCTAGACAAAACCTTTCCCAGCAATGATAGTTAAAGACCAAGTTATCACCTCTGAGGGACAGAAAATGTCAGTGTAATGGACTAGAAGAGTCTGCAGGGAGCCAGGACAGCCAAAGTCAATTGGTGTGCAGTCTATGGAGCTGAAGCACTTCTTAGATAACAGTCTTGCACAAAGTTGGAGAGTTTCTGAAGGAAAATCACTGTAGCGTTGAACACATAGACCTGGTCCTTTAATACGAGGCAGCAATACTTGGAGATGCAGAAATTACTCCTACATCAATAATCAAACTAACTCAGGAAGTTGGCAACACTCAATGCTGTTTTATTTGCAATTGTCTAAAATGGAGTTACAATGGACGTCGCAAAGCACGATCTCGACATATTTCTAAGCCCAACATTTATTGTAAAAATGAATCATCACTGATGTCCCACTACATGGCAAACTACAAAAACCTACTTGGTGATGTGATAGGCTTACAGAGAACATTGAAGCATACTTTCCATACTAACGGGGTTGTGATTGGGTCTGTGACATCAGGTGGACAACTAAGCCCTCCTCTAGTGCAAGTCATCTTCGTCACGTTATACATAGCGACTCAGTTATACAAACTATAGGGCTCTGTTACGTGTCCCTCTAGAATTGTATTGGCATGCTTATACCATTCTGGAATATTCCACACGCTAGCAGGCCGGTTCCCCCCGGTTCTAGGAGGACTGTTGGCCTGGTCATGCCTCCCCACCCAATCAGGCCAACATTCATCATCAGCTTCTGTACAAGTGTAAAATTACTTTGCATTTTCTTCTGTGCTTCTTTGCACAAGCATCTTCATTTCGATCCTAAAATGTTGCGTATCCTTGACATCTACCCTTCAGATATTATAGAATGTCTGTTCTTTCGTCTTGTGTATCTTTTCAGGGTGCGTCGGTTCTGTTTCGTATGATGTCACTGGTCCTTTCTCGTTCATCTTCACACTTCTTCCAGGACTCTGTCCAGAAGACCACCATTTCTTCATGAATGCATATAGGGTTTTCTCAATGGATAACTTGTTTAAAGAATTTTGTGGTACAGGCATCCTCACTGGTACTGCACGTGTCTCAATTTCCGGTTCCCAACATGGGGGCAGAGCTTCTGGTAGGGGCTTTTGGCTCTTCCTCTACACTCCCCTCTCTGGGCGATTCATCGACCACTCTCTCAATCTTCACATCAAGACATCCTCGTCTAGAAATGCTTCTTTGGAGTCCATATCTTTGACTCTTTTCAGGCATTCATCTGATTTCCCATGCTCATCAATACTCCCGGTCATAGGATTCGATTGTCCATTGCGACTGCAGTAGATCCATCTTCGCACATACTACTTGTGGTTCTTTGGATACAGGAACTTTGTTCCATCAGGTGCATAAATGCTGGCTTTCACGTAGTCTGATTTCTTAATCTGTCAATTCTTTAAATTTGAATCCTGATTCGACATCAATCGATCTTCATTCGTACTCCTTTTTTTGCAGTGTTCTTGCATTGTGTGATAATTATGCTGATCACACAGAACCCAAACATGATCACCAACAGGGCTCCAAGGAACTTGAAAGTGTACGCCATCCATTGTGGAAGCCATGAGAAGATTGACGCAAACCAGCTGTCATCAGCAATGTCTTCCACTTCGTCTTCCATCTTGACGTGTAGGTTTGTCTGCATCGTTATGGCCTCTGTCAAGGTGCCATTCTCATCGTGAGAAGGTATAAATGTGCAACATGATTCTCCAGTTTTGGCACAAACCTCTCTATCCAGAGCTGTGATCATATTCAAGACATCTGTTCTCCAGGGACATCAGTCGTATGGCTCTTAGCTCCTCCTTGATAGCATTAAATCCCTTTATGGTGGTGGTGATTGCAGGAGCTCTCATCTGTTTATCGGTAACCACTTGGTATTCGCCATCATCTGTATCCCAGCATAACAATGATAGTAAACACTGAAGAAGTCTTGCTGAACAATCTGTTCATATGGAATGGCATCAAAAGCGACTATCGATTTGGCTGAGAAATAATTCTCTCTTCATTCGATTCAGGAGTTCAATAAATCTCTTGTTCCTCAGGTCAGCATCTGCATTAGGAAACTCGCCAATATTCAGATCCCTTTTTGGAATCACCAATGCTGGAACATGAACCATCACAATGGAACATAATCCTCCCCGGTCACTGGGCAGCTTCATGTATGCTCTGGATCCAAAGGCCCAATAGTGATTGATTATCGCTACTCTCCCATCTTTCATTCCTGGTACATCAAGGAGTAGTCTGCACTGTTGATTCTCTGCAACTTTACTCGTACCATTGTTTCTGAAATATAGTTCTGCACTAGCCAAAGGCACCATCTGTAGATGACCGCCTTTGTCTTCAACCCATGTTAGCTTTGCAAGCCTCGGCTAGAGAGGTTTGCATCAATTTTCCACTTGTTCAATAACTGGCTTGTGATGACCAGTTACTGCCAGAGCTCTGCATACGACTATGCCCTCTTCCCATCCATCTGGAGAAAGTACTGTTCCCCAGATTCGCATCTAACCTCCTTTTTTAATTTTTATTTATTATTCAGCTTCAAACTTAATTGGTCTTCCCTTGACAGTTGAGCTTTGTTTATCTCCCGTCTGATTCCAGTTTCCTACATGCCAGGTTGTTCATATCTGATCACATGATTTCTGGTGTGCTCTTTCTCTTGTCTTCAAGTCTCAGACCTAATCATCTTCTTCTGGGATGACCATACTGTCACCCATGCCAAGGATGCCGTTCGACCCTGGAACTGACCTCTTGTATGACAGAGTGCAAGGTGAATCCGGAAATGAGCTGTTTGGACTTCTATTTTAATAGCTATGAATCTTAGACTTTCCCATAGCATTAAGGAGTGCACATACATAGCAATCCTCCTTTAGAAGTTCTTTTTCCCACTTCTTTCATGGGCTGATACCACATGTTCCTTAAATGTGCTGTGCTGTCTAAATAATAATTTAATTTGGAATTGTCCTCCCTTTCACTTCTTAGACCTCTTCTTTGCAAGAAGCGTGTGCGCGCTAACAACTCATGAAATACATCAGTAACCATCCTTCCTACAGGGTGAATCATAGGAACACTTGTCAGAGAAATCGGTGCCTTCACATGAGCTACTGGAGTAGAAACAATCGCATAATGCCTTGGCCTTCTCACTGTGTCTAGTTCTGCAAAGGTAACTGGAGTGGGAAGGGTTTAGGAACTCCTTCCCTTCTGGAACCATTAAAGTACAGAGTGGATCAATAGAAACAGAAAAGCGATAATGGATGCTGAACAGGCATAGATTATGCACCAATACATTAGGATCCACCATCGAGGTCTCTCCATAGATTGTTGACTTGGCTTACTTTCTGGAACTGTAATGTGCTCAATAGACCACATGATTGCAGTTAATATTAAGGTAGGAAAATCTTGTTTTATTCAGGCAATCTCTTTAGGTGCTCTAGTAGCTGTCGAATTTGCTCTCTGATCAGCATAAGTAATCTGCTGATTGCAGGTCGATTTATAGGCTCTCGCATAAACGCGTGTGTTTGTGTTCCGCCAAACAAGATAAGGGTGTACTTGAAGCAAATAGTAAAAGATTATGACAAGTAGTTTGTGGGCATCGTCATTAGACGCGGCCATCTGTACGTCCAGAAAGATGTTCAGTTAATGGTCTGATCTGTTCTGATTGCTGCCAATAATTGTCTAATTGTCAGGCCATTTTTAGGATCTTGGACAAAAGTACGGATATCAGTGCTCCTCTAAACAAGAGCAGGGTAAGCTCGAGTATAAATATGAAGACAGCAAGAGGTAGTCTGTATGTCCACATCTGATAGCACCATGGGCACCTCCAAAGAGAAACTGAGAGACAAGTCTGGGAACTGCTCCCTCTTCCAGTCGTCAGTCTAAATTTGGCATTTTCCCATTTACCTCAGCACTCCACAGTCCAATGTCGTCAAACTCCTGTGGCTCAAGAAAAGTCGCTTTCTCACTCCTTGTTATAGCAGTTACAAAGTGTCTCAGGGGAGCCACAGTCCAGATGTACACATCTCTCTACTGGAAAGTCTTTGCGTCCTCCTTCCACGTCATCGATCGAGTCTGCACGTGCTGAACTTCGTCTTGACTTGCTTCCGAATAGGTTGGGGGTTCGATGGTCTCTCCAGCGTAGATCTTCACATCTCCTAGGTATATCCAAGCTAGTCTCCCTTCGACCTTGACTGCTGACAGAGTAATGTCCTGTACAATGAAAGGGCTGCTAAATCTGGCTTGTGCCACTTTCTTGTAAAAATCCGTATTAGAACCTTATCTCCAGCAGACAATTGAGGTACACCTAGTCTCTCCTGTCCGGTTTCTGTATGGTCTTAATTTGTGTTCTGAGATCGGCACCCCGTCCGCTTTACTTGATCTGAAATGACAGATCCTAGCGGTCATAGATGTTAAGTACTCACGTAGCTCATTTTCAAACGATTCTGCAGTTGTCTGGGTATCGCTCTTAGTCCTCGATGGAGGAGTCGAAGGCTTTCTCATTCGCTTCTCTGTGATTAATTTGTGGGGTGTGAGGTGGTGGTCAGAGCCGGGCTGATATCTCAATGTATATAATGCAAGGGGCAGGCAATGCAGCCACCCCTTCTTCAGTGTCAATTTCAACTTCGCTATTCTCTTTGAGTAGACCATGGAGTCTCTCGCATATCCCGTTCGCTTGCGGGTGATGAGCAGAAGAAAACCCGTATTTAATGCTAAGCAATAAGCTCATCTGTTCAAATACTGCATTCACAAAATGGGGGCCATTATCTGAGCCCAGCACCTCACATACTCTCCATCCAGGAAATGCTTCTCAGACTAAAAAATGTGCACTGCAAGTGGCATCAGGATGTGTACATGGACCAGCTTCAATCCATCTCAAACGGGCTCACTACCACCATTATACACCTATATCCATTACAATCCTGCAGCAGATCAACATAATCAATATGTAAATGCTGAGAAGGACCATTTGGTCAAGGAATTACTCCTCGGACTGTTCGCAATGTGTGCCCAGCAGTAAATTTTTGACACATGATGCAATTTACTACATAAAACGCAACGTGTTCTAACATGTTCCGTTCAAACCAGTCCTCTGCAATGGTTGCTGCGAGGCTCTCCCTAGTAACCTGCACAGGGTAGTGTAGCTGTTCTAACGCCACCCTTAATAAGGCTACAGGAATCACCTGTTTACCAGTGCTGTCTTGTCGCCACAGTGCTTCAGAGGGGGATAAAGAACAGCCCCTCTGTGTCCACAGGTCTTTCTCGTCCTGTGGAGCTCCACCTTGAACTTCCATTAATTGGGTTTGTGACAAATGAGGAAAGCTTTCATTCACTGAACTGTTTTGTCACTTCCCAACATGACATTCTGTGTAATGGTGTTCTCAAAATGTCATATCTTAGTCAAGTGTTAACCGCTTGCATAGACCTTTGAGCCACCTCAGTGGTCCTTTGCTTAACAAAGGTCTGATTTGGCCTACGCGTTTCAGTGGTAACGGAATTAAACCACTTTCTTCAGGGCTGCAGCACTCCAAACAGTGCTGCCATTAAAGAGACAGTTTTTTGCAATGGCTGCTCACTGCACCTGTGCGTGAAAAAAACAGGATAGAAGAACATAAAGGATTGTCTGTAACTGGTGCTCTGTGTAAATTGAACATCTCTCTGCTGGGAGGCATAATAAAGTTCCTTACTCAAATTGCGTTTGTAGCCAATCGATCTAGAAAACCAGTTTAAAGTTAAAGCAACTGTTTTTATTAATTCTGGGCGTAGTTTCCTTAACGTCCCGAATGAACCTAGGGAAACACATTGTATCTTTTTTATGTTTGGTGAATGTTGGTCAGGTTAAAAAGAATCAATTATTAATGCCAAGGTCTTTAACATTGCATGCCTCAGAGTGTTGACTGCCTTTTCACAACTTGTGTGCCAAATTTTTGACTCTAGGACCACGTCTAGACGGGACATCTCCTGCTGAACTGTGTAGCTTACCTCTTATCTGAGGAAAAAGCGAGACGATCCCAGCTCCATTTGGTCCGTGATTGTTGTCTCAGCCACTCTTGCGGCTTGTTTGGAATTGACTAAGTTACTTCTACGTTTGTCATAGTGCACTTCTGTGCATGCATGACTCGCGGTTGTGAGTTTCGAAGTGAAAACGGGGGGACCATTTTGGAGTGTCTCTGTATTGGCCCAACCAAGTTGGAAGTAGCTACTCCGGAGACATTGCATCAATGTTAGCTGTGGTCACACCAAAAGTGATCACTATTGGTGATCACCACATCTGCTAAATTTTGTTTAAAAAAACCTAATGCTTATTTAATGAGTTTTGTTGATTCAAACTCACTCTATTACTTCGTGCCTATCACCTGACAACGAATCTCATTCTTTTATGGCCCCCTTTTCTGAATTAGTCATGCACAGTTGTAGTCAATGACATGGGTAGTTTGCCCGATGGCCTTATGGTTGTGCGAGTCCTTGTCGGTTGGTGTTTTCATCATGTTCTAATATAATTAGATGTATGAGTGTGGTGCTTGCAACACTAGTTCTCAGTAATGTTGTGGTTATCTTAGGTTCAATTCAATAAATTGCCACACTGTTGTAACGAATTGCTGTAAGAAAATTTAAATTAAGCAAATGCCTGACCAGGCTTGCTAGGTTTCTGTCTGTTCGTTGCAGAATGAGACAGTTTTTTGTGCCTCCTCATGTTAAGTAGAGCAAAGGACAAGTAACTTGTAAAACTAGCTTCTAGTTAAGCAAGTCCTTGCCAATTAGTGTTTTCATGATGCACTAATATAATTAGATGTCTGCGTGGTGCTTGCAACACTTATTCTCAATGATATTATGGTTATTGTAATTCCAAATTTGAAATCTGAATTAGGCAGTGCCTGCCCAGGCTTGCTGGATTTTCTTCTGTGCTTGTTGCAGAATGAGACATTATGTGCTTCCTCATGTTGAGTTGAGCAGAGGACAAGAAATGTAATCATCGAGTTGTCAAATAGTGGCTAAAATCTACCAACAGGTCTGTCAGATTAGACCACTATTTCTGTCGTAAGGTGACAGGTATTCGACAGTTTTTTGCCTAGTCATGTTAAATTGTGCAGGGGAACCAGAGTCTTGATAGAATAATGAAGTCCCCATAGATGCCAAATAGTGGCTAATGTCTGCCAACTGGTCTGTTCATTTAGACCAATCTTATCTGTCTTAACATGAAAGATCCATAATTGTTCTCTTGAACAATAGTGTGTGTAGGTTACCACCCCTCCTTGGTACAGCAATTTTTTCCAAAATAGTCCATGTGAAATCTACTGGACCATGTTTTTTCTGGATGAAGTGTTCAACCATTGGAGCCGACCATTTCTTGGTCCTAATGCAGGATCGGTGTTCGCCCAGTCTGATTTTTATAGGGCGGGATGTCCTACCTACATATCGTAGTTTCTGATGTTTGTTAATCTGCTTAGAATCACATGCTGTGCATAGGACACCTGATCAAATATTATATTTCTGATGTTGTAGTGGGTGAAGGTCTTTTGGTTCCAAAGGTTTCTCCACCCAATCTTAATGGAGGTCGATCTGTGTGTTTGGACATGCACTACATTGGGCACAGGGTGCATGCCCTACCGTAACTCCTTATTACTATTTAATAGATATCATCCATCGAGTTTGAGGAACAATCTTCCATTTGGACAGTTCCTCAGGTACAGGAGGAACTGAGCCTCAGCAACTATGAGCAACAATCCAGCAAGTTGGCTGACAAATTACTTGGCCGTGGATACCCCAAACGTGTCCTCAAGCGAGACAAAAAAAGAGCAAGAAACCTTCCCAGAGACATAGCCATGGAAAAGCATGGGAGAAGAACTGAAACCAGCGAGACTATCGCAGCAGTTTTGTTTTTTGCCGATGGTTAACCAAATTAAAAAGGAAGTACTAAAACTTTGCCCTGTTTTGAATGTAGGTCAATCTCGGATGGAGATTCCAAGATTTGCGATGAAAAGAAGACGCAATCTACCCAACTCTAATACATACGTACAAAGAACCAAAAGAACAGTAACAAAACAAATTATGGAACCAGACAGCACCAGTAGGAGTGTTGGGAGGATTACATAGTAGCCCCTTATCCTACCTACTCGCATTTGTTTGTTACCCTCACTACTTTAAATGGTTGGTGGCAGTGGTTTAATTTTCCTGCCACTGTACTGGTCTACTGCAGGCTGAATCCTCAGCTGCAGTATAGCACCCATAGATGACCATTTTGTCAAAATGGCCCCGGTCGTCTTTTCTGGCCATTTTCAGTTTGTGAGGTCGGTCTTGGGTTTTACTCTGCACGCCAAACCAGGTTTGAGCCCTTTCTTCGTTTTGCCTTTGGCGGGCTTCAGTACTGAAACCTGCCTCTGGCTCCAGTGTGTGTGCAAGGGCAGGAAGTGAGGGAGGTTCCCGAAACTACCCTGTCCTTTGTCTTTAGGAATACCTGAATGCACCCAGTCCTCCTGCTGTTTGAGTGAAGCTAGGCTGTGCATGAATGGGAGAAACCTGCATAAATGGCGAGGGGTATGGGACTGAAGACAGTCGACCACTAGGAAGAACAACCCAACAAAAAACGGAACGAAGCTTGCTGCATCCACCTGCACCGTTAAACTGCCCGGCGAAGCCCTGCTGCTCTGCTGAAACTCCTTTTTCTGATCGACAAGAGAAGCTCCACAAGGGACGGCTTCTTCCCTTGGGTTAGTGCGACCAAATAACCCGAGACGAACTCCACCAGACCACCTTCCCTGACTGGCCGCACTTCTTTGCTACTGCAGGAACAGAGTGCCATGGGCGAGAAATCCGTACTCTATTGCAATGTCTGTAATCCGTCCAGAAGCTCCAGCAGTCTACACAGGACCCTCCAGAAACAGGACGACCAGAGCTAGAGTCCTCTCGCCAGAGTTGACGACTGAAAGAGTGACGGCAACCCAACCGGTATCCAAGATCCGCAGTGGTGCTGTTTACCGAGCGCTCAATCCGCAAAGTGCTGCTGATCTGAAAATAGCCCGTAGCTGCCGCCGACCTCCAAATTGCTGCCGCAGGAGTCCCCAGACATCCTCCCTCTCGTACCTACGACTGAAGCCCAGGAACACAGGATCTGCATCGCTGCATCCAGACGGAAACCAGCTGGACCCTCTTCTAACCAAAGGTACTGTTCTGACTTACCTCAGTGTCTGTAGCTTGCTCTTCTCAGTTGAGACTTGCAGTAGCTTCTTTGCTAGAGTTGATTTCACTCTACCCTACACAAGTGTAACCGCTTGTGACCCTACATTGATTTTTCTTCAACAAATTTTAACTTTGTGCAAGACTTTTACTATCTAAGTGCCTCCACTCCATAGACTTTGCTCAAATTGACTTTGGCTGTCCTGGCTCCTTGCAGACTCTTCTATTCCATTTGACTTTGATTTTTACTGTCCCTCATAGGTGATGCATTGGTTTTAAACTAATATTGCTGGGAAAGGTTTTTAGCTAGGCTTCATTGGAAGATTTAAATTGCTTACTAGTGATATATGAATGCAATGACTGTCCTAGTTGGTGAAGTCACCTCAGGGTGTGGAACTTGTAAGAAGCACCTACTAAAGAGTATCTACTAGCTTTGTTTTAATTCTGAACACGTATTATAAAGTTTACTTGATTGCTTCATATATTTACCCTTGTTTAACAAATGCTTAATTTATTTAATGGTCATTTTTAATTATTATTTTAACTACAAACCTTGAGTGTAAATGTTAAAGGATATTTGTACCGCGCAGTCCCCTGGCGCTCTGGCGGCTCTGAAAAGGGAAGGGGGTTGAGTTAGTTGGAATAAGTGGGAAAAGTGCAAGAGCAGTGATGGGCCGTTGACCGCCTCAACCCGGTTGACACCATTCGCTGGGCTTGGTGTTTTCGGTCGGTAGACCACGTGTGTTGTGCGAGTCTGTTTTGTTGCGGTGTAGTGAAGTTTGTGCAGTTTGTTGTGCCACAGGGTTGTTTAGATTAGAGTTTGAGAGGTGTATGCAGAGTGGGAAGTTGTTAGTGGGTTGGTTATTGGCATCGCTGTCTGGAAGTGATGTGCTAAATGTCTACGTTCTTTCTAGGTGTGGCGCGTGAGCATCTCTGCATTTCTATCTAGATCTGGCATCGGCCAATATTCAGAATCCCTTCTATATATGACGCCCACCAGTATTCACAACTGTGTCTAAATTGGCCCATGTGCACCTTTGAAACCGGTTATATGTGAGGCAAGCAAGTGTACGCAATTCCATCCTAATCTGGCCTTGATAGCATTCCCAATACATTTCAGATGCAGGATTGGTCAACTGCTACTCTATCAGATGTGGTGGTCGGCATTTCCAATCCTACCCAGCTGCTCGCGCGGGTTACCGCTCATAACCCTATCCAAGTGTGGTACATGCCAACGCTTGCAACAACGTCCAGGCACGTCACCTGCCATCATTCAAAGCTTCATCCGTTGCCGGCGCATGCCAACGTCCACAACTCTGCCCAAATGTTCCACTGCTAACATTCACAATTCCATCCAAGTATCACCCTTTGTAGCGCTCATGGGGTGGGCGAGGTTGCCAATTTCTGTTCTACAGAGGTTTTTGCTTGTGTCCTATTCCATCTAGCGTCTCTCTTGTTGTTGTAGGAGTTTCCCTTAGTCGGTTCTAGGGGTTGTCTCTGTCCAGCTTGTTTTGGTGGATTTCATTGCTACAGCTCACATTTACCCCGCTTGAGCTAAGCCTGGCTCCTCAGTCACACTAGCAACTTGTGTAGTACAGGCCTATAGCAATAGGTGGGTTACCTAATACCCAGAGGACAAGGGTTGTGTAGTCTCCCCAGGGTTACTACATCAATTCAACACCCACAGGACCGTTTAAGGGTTAAGTGTCACCCGCTGAACTGTGCGGTTCGATGCCCTCCACGCAACATCATGCGACTGGGCACCCTTCTGGAACAGGCTATCTCTCTAGAAAATCCTGTCGCCGTGCCCCATCTAACAGCGCACAAGTGCCGGGGGGGGTCGCTGACAGCGACTCGAGACCCTCTATATAGCCGCCAAAACTTCGCAAAAGCCTTTCTGAGATTATCTCGGCGGCCAAGGAGTATCGGAGCACCCCCTGTCGTCAAGAGGACTATTCTGAAGCACTGCAGCCTCTCTAAGGCCTTATTAGGAACGTCTCCCACTTTGAGGACCCCTTTCCTCTTCCTGACCATTCAGTTTATGCTCTATGTACTAGGGTAAGTTTGAGCAATACATGGACAATATGTCCCAGTTCAGTCACTTCCCAGACCGCTATAATACCTAAGAGACCTAGGAAATTGGACTCTTGCCCCATCCCCTGCAAATTGCAGAGGCTCCCCACCGATGCACAGGGACACCAAGAAGACATTTTGCAGGTCCCATAAGACCCAAACCAGGAGGAATCTTATGAAGGTTAACCCTTTTGATCAGGATCAGGACCCAGACTGGGCCCAGGCGGAGGATCAGGGTCCTGGCTTACACCGACACATACTGTCGACCCAGACGCCATCTGTCTGGATCCCCCTGCTACCCTTCCACAAAGAGTCGTCCCCTCTGGATGACCAGATGATCAGTTCCATTTTAAAAAGAGCAGCTGTCCATTTTAAAATTGCGACGCACGAAGCCGCTCCAGACTCTGACTTTGGAGGATATCCACAAGGAGAAGAATCCAACTAGCCAAGCTATCCCTTGCTGTCCCTGTCTCACTCGGGCAGTTAACCCCCGGGTGGAGAAATGATTTCGTCCTCAGACTCCCCCATACCTCCCACCCCCTCTATATTAGGGGTCCTACTACAACCGACTCCTTAGTCGTTATGACCGAAAAGGCATGGGTCCTCCTTGAAAAAGAAAACCTTACTTGACCCTGCCATTCCATCCAACTATAGGCCAATCACCACACCACTGTCCTCTTCCTGCTAAGAATCCTTGACTGCGCAGCCTACCTGCAGTGTCACCAGTTCCTGGAGGACAACAAAATCCTAGGTATGCGTCAATCTGGCTTCCGCCCAGGGCAGGGGACTGAAAATGCCATTGTCAACCTAAAGAATCAGTTGGATGAGATCAGGAATAAAGGAAACTCTGCCCTGTTCCTCTTCCTAGACCTATCTGCGGCATTCGACTTGGTTAACCACCAAATCCTCTGCCGCCACCTCACCACTTGCGCTTATTTCTCTCCACCCGCCACAGCCTGAATTGCCTCCTTCTTGGAAGGTAGGTTAATGGGGGTCTTTTCGGAGACTGCTAACGCCTTGCCATCTCCCATCACCAGTGGTGTTTCTCAAGGGTCTTGCATCGCCTTGACCCTTTACAACATCATTACCAGGCCACTCTTTCACATCCTACACCCTCGGCATAGCCTACACCAACTATGCCGATACTCCAATCCTGATCCCTCCTTCAGGCAACTACTCGGATGGCTCCACCACCCTCAACATGTACTCTACTATACAGGAATGGATGGCAGCTAATCCTCTTTGTCTCAACAGCGACAAGACAGAAATCCTAATTGTAGGTTCACCATATGCCCTCAAACAATCAGTACACTGCCTTCCGGATTGAAAATGTGCCTGATTCCCGTCTCATCCTTGGTAAAGACGCTAGGAGTTTACCTCAACGCTTCTCTCACTAAACAAGTGCTTTGCCTCTTCTGCAGCCTTTGCCACTAAAGTCCTCAGCGGAGCCAGACCCTTCCTCACCAAAAATTCCTCACCAACAATTGCCCATGCCATCATAGGCTCCAAGATAGACTACTTCAATGTCCTATTTTCGGGCACCCCCTCTGGCAATATCCCAAAACTACAAGCCGTCCAAAACCATGCCTTAAGCAGACCTCCATATCCAATGTCCTGTTCTCGGGCACCTCCTCTGGAAAAATCCCAAAACTACAAGTCCACAACCATGCTTTGGGAGCAGCCTTCCATAGCTCGAAAAGAGAACACATCTCCAAAGCTAGAAGAGAAGCACACTGGCTCCCCATCCAGGCGCGTATCACCTTTAAAACACTCTACATTACCCACAAGTGCCTCTCCATTACAGCACCCCAATACCTTTATCCAAAGTTCATGCTTCAAGACATACTAGGACCCCCTACACTGATCGACCCGTCGTGCCCAAATTAGAAACGCAAAGCCGGAGCTTCAAGCTTCCCCTACTACAGGCAAACTCTGGAATGACCTCCCACCCACCTGAGGGCTGAGAAATTCTACTGGATCTTTCGGAAAGCTTTCAAAACTCAGCTGTTCTCCTAAACATGCAACACCACCTGCACACTGATCTACCTGTCAAACAATGATCGCCATCTCTAACACACTATATAAGTTCTCAATTTATGTAATTGTCCTACAATTGCAACTGCACCAATGCTACCCTTGTTTTTTCATGTCTAAAATCACAATCGTATGACAAAGCTTGTTCTGGACTTGTACCTGCAACAGCGCCTCAATGCTTCTGGGTTGTTTGTGCGCTTTACAAATTAAATAAATAAAAACAGGGATGCCGGTTTTCACAAAAGCAGGTGTAAAGTTCCCTTCCCCGGTCCTGTCCTTAGCAGAAGGTATCACAGGTGTAACCTTTTTGACAACCCTGGCTGGAACTGTAGTCCTGGATTCTTCCCTGGGATGGGGAGCTTGCATGAGGGATCTGAAGATCCACGTTCTTTGGTCCCCATCATATTCAAGACTACACAAACCTTTTTGAGCTGCGGGGGATTAGACTGGCACTGGTGGCCTTTTTGCCTTCCATACAGTAGAAGAATGTCCTGATGATGGACAACATGGCAACAATGCACTACCTCAACAAGAGGGTGGGAGGGGGGGGGGGGGGTCCGCTTTCAAAGCCAAAACAACCAGACATTTTCTCCAAAGGAGCCCTATACAATATTTAATAGGCACAATGTGGTTTTGATGGCTGACCTATGCTACCTTTCCCAGGTGGTGTCAGATTTCCACTTCAGTTTTTGACTACCATTTTTAGGAGCCTTTGTTGGAGAGAATTTTCTTTTCTGTGCTTATTCCCTTCAACCTTGGAGACTCCCATCTCTTTTGCTGGACTTAGGTTTTTTTTTGTTTTTATTTTAACTCGTGAGTGGGACCTTTGTCCTCCCTCTCATGGGTTTTTACCTGATTTGGATGTTATGTTTTCACTCTTTTGGAGTCTGACAAACTCCATAGGCATCTGCTTTTTTTTGGGTGATGCACTGCAACTTCAGTGCATTGTCACTGAGAAACCCTCTGAATTTCTCTTAAGGGTGAAATACCTTTTGTTGGGTGTACTAGCGTTCCCAAGAATAGTAAAGTGAAATTGACTTTACTTACCTTTTCTCTTTGTAGGTCCAGCACACACCACCTTATGTGGATTGCTGGGGGTTACTTAGTAGCCCCTTGTACTACTTTCCCATGGAACATTTTTTGTTCCCCTCACTACTTTAAATGGCTGGTGGCAGTGGTTTAATTTTTCCTACCATTGTTTTTCTGTGCAGGCTGAACCCTCCGCAGCAGTACCGCACCCATGGGTGACCATTTTGTCAACATGGGCACCCATCTTCTTTTTTCGCAGTTTTATGTTTGTGAGGTCTTTCTTGGCTTTTACTCTGTGCGTTGAGACAAATTTGATCCCTTTGTTTGTCTTGCCTTTGGAGGGCTTGTTATGCAGTAGTACCCTTTGGGTACACTACAACAACCCTGACCTCCTGGCAATAGGAACCCAACCTTTGGTAGCAGTCTGTACTACACAGGTTGGTAGCGTGTTGAGTAGGCAGGCGTACCTCAAGACGGGGGTCAATGTGAGCTCTAGAGGAGTTAAACAGAGATTCACAGTGACAAGTATTCAAATACACTCTTACACACAAGGTTTCTTGATTAAACAATTATTGATTTAACAAGTCAGTTTGAGTAAGCCTTCAGAAGGGGCAATATAATGGTAACAACAAATACACTCCAAAATACACACTCTGAGTTCCCCTAAATCAGCAAATAGCCATTTGGGATGGCACACAGATTCTTCCTACACCCTCAGGGGACTTCAATAGATAGGACACTGTGGACATTAATATCTCACTGATGCATTTAGGGCAATACTTAGGAGCAAGTGAAAGAAAAAAGTTATTGGACTAAAACAAGAGATCTCACAAATATTCTGAAGCAGGAAAGTACTTTTGGTAACCCCAATGCAAAGTAAATTAACCCCTTCCTGGAAGGAGGGCTAAACGCAGTCAGAGGGAAGAATTATTATTCAGGGAGCCAGGCCAAAGTCAATTGGACAAAAGTCAAGGTGAGCTGAAGCAATTCTTGCAGGTAGCTAAAGTCTTGCACAATTGTAGAAAAGAAGATATCAAAGTAGGGCCACAAGCTGGTTAGGCTTATGAGGTAAAGAAGCTGTTCGCAACTCTACAGAAGCAACCTAGACAAGTCTCCACTGAGAACACGAGGGGTTACGCAACAAGTATATCCCGTGTGTCTAAATACTCATCTAGCAGTCAAATGCTACCCTTTGCTATTGAAAAGGCTGGTGGCAGTTGTTTTACAACAAACTTCCATGATTTTTCCCAACCGCGAACACCGGTAGCTAAAAATCACGGGAGCCATATTTTTCAAGGTGGTGCCTTTGTTTAAACCGGTCCCGGTCTTCTTTTTTTGCAGTTGTTTTTTTTTTTTTTTTTTTTAATATAGAGGTCCTTCTAGTGTTTGTCTCTGCGCGCCAAACCAGGGTTGGTCCCTTTGTTCGTGTGCCTTTGGCGGGCTTCAGGACTGAAGACCCCCTCTGGCATCTGGGTGTCTGGGGTGGGCAGGAAGTGAGAGAGGTGCCAGAAACTCCCTGTGCGCTTAGTCTCCTAGGAGCCCCAAATGCACTCTGGTGTGATTGGCTGGCTGACTGTCCGGCAAGGACAGCCACCTTGCTGTGTGAGTGACAGCTAGGCTGGAATGAAAGGGAGAGAACTGTTTAAAAGGTGGGTCTCTTGGACTGGAAAGCAGTCGACCACTGGATGAAGGAACCGAAGACTAGCTGGAAGAGGACGGCTGCTGCAAATCCTGGACCGTTGGTTTGCCCGTTGAAGCCCTGCTGCAGGTCCGAATTGGCCAAGTTCATCTCGCCAGAGAAGCCCCTTCAAGGACTAATTCTTCCTTTTGAATTGGTGGGACCAATCAACTCGTAAACCACCTGGATACCATTCTGGAACTGAAGTGACTTCATCTTGTTTTCTTTTTCAACGATCCCGTACAGTGAAGGAGTCCCCCGACGTCCTTGTTCGTTGCCCCCCCCCCCACAGAGGCTCAAGAACAGTGAGATCTGCAGGACCTGCCGGGAACCAACATCTTCAGCTGCATTTTGTTCTTCATAATAAGGTACTGTGCCAAACTGATTGAGAGAACGCCACTCTCGCGGAGAAAGTTTGTGAAACTTTACCAGCTTGCAGGCCTAATCAGCTTGTGACCCGACATGAGTCACTTTCACCTAAACTACGTCTGAGAACTTTTGCAAAGACTTTACCGTTTGATACGAGAACTGCTCTTTCCTATCCAGAACACTAGCCCATTGACTTTGGCCTGGCCTATTGACTTAAATTGAACTCCTCTGGTGAATTGAAACTATTTGCACTGTTAACAAGTATGTGATCTATTCTACTTACCTTGCCCCTTTTGCTCACTCCTAAGTAACTGAACTGCCATTTGGCTCCTATATCAGGGGAGCTCGAAGTTTTGTATTGAAGTGTATTGGTATATAATATGCTGTCTTCTAGTGAAATGTTTTCTAAATGATTGTGTAATAAATTAAAGTGTTTAGTGTTTACTTCAACCACTGTGATTGAAAGTCCTCTGTGTAATTACTTGTACTGCTCACATTCACTCTTGAGATAAGCCTGGCTGCTCAGCTCGCTAGCAAAAACTGTGGTACAGACTTGTACCAAAGGTTGGTTTGGCTGACACCTGTAGTCCTAATTGTGTGTAGTGGTCCCAGAGGTTAACTTCCATTCAGTGGCACTTTGTGGTTTCAACTCCTCGTGTCTCAGCAAATAGCACCACCGCTGACTCTTGGCTGTTGAGCTGGGCTTTTCTTGAATCTGGGGTCCAGCACCCTGTTGAGGTGGCTCAGGCTTGGTCAGTCCTGCTTCCTGGGAGCCCGTAGGATCTTCCTGGAGCTCTTGGCCAACTTAAAAGCAACGCACGCGATCTGGTGTGCCTCTCCCTGGCTCTTTGGTTCCTGCAGCAACTGCAGTGGAAATAAAACCAGCTTCGAGAGGTTGTCCAGGTGGCTTATGTTGGAATTGACTGGTCCCACCAACTCAAGGGGAGAAGTCGTCTTTACAGGGCTTCTCTAGTCGAAATGAATTTGGAGCTTTAGCACAGAAGCAGGGTTTCACCGGGCAAACAAACGGTCCAGGAGTTGCAGCAGGCGTCTCTCCCAAGTTGTTCTTCGGATTCCTTCGTCCAGTGGTTGACTCTGCCTTCCAAGCCAAAAAGGCTTGCCTTTTTATGCAGGTTTCTCCCATTCATTCCACCCTAGTTCAGTCACCCAGCAGGGTGGCTGTCCTTGCCGGACAGCCAGCCGGCCAATCACCTAAGAGTGCATTTCTGTCTCCTAGGAGACTAAGCACAGGGAGTTTCAGGCACCTCCCTCGCTTCCTGCCCCTGCCAGACACCCTGGAGCCAGAGGCAGGCTTCGCTTGTGAATTGAATCCCACCAAAGGCAAAATGAATAGAAGGACGAAACCTGGTTTGACGCGCAGAGTAAATGTTGAGCAGGACCTTTCCGGCAAATGGTGAAAAAAGACGACCAGGGCCATTTTGACAAGATGGGCACCCATGGGTGCTTTACCAAGGCCGCAATTGCAGCCCACGGTAAAAACACACAATGGTAGTAAAAAGTAAACCACAGCCACCAGCCATTAATTGTAGAAAGGGTAACAAATGTTACATGAGAAACTAGACAAAGGGGATACTAAGTAACCCCTCTAGCACCCTATTGTAAGGTAGTGTGTGCTCGGTCTAGAAAGTTACACATTGTAAGTAAAGTCAATTTCACTTCACTGGTCTTGGAAACAGTACTTTATCCAAGAGAAGGTATTTAAATCTTTGCGAAATCTACGAGACTTCCCTGTGCCACTGCACTGAAGGTGCTTTACACAATGTAAAGATGATGCCTATGGGGTTTGTCAGACTCCAAAGTTAAAAAAACACAGAAAACAAATGGAATTAAGTACAAAGTTCAGCAAAAAGAGCTGGGGGGGTCTCTAAGGTAGATACGAATTAGCACATTTCTGAGCATTCTCCCTAGCAAGGGTATTTCTAGATGTATTGTTTCCTGCAACAATACAAGAAAGCCACTCCTGGGAAGCCTGACTGTACAATCTAGCAGGAGCAGAGCAGCAATGACTGCATTTCATGTCTCCCTAGCATTTGCCTGGTGGTGACTAGGATTATGTTGCTTACCTTTACCAAATAGGATTGCATCTGTACAGGTGCAAGTTCACAATCTGTGCTGGCACAAGTGGTGTTGCAACATCTATTATGTAAGGAGTGAGGTTTACAGCCTGCGCATGGTAAGAGCTGGACTTGCATTGTAATATAATCGAAGCATTGTAATGTAATCGAAGTATGTGAATCCACAAAAGATCGAAAGCTGAAGAAATACATTATTTAACTGATCGCCTGGGTCCCGTATCTTTCAAAGATTCACATGTGATCCACCTTATGGGAGGGTTGACGCAAAACATGTTTAAGAATCTAACATAATCTTCGTAGGCAGAGCCCATGATGATCCACCTCTGTGGGCAAATGACCTAAAATGAGGTCTCTGACTGTCTTTCTCCATATGGCTTTCTAAATATGTACAGGCGAGTATTGAGAGTATATGAATCAATGAAAGAAAGAAAGAAATGTTTGAACAGTAAGCGGTAAGTAAAAATGTCTTTTTTTTAGTTTGAGTTATAACATTTTCTTAATACCTATATTATTGCTTTTTGTTTAATGGAATTTTCCGGTCATCCATTGGTTTAAATGTACTACAAAGTATATGACGTTTTTTGACGATGCTATAAAACTTGACGAAGTAGTTGAACTTTCTATTACTGTTTTGTTCATGGTTAACTTTATTTTTGCTGTAATTGACCATAATCTGTTTTATGGAAGCAAAGGTTAGATATTTTAACAGGTTTTTGAGTTAAATTTTGTGGAGTTGATTTCAGTATTGTATTTTTGAATTAAATGCTGGCTTTGTTGAGACTTGCACTACTAGAGTAATGATAAAATGTACTAAACATGGATTTTCTTTTTTTTATAGTGGTATGTGCAAGCTACATGTGCAACACAAGGAACCGGTCTTTATGAAGGTCTTGACTGGCTGTCAAACGAGCTCTCAAAGCGCTAAAACAAATGTAATATTTTTTAATTAAAGGACATTTTGATGGAAGCAATCTTGACTTGTTGCAACAAAACCGGTTTGCGTCTTGATTTGAACCCACAACTGGATTTGCAGCAAAGTGTTTCAGATTATGTTGCCAAGTGTTTACAGAGTTGCATATTATGCCTGCAGTAATATGCAAAGGTTAAAGATAATTTATACACAGAGGAGGTGTTCTGATTTTATTTCCTCTAATGCCAAGAGCTTGTATGCAGTAATTCTACTGTTGTACTGTTGGACAGTAGCCTTTCCACACACACTTGTCTTTATCCTTCTAGCTTAAAATATAATTGCACTTGACCAGCTCACATTCTTATTCTATATGCAATCTATGTAGCTGGTATTATTGCACTGGCTTTCTAGATTGTTCCTAAATACAGACTGGTGTGAGGTAGTCTGTTTATTTTATTTTTTTTTTTGTGCGTTGCGGTTTCGTGCCGCTAGCCATTTCAAGAAGCCTATGTGAATTTTCAACTCTGTGCAGATAGTAAAATCTACTTAATGAAGTTTAAAATTGTTTCTTTTTTCCGGACTACTTTGATGCCCCAATAAAGGGATATTTTTAGAGATTCCATGTGCCATTTTACTTTTCTGTTGCCCTGTTTTTTTGCTCTATCATTTGCTGAAGTGTTGCATTCCATTTCTATTTATTTATCTCCTCTGCCAAAAACAACTGTACTGTTGCTCATGTCAGTCACAAAGATGTTTTTCAAAACACTATTTTCAAATAAAATGCACTGAGGAACGTTTTTATTCACCCTCCTTTTGTTAATCCAACATTCCTGTGAATTGGATCAGATTGATAAAATATGTTCTGTGCTGGTTACAGAAAGCTCATTTTGAGGTTTTTAAAAATTCAGCAAATTCTTTTTTCATATTGTACTTACTATGTTGCATGTGAACATCTTAGCTTGACTGTTTTCTACCCAATTGTACCATAGTTCTGAAGATTGGTTTACTGTTTGAGCATATATCTTCATGAAGCAAGATTTTCGGAAAGTCCTCAAATTCAATAATGGACATTTCTTTTATTACCCCTTTGAATTGTAATTCCTAATTAAAAATAAAATGTTAAGGTTTTTCAGTGAATTCTTTTGTTATAAACCCAGAAGCATCAATCTCATTCACAAATCGAATAATTGTAACAGCCCTTACAAGATGCTGCACACCTCTCTGGGACATTTTGAGAATATTCCCCTCACATGCATGACCTGATTTACCCTGTTTTTGCCCTTTGGGCCACCTGCATGTCATTCAATATCCATCTCCCTGGCAGAGGAAATGATGGTAATGTGCAGTGTTTCACCACAAAGTTGAAAAAAACTGCCCACGTGAAACAAATATTTTGAAAAGATTTGCGTGCAAAGGGCATTGTGCAGATGGAAGGAGATTGGTTTGGTGACAGGAGATGACCTGGATTTTTGTGGTGGTTTGGGGCGGCAGGGCTTCACTTTAAGCCATATTGCAATTGGATTGTACAGGCATCTTCTAGACAAAGCATCTTGAACTAAGATGTAGTTTGCTGTTGCAGTCCTCTGTTCCAAGTCTTAAACTGTATCCTCATGTGTAACACTTTTTTCTAGCTTTCCTGCATGCGTGTTCCCCAGGTGGGGACAGACAAGTGCTATGGCTTTGCATTGGCAATGGCTGAGAGGCTGTCGATGGGTCATACACGCGCCCCCCCCCCCCCCCCCCCCAGGTCCCTGTTTAAGAAATTCTTTTGTGTATATATGGTATGCCTCCACTTGGAATGTTGGGGGCTCTCCAAGTAAACCATGTGCAGGATACAGTGACTCTAATTCACAAACTCACTCCCGTAGTATGGTGGTATTAAAACCTTTTTTTAAACTTCAGGCATGCAAGCGCTTTCCAAGGCCACTCTCCAGGTCCATCAATTCTGCTTCATCCACTAACTGTCCACACTCTTGCCTCACAGCCACACCATTGTTCGGAGTGTGAGGACTGTATGTCCATGACAGCTAAAGCCCTGAAGGAACGTAGGGGGAAGCTGGAAAAAGGTAAGACTTCTAAAGCTTCTTCTTCCTCGACAAAGTCGAGACATTCGTCTCCTCGTCACCATTCGCGCTCCAGGTCTCGAAGCGGGTCCCATCATTCTTCGAGATCGAAGCACTCGAAAAGGAGACGCCGAAGATCCCCTTCGTCCTCCTCTTTCTCTTTCACCTAAGAGAATCCCTTGCCCCACGAAGCATAGTTCCTGGGCTGAATGGGTGGAATTCCGAAAAAATATAATGAGCGTCTTCGAGAAAGCGGCCTCGACCCCCTCGAAGACTGCCGAGAGCGATGCTCTGGTCGAAAGACCCGAAGGTCCAAAACGCCGCGAGTCGCAGAACCCGGCGAAGGAAGCTTCTTGAGCGCGTCACGAACCCTCGAGTAAAGCAAAGACCTCGATTCCTTCTTCGAAGGTTCCGTCGACGCCGAGGTCGGTGTCTTCGACGCCGTTGTCGAAGGGACCTTCGACACACTGGTCTGTCGACTCGACGCCATCCTCGACACCGGCGGTGACGCCAAGGAAAGTCACGGTTGCGGCGCACCCAGTGGCTATTCCCAGGTCTTCGATGTCGTCGATATCCTCGAGCAGAATTCCGATTCTATCGAAGACCTCGAGGCCTCCACCTTTGTTTTCGATGCCACTTTCGAAGCCTTCGACGTCTGTGTCGACGACATCGACATTTTCGAGGCCGATTACGCAAGTTTGGCACCCTCTGCCTTGGAGATGGGTTTCACACCCTTTGTGAGCTCAGACCAATTATGGAAGAGGGAGAACTGTCTAATCAAGAAGAGCCATTTGAGTTGCAGGGATCTGCAACCCCAGTTCAAGAGGAGTTATCCTCAGAGGAACGCAGATTAAAGGAACTCCATGATTCCTTACATGAGGCAAGTGGTTTAGACACTTCCCCAGAGGTTGAGTTCGCTAGGCCAGACCCGGGGGATCATGCTGAAACCCATTATAGACCCTTAATGGCCAGGATTACAGAATTTATGGGGTGGTCAACACCTTCACAGGCTTTCCAACAGGATCACATCACGGATATTCTTGATAAAGGTCCACAGGAGGATCCTGTAGTACCTTTTTCATAAAGCTCTTCAAAGAAAAATGACGAACTGGGAAACCGCAGATGTCGTCCCGGCAGTAAATAAAAAAACTGTCTGCGAAATACAGGGTATCTTGTCCAAACACCCATCCCCAGAAAGTCTGGTGGTACAGGCAGCATCTTCTACTGACATCAAGACTGCTTACCCTACCGTCCCACAGGACAGGGACGATAAGAAATACGATGCTATGGCTAAGAAAGTCTTTTCGGCATGTAGCATAGCGTTAAAATCTATTAATGCTACTTGCACCCTTGCTAGATTTAGTCATACACTTTGGGAGTGTGCTTCTACAGCGGCTGACTGCATCCCGGAGGGAGAAGAAAGGGAGGCGTTCCTAAATATCATAAGGGACGGTAAAGACGCTATGTGCGAAGCCCTCCAGACGGGCATTGACTCGGCTGACCGTATCAGCAGAGCAATGGCGGCAAGTACAACAACCAGGACATTTGCTTGATTGAGAGTCTGGTTTTGCCCCAGATGTGCAAGCCAGGCTCTTGAATATGCCATTTGATGGCTCTTCTTTGTTTGGGAAAAAGGCGGATGACAGTTTAGAAAAACTGCAAACATCAAAGGCAGCAGCAAAATCCCTAGGCGCTGCGATCTGTCGGACACCTTTTCGTCCCACAGGAACCTCTGCGAAAGGCAAGTCTTTTCGCTTCTATTCCGCATTCGGAAGAGGTAGAGGCCGACCGGCTGAAAGGGGACAAAGAAGAACTACCCGAGGTGGATGGGGTAGATATTCAAAAGCCGCAGCAACAGCAGGTGCCTCTTTACCATTGGCATCTGCATCAGCCCCCCCAAAACCACTCTGAGGACTTCCCTCACAAGACACCTGTAGGAGGCAGGTTAACTCAACATCTGGCGGAATGGCAGGCTATTACGTCAGATGCTTGGGCATTGGAGACAGTTGCACAAGGTTACTGCCTGCCTCTCCTACGCATACCTCGGAGTCATCCACCGGGGATCAGCTCTCAAAAAGCTCCAGATCCGCTCCTCTTGCAGGAAATTTTAGACCTGCTAGAGAAAGGTGCCATAGAACCGGTACCTGTAGCGGAGAGGAACAAGGGCTAGTACTCCCCTTACTTTCTCATACCAAAGAAAGACGGAGGACTGAGACCCATCTTGGACTTGCGGGAATTGAACAAATTCCTCAGGAAAGACAAATTCAAGATGGTAACTCTCTCTCAGATCCTTGAGGCCCTTCAGTTCCAGGACTGGTTGGTATCTCTGGACCTTCAGGATGCTTATTTCCATGTGCCAATCCATCTCAAACACAGGAAATACCTGAGGTTCGCAATTGGCAACTCATTATCAATTTTGAGTTCTGCCATTTGGGCTGACCTCCGCCCGAGGGTCTTCACCAAGTTAATGTCGGTAGTGGCTGTAAGTCTAAGGAGGGAAGGGATTCACGTCTACCCCTACCTGGACGATTGGGTGATCAGAGCTGTATCTTCGGAACAAGCTCAGATCCAGCTAGATTGTTTGCCACTCCCTTCACAGACTGGGCTTCTCCCTCAATTTAAAGAAGTCACAAATGATACCATCGCAGAGACTCCAGTTCATCGGAGCGATCCTGGACACTTCCCTGGGAAAAGCCTCGCCACCAGAGGTGAGGGCTCAAGATATTCTACAGATGGGTCACCCAAGTTTCAAAATGCCCAACGTCTCCCAGCCTTTGACTTTTTGAGGTTGCTAGGCCTCATGGCATCCTGCATTTTCCTAGTGCCAGAGGCTCGCCTGAGAATGATCTCTCCAGTGGGCACTGAACTCAGTGGTCACAATTCTCAGGGAGAATGACAGATCTTCTTCAGGGTCCCGACAGGGTGGCTCGAGACCTTCAGTGGTGGGCCTGTCAGGAGAACATCTTGAAAGGAGAACTGTTTTGGCAACCATGGCCGGAGATAACAGTAGTCACAGATGCCTCACTCACGGGGTGGGGAGCCCATGCCAACGACATGACCATCAGCGGTCATTGGTCTCCATCGGAGTCCAGACTACACATCAACCTGTTAGAGTTGAGGGCCATCAGACTTGCGCTGAAGGCTTTTCTGCCATCTGTACAAGGAAAGAATGTCCTGATAATGACGGACAACACAGTGGCCATGCATTACCTCAACAAAAGAGGAGGTGTAGGATCACTACCACTGTGCAGAGAGGCGATGCAGCTCTGGTTTTGGGCAATCCAAGAAGGAATCTCTCTATCAGCAGTTCACCTAGCCGGAGAGAAGAACTTGACAGCGGATGCTCTGAGCAGGCAGAGCACAGACTCCCACGAGTGGGAGCTAGCTCAGGAAGTCCTTCAAGAGATCTTCGCCCTTTGGGGAACCCTTCAGGTGGATCTGTTCGCCACCAGTGTCAACAGGAAGTGCGATCTGTTCTGCTCAAGGGAATTTCCCCCGAGAGGAGCTCTGGGAGACACGTTCATAGTGGACTGGGAGTTTCCACTGCTGTACGCGTTTCCACCAGTCCCTGTCATTCCTCAAATGATCAGGAGGTTGAGAAGATTCCGGAAAACCATGATCCTAATTGCCCCGGATTGGGCCAGGAGAACGTGGTACCCGGACCTTCTAGACTTGTCCATCTGCCCTCCAATTCGACTTCCACTCAGAGAGAATCTGGTCTCACAGAAGGGAGGTCAGGTTCTCCATCCAGACATCAAAACCTTCACGCTTGGCTTCTGAAAGGCTGAGGTACAAGGATTGGGACCTCCCTGATGACGTTATGGAGGTGTTGCTTTCGGCAAGAAGGCCAGCAACAAAATTTGTATACCGCTGCCGTTGGAACTGATTTTGCAGCTGGTGTAGGGAAAAGAATATCGATCCCTTTTCATGTGGTACACCAATGGTTTAGTCCTTCCTACTTTATTTAGTGAATTCAGGCCTTCAAGTTGGCACCATCAAGGGCTAATTCGCAGCGCTATCCATCTTTAAGCGCACTGCGGAAGAACCATCCTATTTCAAGTTACCCTTGGTAATACAGTTTCTAAAGGGGTTAACTAACGTTTATCCCCCAAGACCATTCCAGGTTCCCCTATGGGATTTAAATTTAGTCCTAACTTTCCTGATGGGCACACCTTTCGAACCACTCCATTCTTGTTCGTTAAGGTTTCTTACCCTTAAGACTGTTTTATTAGTAGCACTTACATCTGCTAGAAGGGTGAGCGAGTTACAAGCTCTTTCTTGTAAACCCCCTCATACAATCTTTCACAAAGACAAAGTTGTTCTGCAAGTGAAGCCTAATTTCCTCCCAAAGGTGGTTTCTGAATTTCATATCACACAGAAGATTACCCTTCCATCTTTCTATCCTCCTCCCCATCCGGGGAAAGAGGAAGAGAGGTTACACAGGCTGGACCCAAGAAAGGGCTTTAAGTTTTTACATTAGTAGACTGGCTAGGATAAGACAAGCAGACCAGCTGTTTGTAGGCTACGCAGGTCACAAGCTGGGGCTACCGATAACTAAGCAGACCATTTCCAGATGGATTATTCTAGCCATTTTGGAATGTTATAAACTGGCAGGAAAAGAGCCCCCTCAAAATCTTAGGGCTCATTCGACCAGAGGTATCGCAGCCTCATCGGCCCTCAAAAGAGGAGTGCCGGTTCGAGACATATGTGCGGCTGCCACATGGTTGTCCGTCCTTACCTTTACACGGTTTTACAACTTGGATTCCTCCTCCAGTCAGGAAACTAGGTTTGGAAGGGCAGTATTGCATTCTATTCATCAATAAGAGGAAGCATGAAGTCAGTACTCCCACCTCCAATAACAGAATACTGCTATGGGAGCCTATCTAAGATAAGGAATACGTCGGAGGACACAATCCCGTCGAAGAACAAGTTACTTCTTACCTTGTAGCGTTCTTTCGATGGGATGTTCCTCCGACGTATTCCTTATCGACCCTCCCATCCATCCCCGCAGTACTACTTCCCTTGTTGTTAGTTTACGCTCCTTCAGGATGATTAGTCTAGTCCAGAAAGAATTATTGTGGGCTACAAAACAGAACTGAGCAACGGACGCTGCGCGCGGCCTATATAGGCAGGATGACGTCGATACGGCGGCTGTCGAGGGACATCGACTCGGTGGATGTCGACGCGCAGCGCCCTCTAGAGAAAAAAATTTCCGCGGCCAGCAAAGCTGGAAAGAGATAGCTATCTAAGATAAGGAATACGTCGGAGGAATATCCCATCGAAAGAACGTTACAAGGTAAGAAGTAACTTGTTCATCTGGAACAATGTTGGTAGGTTGAGCCCTTTCCCATACTGGAGAGCCAAATCTGATCTAGAAGTGACACAAAGTGATGGGCCTTCAATGAACCACAATTTCACCTACTGGCGAACCTAGATGTTGCAGGGATGTAAGTGCTGGCATACCATTAATTCAGCAGGACTTGACAGATGGGAGAGGCTAACAAATAAGGCATGTTTTCTTTGGAGGGAGTAGAAGGACTACAGCTGAGGGATACATTTGAAACCAAGGGTTTGCAAATAGTACCCAGCTCTCTAGGTGCTGGCCTGTATGACTGGGAGGAAGATCAATCTGGTGGTCGATCTCACATTAGACTGGTCCGCGAAAAGAACTGGTACTAAAGTAGCGACTAAAGATTACCTGGCCTTTCAGAGTCTCGTACAGGAACATTTCTGGGTGGACGTCTGGAGGAGGCGGCAGTCTGGCCCAAGAGGTTATACTTTCTTCAACCCCCCATCCCTCGACCCGCCCCCCCCCCACCTCCCATGCACCAGACCTACACGAGAATTAATCTCCTAGTCCTGAGGTGGCGGGAGGGAGAGGTGGGGGCATCCAGGGTGTAGCCAATCACGTGGTCAGACCACGAGTTGGTGGTAGCTAATTGGTAGCTCCCAGACCCCCACGGAGCTTTAGATGGAGGTGCAATGACAACCTGTCCAGGGACTGGTTTTCGGGGACTTTCTGGTGGAGGAGATGCAGACTTATGGTCTGGGAGGCAGCTAAGGCCACCTTTAGGGGACTAATTATTGCTGAGAGCTCTTGTAGAAAGAGCGAGAGGGGCTTAATGGAAAGAGGGCTCAGAGAGGAACTGAGGGGGTTGGGGTCCCAGCTGACCTGACAGGGAAAACCTCCTTGGTGAAATGAGGAGGCAGAAACTCCACACAGGCTTCATAGGCGAGGATGTGAAGATGAGATACACCCGGCAGAGAGATTACGAAGAAGGGGACATGGTGGGGACTGTCTTGGGGAACAGAGTAAGGGGCTGTGGAGTGGAGGGTAGAGGGGATACGGGATGATGTGGGACGCATGGTGAAGGGTGCTGGCGACATTGCGGCCAGCTTTGCAAGGTTCTACAGGGAATTATACGCTAAACTGGCAGAGGAGTTGGTGAGGGAAATGCGCCGGTACCTGGCCACAAGGAGCGTCCTTAGGCTCATGACGGCAGAGAGTGAGACTTCAGATGGGGAGCTAACTCTGGTTGAAGTCATGAGAACCATTCAAAGATTAAACACAGGGAACACACCAGGAGAGGACAGCTTTACCGCTGATTTTTTATAAGCAGTATCAGAACCAACTAGCGGCGCCCTTAGCTAAGCTATAACTCCATAATGCGGGTGCATACAATACTGCTGTCTTTTCGCCAGGCCTTAATAGCAGTAATCCTAGTTGGGGAAGGATCAGGCCAACTGTGCCTCGTATAGGCCCATCTCCCTCCTCAATGGGGATGCAAAGGTCTTTGCCAGAGGCCTCGCATCGCACCTGAAGCTATACCTCCCCAGGCTGATCCATCACGACCCGGCAGCAAAACAGCAGGGGATACTCTTGCTGGCCCTTGACGCAGAGAAGGCATTCGTCTGGCAGTTGGTCCTTTATGGGGGAGGTCTTTGCATCCATAGGGGTGGGTCCCAGGTGAAGTGGGTGGATGGCAGCCGTATATTCACAGCCGTCGGCCAAGGTGGTGGTAAATGGAATTGAGTCACAGGCCTTCCCGTTGCAGTGGGGTACACGACAGGTGTGTCCACTTTCGCTGTTGATCTGCGTATTGTTGATGGAACCATGGGCAGTGTCGGTTGGGGATAAAGGGGATAAGGGGCCTCACGATTGGGCGGGGTGGACTGCAAGATGAGTCTTTCTCCAGCATTGGATCATTCATGGATTCACATGCTGTGAATATTTCCCCGTCAGGCTGGGAAACCTCGGTAACTTTAACTTCTATGGAAAACGTTGACACTTTAGTGTCCTATCAACGTCCTTTTTGGGTGCTGCAGGTCCCACCAATGGGGCGCCGCGGCTCCCCTTCAGATTTCAACCGTCTCCAAACTGTTGGGATCACGTCCTGTTCCTTTGTGTTTTTGCACAAGCGTTTTGTTCGTAGGCTAGGATGTTGACCGTAGCCGAGAAGTCTTTTTCGGCCGTGTGCTACCTGCGGGATGGTGTATGAAGGGTATGGTCATATGGACTGTCTTTACTGTCTTTACCATCATCACTTGATGGATACCTGCGAAATATGTCAAAGACCTTGAAGGACCGTAATCAACACCTCATATGTTGGCTTAATGAGGGCACGTACCCTGCGTCTGAGGTGGGTTTGGCCAGGGGGAGCCAGTCTTCTGGAAGGGTGGAGAAATCCGCAGAGTATTGCCGAACTGCGTTGGCAGACCCTCCCCCCCCCCCCCCCCCCCTAAGAAGCATCGGCCCGCAGTGCCTGCGTCAGTGGTGGTGAGTGGCAGCAAGTCTTTGTCGAGGCCGCATCAGTCGAAGGGGGCGAGTGGCTCTTTGTTGTCCAAGCATGGTCGGCCAGACAAGTTCAAGGGGTCTGGTGGTATGCCTGAGAAGTCTACGGTGTCGGAGCAAGATCTGGCAAAGCCGAGAGAGTCTTCGTCGAAGCACTCGTCGGCCAGGGACCATCACAAGTTTTCGTCCAGCCGGGAGTCTTCGAAGCATCGTTCTGGATCTCTTGGAAGAACTGGGTCTCTGGTAAAATCGAGGCCTGGGGTGGTTCCGACAACCAGCTTTTCAACGGTTGTTCCGTCGTCTATGGTAGAGATGCATCTACGGTCCCGTCGACGGTCGTGTCATCGGCGCCGTCCACGACTTTGATGGATAGTAGTCCGCTGCTGCTGTTGTCGTCACAGATGGAATCAGAAGTGTTACTGTTGGGTGGGGCGTGGCAGTCCACCGCCTTTGAGTCAGTCCTTCCTGAGAACATTTTGCAGCAAGATCCTGCTAAGTTTTCTGTTTCTTCGGGGATGGACGAGGAACAGGAGCCAGTGTTTGACCCGCCAGCCTTGGGTCTGCAGAGTGTGAGGCCTTCGACGTCGAGTGGGGTAGGGGCTGGGCTGCCCCTTTATCCAATGGTTAACCCGCAATCTCTGCTGTTGCTGCAAGTACTGTCTGTTTCAGTCTTTGTTGGGGCAGCCAGATGCGAGGTTGCCTCCTCCGAGTCCGGCAGTGCCGGTGGTCGAGGGGTTGCCTGGTGAGGCATCTAGGAAGTTTTCTCCGGCACGGTTGCCCTTGCCGATGGGGTTGGGTCATCCATGGTCTCATCCTGAAGAAGGCAAGCTACCTGATTCGGACCCTGAGTGTTCCACGGGACACCCTGTCTACTGTGTCGTCGCCGACGAGAGAGTACGCGTGGGACACGGACGTGGAGGTGGAGCAGCCTTGTAGTATGGCTCAGCCATCGCCTCCAGATGATATTGGGGCGTTCCACGCCAGGATGTGAAAAGCATGTCTGGAGTTTGGGCTGGCACCTGAAGAGGAACGGAAGGACTGCTTCTTCGACCATATGGGCAAGCGGAGGAAGGCGGTCTTCTCGGTGCCGATGACACGTGTGGCAGGAGGGCCTGCGCACGATGCGCCACCCGTTTTCAGAGCTGGCTGTGAAAGGTCACCGTCAAAAGAAATTCAAGGCTCCCGAGTCTACCCCTAGATGCCTGGTGTCACAGCCCACACCCGAGTCCTTGGTGTCGGCAGCTGCAAGCCGTAAGGCCAGGAGACTACATAAATGTGACTCCTCTGGACAGTGAGGCCAGGAAGCGGGACGCTTTTGGTAAAAGGTCTTGACGATAGGGGCTACGACTGTGAAGGCTGCAAATTCCTTGGGGATTATAGCCAGATACGATTGTGAAATGTGGCATTGCTGGCCCCGATTCTGGAACATCTGCCGGAGCAACACCGAAAGGAAGCTATGCTGTCGGTTCGAGAGGGGGGAGGAGGCCTCCAACCACAGCATCAATATTGCTGTGGACTTGGCAGAATCTGGTTTTAAACAGATTAATAATAAAGTGCTGCGACGGCAGGCCTGGTTGTAGTGCAGACGTTCGCCCAGAGGTCCAATATAAAGTCATCGACATGCCCTGTGAAGGCGAACACTTGTTTGGCAAAAAGATTGAGGCCCTGAAGGGGATGATAAAGGATACGGAAACAGCTAAATCCTTGGGTTCCTTACAAAGTGGTTGCTCTTTTCGCTCCTTTCGAGCTTTCCGTGGATCCTCGGGGAATGCCTTTTTTTTTTTTTTTTTTTTTTTTTTTTTTTTTTTTTTTTTTTTCTTTTCCCTCGATCAGGGGTACGGGCGCTCCAGCTACTCAAGAGTATCGGCGTTCTGTCCAGTCGGCGCAGAAGGGCTGGGACTTCCAAGCTCAGCGAAAGAAGGGTTCGCAGTCCACAGCGTCCAAGGGGCGACAAACTAAAACTCGACAATGACTGCCATATGGACAATCTGCTGGGAGGCAGGGTTGCCGCCCACGTCGACGAGTGGCAGAAGAGAACATCAGATCGCTGGGTACTAAACACGGTGCGTCTTGGCCACTCGCAGGTCTGGCATCCTCCGGTTCCTATTCGGCCGGTGCATGGGCTGCAGCCGCATCTTCAGATCCTCCAGCAGGAGGTGGTGCTCATGCTAGAAAAAGGGGCGATAGAACCAGTTCCGGTTGCGGGGCAAAGGGGTGTACTCCCAGTACATTGTGGTGAAAAAGCCCAATGGCAAGTGGTGGCCTATTCTAGATCTTCAGGCGTTGAACAAGAATCTGCAACGCCTCAAGTTTAAGATGCTCAACCTTCAAGATGTCGTCTGGTCGGTGGGAAAATCATAATGTGTACCCCTACCTGGATGATAGGTTGGTTTGGGGTTCATCGCAGGGAAGGGCACATGAGTCTCCCATGGTGACCATGCGGCTTTTGCAACGGCTGGGATTCGGCGTCAACTTCGAAAAATCATTTCACGCCGTCCAGAGAGTTGGTGTTTCTCGGGTGCAATTTCTTAACCGGCAAAATCTGGTGAGGCCTTCCAACGAGCGTGGGGAAAAATTGCAGGCCATGGCAAGCGAGTGGAAAAAGGGCACGGTGGTCTCGGTCCCAGGTTAGATGTCGCTGTTTGGGGCCATGGCATAGTGTATCCCTCTTCTTTTCAATTGCCGCCTGTTCATGAGGCCGGTGCAGGAGTTCCTCGCCAACAGGTGGTCGCAGAGGCTGGATTATGGTCACGCAAATTGGTGGTTGACAAAAGCTTGGTGGACGCCCTTCACTGGTGGACGGGCACGGTCAATCTTGTAAGGGGCATGCCCTTGCTGGAGCCGGAGTTCCAATTTATGATTGTAGCGGACGCTTCCCAGGTGGGATGGTGGGTGTGGGGGACCTTGACAGGTCACCAGTGCAGGGCATATGGTCTTGGGTGGAGACTTTGTTACATATCAATGTGCTCGAGTTGAGGGTGGTGCACTGGGCCCTAAAGTCGTTTCTTCCATGGATCGGTGGTGAGGTTGTTAATGGACAATACCACCACTGTTTAAGGAAACGGGGGCACACATTCCAGAGTCCTGTCAAAGGAGGTGCAGGACGTTTGGCATTGGCCTCTAGCTCAAGGGACTAGCATTGTTTATCATCTGCCCGGAGTTCCGAATGTTCAGGCGGATGCTCTCAGCAGGGACGCCAGTCGGCTGCACCAGTGGAGACTGAAAGAGCAGCAGGTGACAGATCTTCCAGCGATGGGGGCATCCTCCGTTGGATCTGTTTGCGATGAGGGAAGACAAGTGGTGTCTGGAGGTTGCCCGCAGTAGGGCTCATCCCGAGTTATTGGGGGATGTTTTCATTCCCATGGATGGGTCTCTTCGGGTATGTGTTTCTCCCTTTCCCGCTCATTCGGAGGACCATCCAGTGGATTCGGAAGTACTAGTGTCGAGTGATTCTGGTGGCCCCGTTCTGGCCCAGGCAGATATGGTTTTCAGATCCTCATCTGGCAGTGGAGGAGGTGATTTGGTTGGCAGCTGATCCAGATCTGTCTCAGGGCGACGGCAGAGTGTGGCATCACGATCCAATGTCTCTCAGCCTAGCAGCGTGGCTCCTGACCACTCAGAGTTCGGTCATTTAGGAATACCCTGAGAGTGTTGATGGATTTTGGAGGCAGCGAAGGCGCTGTCCACGAATGTCTTGTATGGTTATAAATGGATGAGGTTCTGTGAATGGTGTAAGGGTCATCCTTGGATTGAGCCTTTGGACGTTTCCCTGGTGCAGGTTCTCCCATACCTGTTACACCTGGCAGAAGGGGGCCTGGCGTTGTCATCCATTAAGGTACATTTGGTGGGGATTTCTAGGTTCACGAGGAAGCGCCATGCTGCTCCTCTGTTCAGTGATCGCTTGGTGAAACATTTTCTGAAGGGGTTGTTTTAGACATTTTCTCTGAAGAAGTTTGCACTGGTGTGGATCCTTAATGTGGTTCTTTCGGCTTTGATGAGACCTCCTTTTGAGCCCATGTCGACTGCTCCTTTGAAGTTCCTCTCATGGAAGGTGGCTATTCTAGTGGCAATTACCTTGGCCAGGCGGGTGTCTGAATTGCAAGCACTGGACATTGACCCGCCTTACCTGAGGTTTCTCAAAGACAAGGTTTTCCTGGCCACTAACCTGCACTTTATTCCCAAAGTGCCGTCTGCATTTCACAAACTTGCTTCTATTGCTTTACCCTCGTTTTTTGCTAATGCATCCACGCCAGCGAAAAGGGCCCTGCATTCTCTGGACGTTAAGAGGGCCCTGAAGTTTTGTCTGAGTGGCACGCAGGACTTCAGTAAGTCACGGCAGATGTTTTTGGTGTATGGGCCATCCAGCAAGGGGCAGGCCATCTCCAAACAGGATGGATGTCCTCTACAATCTCCTTTTATCACACTAAAGCTGGCAAGCCTTTGAAGGGGATACCGAAGGCTCATTCTACGCGGTCCACAGCGTTGTCAGCAGTGTTGTGGTCTGGGATACCGCTGGTGGACATTTGTTAGGCAGCCTCCTGGGCCTCAAACGCCTGTTCCAAGGTAGGCCCAGCAGCTTTGGGTTTTTTCTATGTGCTATATCACTTGCTGGGTTTGTTTCATGGATGTGATGAAGTAGTGTTTTGGTTTGCCTGTGACACACCGCAACGCATTGGTTGTACTGCTATGTAATCTATTCACAGCATGTGAATCCATGAAAGATCCAATGCTGGAGAAGGGAGTAGTTTCTTACCTGTAACTCCATTTCTTCACCGTTTGTATCTTTCATGGATTCACATGTGCCCGCCGGCCGCCCCTGCAGGCAAACCCGATTCCAGGTTCCTTCTACTTTGGAGGTTAAAATCTGAAGGGAAGCTGCGGGGGCGGGGCTATTTATACCAGGCGTCTTATTGGTGGGGCCTAAAGCACTCAAAGTATGTTGATAGGACACTAAAGTGTCGAAGTTATCCATAGGAAAACGCTAAATTAAAGTTACCGAAGTTTCCCAGCCTGACTGGGAAATATTCACAGCATGTGAATCCATGAAAGATACCAACCTGAAGTTACAGGTAAGAAACTGCTCCCTTTTGTGGACGACTCCTTGCTGTATGTTACCAGACCGCCCCACATGGTTCCCATGGTGTGTTTTTATTCATTTGTACAGCGCTCCGAAACCTGAGGTATCTGGCTGCATTACTTATTACTTAGTTTAAGTCATTTTCGAGATCATAACAGTAAAGTTCCATCATACATTACAGGAAAAGCAAGTTATTTACAACATATATCAAGAAGTTACTATCCATTTACCATCTATATATGCATTATTCCAAGAGCAGATGAGGCATCTGGGAGGGACTCTTCTAGGTGATGTCTAGATTCATTGGGCTAAAGAAGACAGCCAAGTTTTAGTGTCTTTCCTGAACTTATAATGGGATGAGGCTACTCTTGGGGGGGGGGGGTGGGGTGAGGCAGTGTGTTCCAAAGCTGTGATGCTAAAACTGAGAAGTTGCTCCCTCCTGCTTTCTTGAGTTTAAAATTAGGGATCTTCAAACTGTTGGCCTGCGAGGATCTGATAGGGTGCACTGAGGTGTTTGGTGAATTTATCTGCTAGATAAGAGGGGGCCAAGTTGGTAAGGCTTTTGTAGGTGAGGTTTAAGGCTTTGAATGTAATTCTGTCCTTGATGGCGGGCCATTTAGTAGTGCGCCTGAAATGTGTTGTGTTCTCTGGATGCTAAGCGGTGTTCTGAGGGCATTATTTTGGAGTATTTTCAGTTTACTGATATTGTGTTTGCTGGTACCAAGATAGAGGGCATTGCAATAAACTAGCTTCGACAAGATGAGGGCTTGCGCTAGTGTGATGCAGCTGTCTCTGGAAAGAAAGGGTTTGCAAGCGTGAATACGTTTTTAAAGTGTACCTAGTGGCAGTTAACTTGTTTGTTTAAATTTAAGGCAGAGTCCAAATAAAAACTTAGAGTCTTCACCTCCTTGGAGACATTAAGGTTTAGACCGTCAATGTCAAATGCTTTGAAAAGGTTACTAAGTTTGTTTAATCTGTTGCTTGACCCAATAAACAGGAGCTCAGTCTTATCGTCAAGGCACAAGCCATGAGTGGCCATCCAAGCTTGTGTTGAGGCAGATTTTGGTGATCAATGTGACGTCTGTTTTCTCCTGAGATGGGAATAAGTATATGGGTGTCGTCTGCATAGTTGGTATAGGAGACACCCAGTTTGTCAAGTTTGTCAAATAGAGGCTTAGTGATGTTGTACATGGTCTGTGAAACACAGGACTCCACAAGTGACTGGTACTGGGTCAGCTGCTGATGTAGGCGAGAACACTCGCATGGAGCGATTGTCTAAGAATGATTGAACCCATGCGTTGGCTTCCTTCGAGAAGTGGGCTGCTTATGTAAGATGGTTGCATAGCACTTTGTGGTCCACCAAGTTGAAGGCGGCGGAAAGGTCTAGAAGAAGGATGGCTAGTTTGCCTGTGTCATTCAGCTCATCTATTTGGTTCTTTAAATCAATAAGGGCAGTTTCTGTCCCGTGTCTTGGTCTAAAACAAGATTGACGAGTACCTAATAAGTTGTTGGTCTCAAGATAAGTTTGAATCTGGAGCTAGGATGCCTTGTCTGATATTTTTAGAAGGAGTGGGACGGTAGTTATAGGTCTATAGCTTGTAGGTATGATTGGGTCTAAGTTTGGTTTCTTTAGGAGGGTATAAAGGCTCACTCCCCGTCTTGCACATGCAAAGTGCAAAAAATATAACATTCCCCAAGTGGGGAATGAGACTAGGAGAACGGGTTGCAAGATTTAGTAAATTTATATTAAGTTGGCATCCAGAGAACTCTGCTGCCTCGAGAGCGCTCTAGCAAACAGTACAATTAAGAAGGGAAAAAGCATCATTGGTGACATCATTACATAAGGGGTTACAAGATTTCAGGATTGGTGGTGAGCTGGGCAACATGTATCCATATGTGCTGCTTTCTCCGGTTTGGCTGCTCAGTTGGCGGGAGGGTGAGCATCACGAGGTCCATCTGCCTGTGTCCGGCCGGGGTGAGGGACGGGTCATGGTGCGACAGGGCGGACCCTAACTAAGCTAGCATAAAAACTACCACTAGACATACAATAAACAATGATCATTAGTATACCTTTAAATAAATCTAGAAAACCTATGAATTGCATGCATGTGATTATACCATCTTTCATTGGGACTTTTATGGGGTACAAGGCGTGGACGGCTTGCCCTCTGATAACCCGGGTGACTGGGTGGTTCTTAGCACATCAAGGCAAGTGGGCAGTTGTGTTGGTTTTAGGGCACAATATACTGAGACAGAGGTCTAGGTTTATTGGGGTCACAGTGGGGTGGGCTGCACAGCAGGGTCACACTTATGGTACATCAAGAAAATACCTTAGGAGGGCACAAGGTTACATTGGCAGTAATTTTCCAACAGCGAGGCCATGGGGGCAGGGGCAGGTTTGCGGAGATGTATGAGCTACAAGGCATGGTTCGAGCCGGTTCTCACAGGACAGTGATCACAGAGAAAGAGTGAGATGCTACATTATATTTGTTTCAATTATTCCCTCCGTGAGAAAGCGAGTTGTGAAGCTTTCAGACAGGGATGAAAAGGTGGGGGCCATGAGCGCACTGCGCGGCGCTGCAGAGGGGAGAGAAGCCTTTTCGTACTATCTAAGTGAGGCCTAGTCCAAAGATGGAGTCGAGGGCACACAAAATGGAAGCCAAGTCTCTCTGGCAATAGCCCCATTTATGCTAATGTTAGCATATGTGCAATGGAGGCGTCCCCCGCCATTACATGAGCAAGTGGTCCATAGTGTGCAGAATGTGCGAGGGGGGGCCCAAACGAGCCCTCACCCCCACACAAGGGGAAGCACCCAAGAATCTTGGTAGGGACAGTACATGAGTGAAATGAGGAGTTGATGACTGAGGAAATAAAAGGTGCTAGTTCTCTAGCTGCCTCTGGATGGTTTGAGTGACTTAATTATATTCTCCACTTCAGAAATATATTGTTTACCAGATTCCAACTGTTTAGGAGAGGTTTCCAGGGTCTGAGAGTCATTGAGGAGGAGGGATGTTTTTTTACTTCAATTTTATCTTGGAGCATGGTGATTTTGTTGCACAGGGTGTTTTTGGTTTTGGTGCACCAAGTTTTGTCTTTGGTACATGTGTCGATGGGAGTGGCAGGAGATTAAAGTTCTCTGAGTGCTGAATAGTTCTCTAGTGCTAGTTGGCATTTGTAATCCTTTCAATGAATGAATTACTCTTTGTTTGGCAGATTTCCTGTTTATATCTTGCAGATATATTAGTGAGATTTTCCTTGTTCTGCTTGGAAGGGTTATTTTTCCAGAGGGATTCGAGGCGTTTTCTTTCGTTACATATGGCTTTAAGGCTAGGCATAAAGCAGGTATTCAGATGAGCTCGTGGTTTGCCTTTGCGTAGTTTTATTGGTGCTATTGTATTGATAGCTTGGTTAAGGATTGAGTTCAACCAGTGCAACAGGGTCTTTACTGAGATCTGAGATATTAGTGATGGGGTGGAGAAGAGTATATTTAATTTATTTCTCGTTAAAGCGGGGTGGGGGGGGTGTCCAAATGGAGGAGTTAATTGATGGGATGTCTTGGGATGGTAAAGGAAATGAAGTGGTGGTCTGTCCATGCACAAGGTACATTGTCAGTTATAGAGGCCTTGCAATTATTATCTGCAAGCCAATCGAGAGTACAGCCTTTCAAATGGGTAGGCGTCTTAATCCTGAGGGTAAGGCCTGCCTCTGAAATAGTGTTAGCAATGGAAGTAGCATTGGCGTCATTGGGATTATTAAGTCTAAGGTTGAAATGGCCAAGAATTATAGTTTGCGAGCCAGGTTTGGTGTTGGAAATAAGGTGGTGATATCTTCCTCGAAGGTTGCGATAGGGCCAGGTGGCCTATATAGTAAGTGCACGGTAATGGTACGAGCGTCTGATGGAGGTAGTTTTACTGATGGGACTTCTGCAAAGTGGCATGGAGGATGCAGAGTGACTCTGAAGCATAGGTTAGATTTGGCTATAAAGGCAAGGATCTGGCATTGATGAGCGTCCCTGAGATTACTGGTAATTTCTTGTCTTGACAGTTCTGGAAGTGGCTGTGCTGTTTAGGTAATAGCTGAGGGGGAAGGTTCTGCGCAAGGTATGTGTATAGTCTGCCTGTTGTGTGGCATTGGTAAGTTTGGTGTCTTACGAGCTAAGGGTGTATGTAAGGAATTTTGTTGAGCCTAGATCCTAGCCAATAATTCCTAAGGCTAGTTGGGTAAGGTTGGTTCAGCGACAAATCTTTGAATCCATTGGGTAGGAGTCAGTGCATATGATGGGCTGTTTGCATACTGTTGGAAAGTTTGGAGCGTTACGCAAGGTTATCGGGATTCAAAATCAACTTGGGGAAGTCAGTGGCGTATGTGGTGGGAAGGGAATATATTGCAGGGCACCCATTCAGGGTGCAGGATGACACTTTCGATACTTTGCGGTCCAGGTATCACGTTTTGAGGACCTCTTCCCTGGGAACTTTCTTCCCCTCTGGTCGGCCATTAAAAAGAGATGGATGGAATGCCTGCTTGAATTGCATAAAGATGGTCTTGCTCCCCAAATTTCTGTTTTTATTTCAGATGCTGCCCATAGTAATACCCACTACATTCTTTTCAGAAGTGAAGGTAGCCATGTTGAGGTTTCTTTGGGCGGGGTCTAGGCATAGGATCGCATACAAGACACTGATCCTGCCAAAAGAGGAGGGAGGGGTGGGGTTCCCCGATCTGATGACTTACTATAGAGCAACCCAGCTCCGGGTCCTAGTGGATCACTTTGTCCCACTGTCAAGGAAGCAATGGGTGGCAGTGGACAATGCGGTAATGGTGTAATGACCCTTGCCCTCGCTGGCAAATCAGCCTTCCAGTTAGGGCCAGGTCAAAGGCCTTACAACCTCATCCAAGACTCTCTTGGAGTCAGACCTGGCACTTTTGGCGCCAGGCTCATAATCATCATGAAGACCAACATTTTACTTGGGATTATTTAACTTGGGGGTGGGGTGGCGGGGGGTTCAGCCAACATGGAGGCACACACAGCTCAGTTACAAGGAACTGAGCTATGCGGTCTAGTCTTGTGGGCGTGGCAGGCCTGGGACTACTTTACCTGGACTACTTTGGGTGTGGCAGGCCTGGGACTATTTTACCTGGACTACTTTACCTGAGACTATTTAAACCGCACCCAAACAGAACATGCTTTGCGTTATTCTGCTGTGGGCAGCGTAATGCTCACTGTGTCCAGTTCTTTGATGCCAGCTTGCCTGAAACCAAGGACCTGCAGAAAGAGAAGGAACACTACAAAACTTACCTGGAACAGTATTAAGCAGAGCCGGTCAAATGTGGGAAGGGGACACCTTAATTTCTTTAAAGCAAGCTAGATGAGGCCTTTGGCCTTCGTAACATGTCGCCTTTCTGGTTCTTGCAACTGAAGGGGGCTCTTTTGGAAGACCGGTGGGGTGAAAATCTGAGAAGGGAACTGATGTCTTTTGAAACGTTCCTGATCACGCAGAGGGGTTTCAGAGGGCAAATAGCTGTGCTGTACTAGATAATCCTTTTGGCGAATCCACGAGAACCCCTGCCATCTACAGCCAAATGTGGGCACGACCTGGGTAGAAACATCAGAAACGCCTATGGGCCCGAATGTGAGAGGGCTAACCGCTCAACGGCTTCACGTCAATATCGACAACGGGCCTTGAAGTTATTGCATAGATGTAACTACCCCAATGAGAATCGCGCCAATGAGAGGGATACCACCTGAGGTGTTTGAAGTGTCATAGAGAAAAACGGGACTACATCCATATGTGGTGGGGCTGTACAAGGGTGGAGGTGTACTGGAGGGAGGTTCTCTTGGATAAAAGGGGTAGGTGGGATTCAGAGTGAGCTTTCACCATGGCTTCTCCTTTTCGGGGTTGACAAGGGAGAGGAGCCGGAACCAGATTGGGGGATGGGGGGATGGGGGGGGGGGTGGCACATGCTTCAGGTCATGTTGGTATTGGCCAGATGTTGTCTGGCCCAGCTGTGGAAAAGCTCATGAATGATGGTGGAAAAGGAGTTGGTATTAAAGACTTGCTCTATATATGATATGGAGTACCTCACTCACTTCCTGGATAACTCCAGGTCTGACATTGAAGGTTCGTGGCCCTCTTTATTTGAAAAGTATGGGTGGAGTTGTTGATGTAGGAAGGGGGAGGACTGGGAGGTGAGGAAGGGGTGACCACCAAGAGGGGTGGTTGCTACTGCGAGGGGACACCCTTGGACAATGTATGAACAATGAGTAATCTGGGAAGAGCTTTCCTGACTCGCACTATGTTGGAAAAAGGGTACAATCCTCTGTTCAAACTGCGTAGAGACAATTGAACTCGGCTGTATGGGCGGGGTAGCGTTTCAATGTGTTGGTTGCAGGGAAACGCCACATGACTGACCTGTGCTTTGAGTAAAAGGCCAATGAAGTTTAATTTTGGATAAAGAAATCCTGCAGTTGCTCAGCTCTGTGGATTTCAGGGGCTGTGTTCCAGGAATGATCCATGGCAGGACTTTGGTGATTTCTCTGCTCCTGATGAAGGGATCGGGACAGTTCTGCTGCAGCGAGTCTTGGGGCACAGCAGCAAGGCAGCCACGAAGTTCGTCACCACAGCTGGGTAACACAGTGACTGTGTATTGTTGGGTTCAGGCATACTCTCCTAATTCCAGACCTAGGAATGGTAGGTGTACGAAACCCGGTGGGAGAGTGCCTTATACCCAGATCTTAGTCTCCAAAGGCTCAAGTCGAAACTCGAGACAGCGGTGGTTCCAAGGCAAAGGTCCCATACAAGCTGGTCAGTTCACTGGGCAGTCCAGGAACACTTCCGAGAAGGCTTGTTTGCAGGCTAAGCAGGAGGTGGCGAGAATAGTTGGTCCCACTTTTCCAATGGGTTGAAGCACCCTTGCAGGACTTCTAGGTAGAAACAGGAGGTTTGATGGGACAACAATGGGCTCAGGGGGTTCAAACCTTCCAGCGGGTCACCAGCGGTTCCACGGATCTGCTTCTTTGGTTCAGGATACTTGGCTCCTGTACTAAGTTTGGTGTGAACTCAGAAGATCGACCTGGAATGTGAGTAAGATATGATATGGCATTTATAACATGCCTATACACAAAGGTTTCTAGATGGAAAATACTTCTTATCCAAAATCTCCTTTGCTCCAAAACAAAGAGAAACCAATAGGTGATCTGCTCACATACAGCCATCCCAGATGTGGACCAATCACGGACCACTGTGGTCCCAGCCATCCCAGCACACCAGACATCCTGGCACCCAGGATGTGTATTGGAACTAGACCACTCCAGTCCACTTCCTGGAGGCACACACAAGGCATGCAGAAGCCTGTGAAAGCTTTGGAAATTAGGAATTTCCTGCATCTGCTCGACCTGGGGAAGGCAAAGGGACAAGATAGCCAAATTACAGAACAAAGGACCTTGTGGCATGGCCATTTTAGGCACTGGCCACCGTCCTGGGCCAAATGCGGTTTGGCCCATTCAAAAGAGTTGGAAAAACATGTAAAAAGGAACAGCTGCCACCAGCTCTGTCGAGGGCACACTTTTACATTCACCAAAAATCCATCAAGGATGTTTAGGGCCTTTAAGAATGAAAAAGGGACCCCAGCGCACTGTACTGTAAGGTACTTTGTGTACTGATAAAATGTTACTAAAGAATAGCAAGGGAAAGCGCTGTTTGGCAAGGGTTGTCTGTGGCTGTCTTGGGGTGGTGGGGAACACAGTCTGTAAGACATTTATTGCTGCGATGTGAATAATCACGCCTTTATAATTTCAGACATGTTTGTTTGCTGAAAAACATAGCATTTGTTTAACACGAATCGATTTCTGAGGTGATTTACTACGTTATTAGCACTTCACCTGTCCACCTTTTCCCCTTTTACAGAATTGTCTGTCCTCCAGCACAAAGTGTCTACTTGTAACATCTTTATTGATATTTGGGGGAGTAAATACGTTGTTGGAAGAGAGCAAAATAGCTAATTGATAGTCTTCTCGCAAACACATGAGTAGTACTCATTACACACTAAAATCCAATATGCTGGCGATAGCTCTTAGTAAGACTAGTATTCGTTCCAGACCACAATCATTGAGGTGAGTATTGAAAAAAGCAATTACACCTGCACCTATAAATACCAAGATCTCTGCTGCTGCTTCTGACATACGTGGGTTCTGTGTCGTTTGTAGCACTGAAGTATCTGTGCCACGACCAGTCATTGCTGCTGAAACAAACGGTACAGTCCCGCGCAGCCCCGCCCAGGTCTAATTTTGAAAATCTGATGATTACGGATTCAGTGATTTTAGCTGGTCACGGTGGCATGTTGGATGAGAATAGTAGCGAACTCTGAGCCTAGTGGCGCCAACATTTTGAAAGAGAAAATGGGAGTCACAAGCTTGTCTATAGTCTCTGGATCTGGAGTGGAAGCTTGTATACGACCCCCGAATAAATCGATCAATTATTTCATTAAACAAATGCTAACTATTCAACGTCAATGGCCATTCTCCAGCATTGGGTCTGGCATGGATTCACATGCTCATGAATATTCCCTGTCATCAGGCTGGGAATCCTCGGTAAAGAAAAATCAGTATCAGTTTCATTTCTGATCTGTCTTTCGTAGTAGTAACCAATCACTGATCTCTGTGTCATACTGACCACAGCCAATGACTGCCCTCTCCCTAAGCCCCGCCTCTGGCAGCCATCCTCAGATTTTTACCGCACGTTCAAGTGTTGGGAGTCCTCGTGCTTAGCTCTCGAGCTTTTGCTGCGTGTTTCGTGCTTTTTCAGGTGAATTTTCACATTTTTTCGGTTAATCGAGCCTCAAGCTCCACCGTTCCTACTTCCGTTAACGGGGACCCGTTGTGGGATTTTCCTATGCCCCTCAAGGGTGAAGATTTCGTCGAATCAACTTCTTGGAGGATTCCAGAAGATTTGCGGCCTACTTCAAGATGGCTCAGGACGCGAGTTTGTCAACCGGACCCAAGCTGTTTGGCAACTGCCCTGGATGCGGGTTGTATAATGTGTTTGAGGACGAGCATTCGCGATGCCTCTACTGTCTTCATGGGGACAAGACTCATGTAGAGGAGGACTGAACTTGTCGGAGCGGACCATGAGGGACCATCGATCCCGTCTCGCCAGCTGGGCTCAATGGGTGAGAAGAAGAAGAAAGGGTCCGAGCGGGCTTCTAAGTCCTGTGCGGGCGCCCCGGCGACGGGGGCCCAACACCAGGCCAAGCGCCGCGAGTCCGCTGGCTCCGGGAGCGCCGAAAGGTCGGGCTCTTCGGTCGCCAGGCAGGGCGCACCTTCCCCGGCACCCTCAACCACGAGCCAGCGCTCCGGGTCGGGGAAGAGGAAGTCCAAGACCCCGGGTAAGCTTCGGGAGAAGCCCCGTCCGGTCTCGGGAGAGGGGGAGAGGGGGAGCGAGGCGTCGCCCCTCCCCCTAAGGAGAAGGCCCAGGACACACCTAAGGTGGTCAAGGCCCCTACCCAGCAGGCAAAGGCCTCTATCGAGGCAGAGACCCCGCCAGCGGAGACTGCCTCCGGGACTAGAGTTTCCCTGCCACCAAGGAGGGAATCCTCTTTTCAGCCCATCTTCAAGGCCCCCGTGATGGAAAAAGGGGGGGGCACGGTAGCCTCCTCGAGCTCCGAGTCAGCCTCGGAGGGGGAACTGACCGAGGTCGCAAGGAATCTCGAAGTCCAATTCGAGAGGGTTCGATCCCGCAAGGAAGATCCTCGGAAGATAACCGAGGAAGACGACGATGGCGAGGAAGAGCAGCCTTCCCTTCCGGCGCAGCCGGAACCTAGGCCTCAGGATAGCTCGGCAGCCATTTTGTTTGCAATCCAGTCCTTATGCTCTGAGAAGGACGAGATTACCACGGCCCAGGCCGGAGGACCCGCAACATGGCCCGTCGGGAAGTCCTCAGAACAAGCGACGGAGGACCCAACCCTCTCCTCCGCTAGCCCCCGTAAGGCCTGCAGTTCCCTCCTCATCCTCCCACGAGTCGGGAGATGATGGTACGGTGGGCTTGACGACGGGTTCTGGCGGTGACGACGACGGAACGGGTCTCCCGTCGCACGGGCCCCTCTGCCCGACGAGATTGGCTCGTTCTACGCCATGATCGCCAGGGCGTCCAAATTGTTCCAGCTCTGCCCGGAGGAGCAGAAAAAGGAATGTTTCCTCTATCAGCGCCGGGAGGCCAAGAGGAAGACTGTCATCGTGGTGCCTCTGATCGATGTCATCTGGGAGGAGGGCCTGTTGGTGCTCAAGAACCCCTCCACGGCACCAGCCAAACGGGACCGGTACGAGAACAAGTACCGGGTCCCCGAGACCGCTCCCCTGTGCCTCAGGGCCCAGCCAACGCCAGACTCGGTCGTCTCGGCGGCGGCGAAGAAGAATGCGGCGGGGTCAGGAGCCTCAACGTCGAATTCCCCGCCGGACGGCGACGTAAGAAGTTGGACGCCATGGGGCGACGGGTCATTTAGTCAGCGGCGACGACGACGATCAAAGCGGCCAACGCCCTGGCGATCGTGGCCCGTTACGACAGGGAGCTCTGGTTTAAGCTGGCCCCCATATTGGACTTCCTACCGGACAAGAGGTCCGAGGCCCTGGAAATACTTCAAGAAGGTGAGGTGGCGTCGGACCACGCCATAACGGTGGCAACCGATATTGCCGATACAGGGTTCCGCCAGCTGGGCAACGGAGTTTGCCTACGATGACGGGGTTGGCTCCGGGCGACCGACTTCCGTCAGGACGTCCAGACCAGGGTGTTGGACATGCCGTTCGACGGCAGCAACTTGTTCGGGAGGGCGGTGGACGAATCTCTCCAAGCCATAAAGACGGACACGGAGACGGCCCGCGCCCTAGGAGCCCTTCAGCAACGACGGCCCTTTCGGAGCTCCGGAGGCAGACAGGGGGCCTCCAAGGGATCCAGCGGTGGCTCGTAGCCTACCGCCAGGCAGCGCGCTCCTCGTCTCAGGAGGCCTACAGGGGTCGCGGCAAGCAGGGAGGGCCTCGCCGCCGTCGGCAAGGTGGCCAGGGCGGCAATACCTCCACCTCCAAGCAGGACTGAACCGGCCGTGGCGCCGGGCCCCCACCGAAGCACCCCGGTGGGAGGCCGGCTGACGAAGTTCGTCGGTGTGTGGAAGTCCATCTCCACCGACCGTTGGGTGCTGGATACCCTGGCAAGAGGACACTCTATCGAATTCCTGAAGAAGTGCTCTCACGTTCCAACTGTGGCCAGGAAGGAAAATCACGTCCCGCAATTGCTGTTGGAAGTACGGGCGATGCTCAGAAAAGGCGCCATCGAGCTCGTCCCGAAGAGGCTCCGGGGTGTACTCGAGGTACTTCCTCGTCAGGAAGAAGACGGGCGGATGGCGCCCCATCCTGGACCTTCGTCGTTTGAACAAGTACATCAGGTCACAAAAGTTCAGGATGGTCACCCTCCAGCACGTGCTGGGACAGCTGGAGGAAGGCGACTTTCTATCGTCGCTGGACCTGGAGGATGCTTACTTCCACGTTCCCATCCTCAGAAGTCATCGACAGTTCCTCAGGTTCATGGTCCAGGGACGCCACTACCAATTCAGAGCACTGCCGTTCGGATTGAAGTCGGCCCCCAGGGTCTTTACCAAGTGCCTAGCACCTGTGGCGGCTCGGCTGCGCCTGCAGGGGATTCACGTCTACCCCTACCTGGACGACTGGCTCATCCGCTCAAGGACGAGGGAGCTTGCCGTCGAACACACTGCGCGGACCGTCCAGCTACTCACAGACCTGGGATTCGCCATAAATTACCCAAAGTCCCACCTGGTGCCGTCGCAAGTGGCTCTGTTTCTGGGAGCGAAGCTCGATACAGTGAGGCGCCTGGCGGCACCGTCGGAAGAACAGACGAAGACCATTCCGGGCAAAGTGCAGCGCCTGCTAGCCATGGACGTGGCCAGGGTGAGGTCCATCAAGTCCCTCCTGGGGATGATGTCCTCTTGCATCTACCTGGTGCGCCTCTGCAGACTACGGATGCGCCCTCTTCAAGAATTTCTCGACGCCCGTTGGATGCAGGCGACGGGCACCTTCGAAGACAGGGTCCCCCTCAACGAGGTGTTCCGGCGGGCGATTCAGTGGTGGGGCGTTCGAGCACACCTCACAGCGGGCACGGACTTTCAGACGCCGGCGTACCAGGAGACGGTGACGACGGACGCTTCCCTGGAAGGTTGGGGTGCCCACACCGGAAATCTCCACGCAAGAGGCCTCTGGCTCCCGGAGGAGAAGCTCCTGCACATCAACATCCTGGAACTCCGAGCCGTGTTCTGGGCTCTCAAATCGTTCCTCCCGTCGCTCAAGGGCAAGGTGGTGCGGATCTTCACAGATGACACCACAACAATGTTTTACATACGGAAGCAAGGAGGCACCAGATCCCCAGCCCTGTCCAAGGAGGCACAGGATCTGTGGCACTGGGCGGTCGCCCAGGGGATGTTCCTGGTTCCCTTCCACGAGAAAGAAACACCATCACTGACTCGCTCAGCAGGGAGCTGCGCGCGTGTCACGAGTGGGAGCTGCGCCAGGATCAGGTGGATCAACTCTTCCGACGATGGGGCAAACCCCAAATCGACCTGTTCGCAACAGCGACGAACTCGGAAGTGCCAGAGGTTCGCCAGCAGGTTTTCCCCAGCCGAGAAGCATGGGCGATGCGTTCTCGTTCCCCTGGGACGGCCTATACCTGTATGCGTTCCTTCCGTTGCCGTTGCTGCTTCGACTCATCAACCAGCTCAAGAGGTCCCGGTGCAGGATGATCCTCGTTGCACCGGCGTGGCCGAGGCAGATCTGGTTCCCGGACCTTCTGGACTTGTCAACGTCCCCATCAAGCTGTCGGCGGACGCGGATATTCTCTCCAAAGAAGGAGGCGCCATCTTCCACCATGACCCGGCGTCGCTGAAGCTGCAGGCTTGGCTTCTGCAGCGCTAGAGTTTGGAGGGTACGATATACCGGCCGACTGCAGAGAGGTTCTTGCAAAGGCCAGGGCGTTCTCGACTCTCAAATGCTACGGTCACAAGTGGAAGAGGTTCTCTATCTGGTGCCGAGCACAGAAGATCAACCCCCTACGGATTACGGCCCCTCAAGTGCTGCCGTACCTGCTATCGCTGGCAAAGGCTGGGCTGGCCCATGCCTCCATTAAGATTCATCTGGCGGCTATCTCCAGATATACCAGAACCACAGGACGGACGTCCATGTGGTCCCATCGACTGGTAAAAGAGTTTATGAAAGGACTGTTCCGGTCGTTCCCGCCGGTGAAGGCCCCCGGCCCCGGCGTGGGAACTTAACGTGGTGCTGACCAGGCTCATGGGGCCCCCATTCGAGCCGATACACTCCGCACCGATGAAGTTTGTGTCGTGGAATACTGCATTCCTGGTGGCCATTACCTCCGCACGACGAGTGGGAGAGATCCAGGCCCTATCCTGCAAAGCGCCATACTTGACTTTCCATGCCTCGAGGGTGGTGCTTAGGACGCACCCCTCCTTTTTGCCCAAGGTGCCGTCAGACTTCCATCTTAACGAGCCCCTGGTGTTATCTGTTTTCTTCCCGTCTCCTTCGTCGCCGGCCGAGAGGACTTTGCACTCGCTGGATGTGGCTAGAGCGCTGAAGTTCTACGTGGACCGCACGAAGAGTTTTTGGAGGACATCACAGCTGTTTGTGAACTTTGGACCTGTGAATCAAGGGAAGGCTCTCTCGAAGTCTTCTATTTCCAGATGGCTCTCCGGCTGCATCATGCACTGCCACCGGTTGCCTAACCGACCGCTGCCAGGCCGTCCGAGAGCCCATTCGACCAGAGCGATCGCTGCCACTACGGCGTTCCTATCTGGTGTACCCCTGCTGGACATCTGCAGGGCTGCTACGTGGAGGTCGACGCACACCTTCACGAGATTCTACTGCGTCGATCGGGACTCAAGGGAGGAGTCCAGGGTCGTCCAAGCAGTGCTGCGCAACCTGTTCGCTTAAGGTGAGCCTGGTCAGGAGGTAAGAGACGCTTAATGTTGAGTTGTTGTATTGCTTAATGTTGAGCCTTTTTGCCACCTCCCGTGGTTGTGCATGTGTGTACTGCTATGTATTCTTATATTCATGAGCATGTGAATCCATGCCAGACCCCATGCTGGAGAAAGGAACAAGTTACTTACCTGTAACTGTTGTTCTCCAGCATGGGTCTGGCATGGATTCACATGCGAACCCTCCCGCCTACCCCACTGCGGCTCTTCACTTGGTCATACTGCCACTGTATGTGCTACCAAATCCGAGGAAGGCTGCCAGAGGCGGGGCTTAGGGAGAGGGCAGTCATTGGCTGTGGTCAGTATGACACAGAGATCAGTGATTGGTTACTACTACGAAAGACAGATCAGAAATGAAACTGATACTGATTTTTCTTTACCGAGGATTCCCAGCCTGACGACGGGGAATATTCATGAGCATGTGAATCCATGCCAGACCCATGCTGGAGAACAACAGTTACAGGTAAGTAACTTGTTCCTTATGTCGCCTATTAACACTGATGTAGTGCGTGTTCCCATTTCTTTTGTTTAAACTCTTTATTGATTAACAGTGGTCTCAACAGTTACAGCAGCTTCATTCCCATAATATAGCCAAGTCATCAACTCAATAAATATCTTACATATACTGTTACATGGAAGTTTCATCATCTGAGAGCATTTCGCACAAATGCATGCTGAAGGGACTCCATATGTCCTTTGGTCGACTTGCACCAGGTTGGGTCAACATGTATTGTTCCTCGCATTCATTTACATAAGTGAGTTCTCGAAGGAAAGTGGTCATGCTTGGTGGTGTAGAACTTTTCCAGGCTTGTAGGATACACTTCTTAGCCACTGCACATGAGACGTTGATTAGTCTTCTGGTTTTCTCGTAGCACTTGCCAATGTCTCCGAATAAATATTTTTTGGGAGTCAGCTGTGGGGGTATCTGTGCGATTTCTGTCTGCATCTTGGCCACCTTTCGCCAGAATCCCACCAGTGCTGGACACTCCCAGTACATATGGAAGGAGCCCACCCGTGGGGACCCGCATTTGGGGCACTTAACAGTGCGATCCGTTACAAATGTGGCCATTTTAGCCAGTGTGTAGTGTATTTAGGATTTTGAATTGAATCAGGCGCAACCCAGCATTTAGTGAAACTTTATTTCGTAAGTGCACAATATCTATTCCATTTATCCTCCGGGATGGGCATCTGCAAGTCTGTTTCCCATTTGTCTTTAACCCGGTTCATTGTAGGCGTATAGGTTTGTACTGACATATACAATTTAGAGATACTCAGCACCCCCCCCTTTTGTGGTTATGAGTTGTGCACAGGGATGTGGGGGGAGGGGTTCATCGGGGAAAAGCGGCCATCTTTTCTGGAACGCAGCTCTCGTCCTATAATATTGTAGTGTTATGAGTGGCCTGCCGCCCAATGCTCTCGTGAAGTCCTCCGGGGTTGCAAATTTACCATTTATAAACCTATCACCCACCCTCATCTCTCGGTTGGGATCTCAGGCTTCCTGTATACTTTTATCAAATGTCGGGGGGATGCCCGGAAAGTTCCACAGAGGGACCTCTGGGTTATAAGGTGTCTCCAGCTTCAACCTTTTAAATATTGTGCCCCAGGCCCAGACCGTACAGCTAACTGGATCATATTTGCATGTGTCTGTGTCGTGCGTTGAATATGACTGACTTTATGTCTATCGGGGATGTGGTGTGTGTTTCTACCCACATGTGGCGCTCCGTCAGCTTCCTCGTACCAATACTTCGCAAACTGTGCCTGGGCGACCAGATAGAGCTCGAATTCCGGGGCAGCTATACCTCCGGTGCAGTAAGGCTCTGTCATTTTTTTTCCCGCCCTATTCTGGCCGTTTTCCCATTCGAGAGGAAGGTCACTACCATTGACCGTAATTTGGTGAAGAAGTCCCTGCCAGGCCATATAGGCATGTTTACGAAAAAATATAGTAGCTTAAGGAGGGCTATCATTTTAAGGACTGCTATCCTGCCATGTAGGGATATAGAGAGGTGTTTCCAAATCTGTCGCTTAGTATTTAGTGTTTGTAGTGCCTGATCATGATTGTCGGTGTACAGAGTGTCTGTTTCTGGATACTAACACCCCAAGGTATCTAATGTGTTGTTCAGTCCATTTGAGTCCACAGTTGGCAGCTAGGTATTTAGTACAGTGAGTGAGCGGGAATATTTCCGATTTAGCATTATTCATTGTGTATCCCGAATATTCAGCGAACTCATGTATATCGGCCATTATGGGCACTGTGTTTTTCTCAGGTTCATGGATGTATAGGAGCGTATCATCCGGATATAGTGAGATTATTTATTGTGTATCCTGAATATTCAGCAAACTCATGTCGGCCATTATGGGCGCTGTTTTTCTCAGGTTCACGGACGTATAGGAGCGTATCATCGGGATATAGTGAGATTAGCTGGGTGGAGCCTTTCATGTTTATTCCCTTGTCGCCATGCCTCAGTCTGACGGCCACTGCCATGGGTTCTATTGTTAAGGCAAATAATATGGGTGAGAACGGACAACCCTGCCGCTGGCCCCTACCCAGTTGGCATAACTCGGAGATGGTTCTGTTGGTGCACACTCTGGCCCCGGGGGCGGTGTACAGCAATCGTACAAATATGATGAAGCTAGGTCCCACCCCAAATGTTTCCAGTACCATGAGGAGATGGACCCATGAGACGGAGTCGAATGGCTTCTCAGCGTCAAGGGCCACTGTGACTGCACTTCTGCTTGGATCTATCGGCGCCATTACACCAAACAATCTGCGAAGGTTTAGAGCATTTGACCTTTGGGGGATAAATCCATTCTGGTCGGGGTGAACCAGCGTAGAAACTAGGGGTAACATTCGATTCGTCAATACCTTCGTGAATATCTTAGCATCAGCATTAATGAGCGAGAGGGGCCTGAATGACGACATATCGCATGGGCGTCGAGGTTGGGTAGAACAGTTATTATGGCTTCTCTCATTTTTGGGGGCAGTAAGTTTCCTTCTAGCGTTTCCTCCCAGGTTTTCAACATTATGGGAACTAGTTCCGCACGGAACTCCTTATAGAATTCGGCCCCTAGCCCATCAGAGCCCGGTGCCTCACCTGCCGAGAGGTCCTTAATCGCCTCGTTAATTTCTTCCACAGTGATCGGCTGACCTAGAGCCATTTTATTTTCAAGCAAAAGCTTTGGGAGCTCCAGTGTCGCCAAATAGGCCTTTATCTCAGCGCTTGTTTTCCTGTCTGTTTGCATATAGTGTTTGGTACAATTTGACAAATTATCCATGTATCCCCTCCTCGCTCATCACCACCTTATTCTGTGCCGTTTGTATACTGGTAATGGGGTGTGGTTGCCTCTCATGTTTAATTAGGTTAGCCAATGTTCTACTCGCCTTGTTATCCTCCCCATATCTGCGTGCTCTGGCAGGGGCTGCTAGATATCTTATTTCTCTGGCGGCCAGGTCGTCGAAGTCTCTTATGTGTTTGTGAATTTCAGCAAGGGTGTCCCTATCAAGTGTGCGGCTGTAGGTTTCCTCTAGGTTGTTTCATGTATTTTCTACCCCCTCGAACTCCCTTCTTACTTCCTTTAGGAGACCAGTGGAGTTCGAAATCAATGCTCCCCTAGCCCGAACCTTGAGGGCCTGCCAAATCGTGGAGACCCGTTCTATCGTCCCAACATTGTTAGTGAAAAACTCGACTATTTCAACACGCAGAGACTCCACCACATTTGGGTCACCAAGTATCCCACCCGGCATTCTCCATCTTCTAGCCGGTCTGGGGATGTTTCTAAGTCTAAGCTCCAGTAGTACAGGGGAATGATCAGACAGTGTGTGGGGCAGTATTTCACCGCTCTGCAGCGCCTCCGACAGGCCCTGAGACGTAAAGTAATTATACGTGATTCACTGTCGTGGACAGAAGAGTAATAGGTATATCGCTTGGAGTCGGGGTGTAATGTGTGCCAGGGTCTATCAATGCCATTTGTGTGAGTAGGTGACCCAATGTTAGTGCCATTCTGGTGGGTGGCCTCATTTATGTGCTGGATCTGTCCAATGTGGGGTAAAGTGCCATGTTGAAATCCCCGCCCCTTATTATGGTCGACACGTCGAGCTTATTGAGGGTTTCATATATATTTAAGTAAAAGTCTCAGTCATCAATGTTTGGGCCATATGTGTTAACCAGTGTTATTTGTCTACCCGCTACTCCCCCCCCCACACAAACATATCTTCCCAGTGGGTCTATCTATCTGGAACCCCAATGAGGGGTGTATGAGAATGATGACTCCCCTGGATTGAGACGAGTAGTCCGTGTAATATCGTAGCTTCCCCCATTTGGACAGTATATTCGTATTTACAGCTCCCAGTGCATGCGTTTCTTCTAGCATCACGATCTGAGGGCTATGCTTGGTAACATACTTCCTGACCTTCCTGGCCTTCATCTGGTGGTTTAGCCCTCGCACATTCCAGGATAACAGTGGTATTCTCAACCCGTCTGTGGCACTGCACATATGTGTATTATTACCAACCACTGTGTCCAGCAGTTCCCGTATTCGCATGGCAGGAACCGCATCTGCAAGCCCACATCACTTTTAAACCAGAAATCTAAGTTGCTCCGCTCCACCCTCCGCGGGTCCAACTTTTAAACTTCTTCTCATTCCCCCCTCCCCATATAGCTCAACATAGCTAGCCATTCTCGGGTGACCTGACCCCCCCCCCCACCCGCATAATCTCCCCAAACTTGACGATGCTGCCCAATAACACTCATAACTTGCCCCGTGGGCATTCTTCTGAGCTAGTGGACCTTTCCTGATGGACCGCCGTTGTAGCCATCTGGCTACCCTTGTCAGAGGCTTCATGGCTCGATAAACAATGAACTTTGGTCCACTCCAACTTGTTAATGTTTCTTAACCATTGTCACGCTGCGGGAATGGTGTGGCTTCCGGAGGGTTCTCGAAGAAGTGGGCTCTTCCTCCATGTAGGATTCTCATTTTGGCAGGGAAGATTAGAGCGTAGGGCACGTTGCGCATCCATAGCTGTTTCTTGACCAACTCATAGGACCTTCTCTGTGTTTGTATGTTTGCTGAAAAGTCTGGATATATGTGTATTCTATTTTCCTCATATTACAGCGATGCTTTTTCTCTAGATAGTCGGAGTATTGTGTCCCTGTTCCTATAATTGAGGAGATGCGCTTTTATGGTGCGGGGCAGAGCCCCTGGTTTCGGAGAGGGTGCAAGGGTGCGGTGAGCTCTCTCAACAAGAAAGTGGTACGAGATTCCGTCCCCAGGACAGTTCTCAGCAAATTTTCCACCCGTCTCTCCATGGAGCCCTTACCAAACGTTTCCGAGACCCCAACAATTTGGATGTTATTTCTCCATGATCTAGATTCAAGATCTTCACACTTGCTCTGGGTTTTGCGTAGTTCTGCTTTGAGTTGGGCTATATCACGGCCATGCTGCGAGATTGTGTCTTCATTCGTGCTTATTCTGTTCTCTGCTTCTGTAATGCGCATACTCTCCTTTTCCACCCGCGCTTTCAAGGATCCGATTGTTGCCACAATGTCATCCAGTTTGACGTTGACTGCCAGGAATCCGTTTTGTACTATTGTTGCCAGGCCTGCTAAAGGATCCGTCTCCTGGCTATCGGATGTTTGTGGCGTCCCTCCGGCTGCAGCATGTGGCTGGGAGCTGGCAAAGGAGTCAATTGGGCCGGTCTTTTTCCCTCCTGCGCCCTTTTTCTCGGTGCGGCCCATATGTCACAGCTGTCGCTTTAAGGATGGATTGTGCTCTCCCACATATTTATGTCCAATATACTGGTGACCGGTAAAAGAGTTGGGTAAATGCGGGGGGGGGTGGTGTTGCTGCCCTTATATCCCCACCCGGCACAGGGTGTATTGCTGCAGGCTGAATAGGGGTTGGTCCCCCCCTCACCTCTGGTGAGCTGACACCCCCCCCCCCGGGCCTCCTGCGACCCCCGAGGCACGCTGGTTGGGGCCGCAAGGCCTGCCGCTGATCCACTATAGAGGGGGGCCCCCTAATCCTCTTCACTTTGGTGGATGTGTAGCGTTGTCAGACAGCTGTATTCAGCTCATAAGTCTGTATCTGAGCTGCGCCAGCATTATATATGCAGTTCTTCCCCGATTCACCAGGGGCTCAGGTTTTCTGTTGTTCCCTGGTTATTGCTGCAGCCCAGGATCTTCCCAGCTGTCCCCCTCCGCAATTCTGTGCCGTGCAGTGCCCCAGGATATATCCGCTTTGACAGGGGGCTCCCCCCACTGCGTTCCACTTACTTGGCGGGAGAGGGGGGGTGATGTCCACTTCCCCCGTGGGCCTCCTCTCCGCAGCACAGTCGCTGTTGAGGTGTGCCAGGTTTGCCGGAGCGGTCACGCGTGCAGTCGTTCAGGACGTCCGCCGCGCCTCCAGTTGTGCCCCCAGTTGGAGCGCAGCACTGCCGCCAGCCCGTGCCACAGGGCCCCTCTCTCTCCAACGCCGCCTCAAGGATCGCAGGTGTGCAGATGGCGGCCGCGGCTCCAACAGCCTGCCCCCACTTGCGAGGGGTCGGCTGTTTGTAGTGTTTCACCTCGGGGGGGGGGCAACAACACTGTATGTTGTGTGTGATCCGCAGCGCCCTGCCGCGGGTGTGTTGCCCCTCCCCCCACTCGGCCTGCTTGCAGTGCTGGACTCCTCGGCACAGCGTAGATGACACGCAGAGCCGTCAGACGGCCGCGTCTCAGCCGCCCGGCAGGATTTCTCTGTCCCGCGGCGAACGTGTCCTATCTTCTCAGGGCTTGTTCTGTGGACCTTCCGCAGCAGTGTCGTAAATTATCCGTTCATTAGCGTTGGCTCTGTCAGGATTTATTTGTAACAGGATTTACATCGAGCTGGAGCTCTCCACTCAGGCGGCCATTTCTGATGCGTCCAACAGCGCCCCCCGTGCATGTTCCCATTTGGGATATCTCCATACATGCAAGCCAGTCAGACTGTTAACTTGCAGAATCTATCATGCTCTCCTAGCATGTTTCATCAGGAAACTTGTGATTCACCGGTGTTGTCAGTTTCATTTGTTGCTCCCACTCCACGAAGACCGACGGCACCTCCGAAATACAAAGAAGACACCTCTCCACAACCTATGATGGAAATTACTCTGACAGCAATAAACACAGCTCCATTTGGCCTAGGTTGCTTGTTTTAAACTTTTTTTTTTTAAACAGTTTATTAACTTTTGCAATGTATACAATACAAATCAAAGCCCCAATGTGGGGCAACAATTCTCCCCCCCCCTCAACTTCTTCCACAGTACACAGCTAATGAACGTTTGCACACAAATCAGCCCGTCACATCAAGTGTCCCTGGGTGTTCACCCTCGGCCTGACCGTTATAGGATGTGGATCTCAACTTTAACCGATCGGGGAATCCTGCTCTTAAACAGTCTTAAGAGGGTTGCATCCACCGCTGAGATGCAGAGACATCACCCGAGGCGTCCTGCACCGAGGAATCATTCCCCTGGTCCAATTCGCTGGACATATAGCTCCTAAAGGCTGGCCAGTAGTCTCTAGGTTTGCTGTTGGGAAGAAGCGTCAAATTGTACGGTCTCCCTTCGCTCGCAGATCGCCATTAAGTTCAGCCAATGTTGTAATGTAGGAGCTGTAACGGACCCCCATGTTCGTGCCACCAGTGATCTGGCAACCACTGAGGCCAACGCCTTCTCTGCATCCAGGGCCGCCACCGCAATAGGGACCTCGAGGTTCACATTGTGCATCAGGGTGAATATTCTCCGAAGGTTGGTTTGAGTGGAGCGCCCCGGTATAAAAACTGCCTGCTCTGGAAGGACCAGGGCAGGCATATGGGGAAGAAGACGGTCGGCGAGCAACTTCACAAAGATCTTGTTGGTACTGATCAGCGACAAAGGGTGGTAGGATGAGCATTTTTAGGGTCTTTGTTAGGCTTGAGCATTACCGTGACAAGTGCAGTCCTGTTGCATTCTAGGAAGACACCTGAGGATGCTGCCTCCTCAAACATACTGCGTAGGTGGGGGATGAGCAGGGCTGAGAAAGTTTTATATAGCTCGGCTGTGATGCCGTCCGTGTCCGGGGCCTTACCATTTGGGAGCAAATCTATCACTTTAAGGAGTTCATCCTCCGTGGGAGGGTCATTGAGAAGGACACCAACCTCCGGGTCGAGCCATCCCAGGGCAATCTTATCTAGATACTGGATGATATCATCATGACCCACTGTACTCTGGGTTGTATATAGCTTCTGATAGTATTGCCGGAACACTTTGTTTACTCCCCCCACATCCCTAGCGGAATTCCCCTCCGTGGTCTCTAGCTCTATTATTGGGTCCAGGTGGTGGTCCTGTCTGATGGCCCAGACAAGAGTTCTGCTCGGGCGGTCCCCCACCCCATATCTGGCAGCCGCAATAGGATTGCCCATGAATCTTTCCTCACTATCCATCAGCGAGCGTATTTCGTGTTTCTTAATCTGCAGGTCAGCTTGGAGTTTGGGTGACTTCATCCGAGCCTGGCGGAGCTCCATATTTTTTTTCTTTTTCTTTGGATGTCATGGCTCCGCGAATGCTTTTCAGGACGCCCCCCCTCCTGTGACATACACCAGCCCTGAATATACACCTTTAACGTTTCCCGTACAATCCCGGGGCTTGGGACGAATTCCCTATTTAGTTGGAAAAATTCTGAGATGACTTGGTGCATATCTTCACGGAATGCTATATCCTCAAGAGCCTGCGCCTGAAAACTCCACCTAAGTTGCCTGGGAGGGACAGACGGCCCCATGAATTGCACCAGAACCGGGGAGTGGTCAGACAGAGTACGGGGGGGTCACCACCTTGCTAGACGCACATGCTAATTCTGGAGACATGTGGATGTAGTCTATTCTGGAAGAGCTTCCGTGCACACTAGAATAAAAGGTGAATTCCCGGTCGTCGGGGTGGTGAAATCACCAAATACCGATCAGGGTGTAATCAGCTGCATGTGGACCTGTCTAATGTCAGAGAAAGAGCTAAGTTAAACTCCCCTGCCCAGACTACCTCGTACCCCGGGAATGTCTGCAAGTGTTTGGAACATGATTGGAAGAAATCAGGGGAGTCCTAGTTGGGACCATAAACATTTATGGTGTCCAGTCATAATGTCGAATACAATAATATCGAAAGTCAAAATGTCGAAAAAAAATGTCGAATTACAAAAATGTCGAATTTTTTTCGAAATAATGTTTAAATAAATAATTCATTATATTTTATAAAACATATTTTTTTTAAATGGTTAAAGGTATATCCATGGTGAGTGGGAGGGATGGGGAGGAGGGGGGAGGGTTGGGGTAGGTTTTTTTTTAATAATTAATTATTTAATTAATGTTTTATTAAATATTTTTTTAAAAAAATTAAAGGTATATCCATGGGGGGTGTTGGGGGGGATGGGGAGGAGTGGAGGGTTGGGGTAGGGGTTTGGGATGGGGGGTTTGGGGGGGGACCCCCCCCAATAAAAAACGTTAGTATATGTGATATTTTACATAGTTATTTTAACATTGGTTTTTTCGATTTTTTTTCTACATTTTATTTTCGAATTAATAACTTTTTCTATTATATGTATGTGTTTTCGACATTTTTGAATTCGACATTTTTGAATTTCGACATTTTCGATATTATGACTATAAACCAACATTTATGAAAATGACTGACCGGGCCGCACTCTCCCCGGCCACCAGGAGAAAGCGGCCCTCCTCATTGGACATCTGTCTATGCAATTTAAATTCCAACGAGCGATGTATATAGATTGCGACGCCTCGAGAGTGAGTAGTGAGGGACAACCCATATCTATGGATGCCCCAGCCAGCCTGGGGGGTTAAGGGGGGGGGGGTTTGGGTTCCTTCCCTAGGTGGGTCTCCTGAATGCAAAGCACATTAACATGGTGATTCCTCACGTAATTGGCAATAAGACGTGTCTTTTCCCGTTGGTGAGACCACGAATGTTCCATGTAAGCAAAGTGATGTTAGTATTTGCAGGGGTAACTGACCCCTGGGAGGGTGTCGCGTTATGTCTGGGCTGAAGGTAATGTCCCAATAAGGCACCTCAGGTGTAGTATGTGGTGTATAACAGTTGAGATGGTATACAAGATTGTATGCGTAGGGTTCCAGAGTCCCGGAAGAAGATCCTCTCCCTACCTCCCCTCCCTTCCCGCCCATCCCTCCCTACTAGATTGCAAGCACCAGTTGGTGCCATACTGAAACTACCCATCCCAACCCACGCCAGAAACACCAACCTACCGGCCACTCTAGCCCACCGCCCCACCCGTTTAACTATACCCATCAAACTATTAACTCAATTAGGTGCCGCTGGGCATGGGGGGTGCCGGTGGCCACTGTGCCTCCCTGTGGCGAGAGGCTCATTTACCACACTTAACTTTCACATTTGATGTTGTCATATACACGTGTTGCTCCAGCAATTGCCGGGGGAGGCCCCGGGGGGCACCAGAGGAACCAGTCCACAAGTTATGGATGTGGAAGGGACCAGGTCCCGCCCCAGTTGGCCTATGGTGGGTGGTGGGGTGAGGCCCCCGGTTCTGGTATCCCTGAAGCAAAATGCTCTGCTGATTCTGGAGACATGAAGAACAGGGTTTTCCCCTTGTAGATGTCCCTAGGTTTGGCTGGGTACATCATAGAGTAGCGGACCTCTTTCTTTCGCAGGATTTTTTTGGCCAGTGGAAGGGTTTCCTCTGGTCCTGAACCTGTTGGCGGAAGTCCAGCAAGAGCCTTATTGTTGCTGAGCCCCATCGCAAGGTCTTTTTTTTCCCTTGCAGCTCGAAGCAGGATGTCCCGGTCCCGGTAATTGAATATGCGAGCGATGATAGCTCTCTCTGAGGCCCCCTGGGGAGGCCTCGCTGCAAGCGAACAATGGGCTCATTCCACCATGAACATATCTGTAACGGGGGGTCGTCGAGGACCTCTCTAAGCAGTTTCTCCACAAAGGTTTCCATGTTGTCAATGGGGGGTTTCTCGGCAACTCCTGTGATCGTTATGTTGTTTCTTCTTGACCTTCCTTCAAGGGCCTCATTCTTGGCGATCGCTTTTTTAATCACTTGTTGAAGAGATGCCACCTCTCGCTGAAGCTCAGCAACTTTTTCCTCTCCATTGCTGATCCGATACTCCGCCTCCAACATCCTGCCACATAGTTTTTCAATTTGAACTGCAGACCAGTCCACCTTACATGTTAGCGCATCAATTTTAGCACCCAAACTGTCTGCACTATTCTTCAGCACTACCAGAGTTTGATTGAGAGCCGAAATGTCAAGTTGGGAGGGACCGGGCTCATCCTCGTGTTGTGGTGGGTCTGCTCTGGCGTATTGCTCCATCCTCGCCTGTTTCTTTTGATTGCCCATTCTGGGGGTCCACCACAAGCAAGATGTTTGTGGAATTGTGGGGGCAGACAGGCAGCCGGAAGGACCAAGTGTACAGTGGGCCTCAAGTGTTGTAGCTGACCTCCGGGGCCGCGAAGAGGCAGTCTGCAATATGCAGAGACAGGTCAAATCCAAGACGGGAGGGTGGGCACATGTGAAGGGTAGGGCGGCCTAAGCAGATCTTATCAGTGTGGAGGAAGGAGGAGGAACAGCCTACAGACAGTCCCTGGGGTGTGGTAATGCCTGACCTGGCAGTAGAAAGCACGCTGCCCAGAGGGAGAGGCGCCAAGCCGTCAAGGAGCAGTCAGTGGGCCCGGCCGCTTCCCCCAAGAGCTAGATGCTGTGGGCACAGAAGGACTCAACAAGCCAGTGCAGGTCGCCGCCGTGCAGGAGTTAACTGTTCCAAGCCCCCGCTGGTAGTATGTTGCAGGCTTTTTTTATTTTTTAGGCGGGGCGGTTTGATGCCTTTGTGCAGCCACCTAAATCTGTCTGGAGTCTCCTTCAAGTCAATTCCCCGTTCTTTATTCCATCGTATTGCGATGTCCTACTGTGTTATCAAATAGGAATGCACTTTTCCTGTGTCGTGCCTTGATTGTCTGAATGTATCACCTGTTGCTGTTGTAAATTGACTACTTATAAATCAGTAAAATAAAAAATATTTTCAGGAGTCGGGCTGATGTCCTGGATCCTGTGTGGATGAGGGGCCCCCAAACTCTGCCAACTCCAAATTGTGGGAGGGGTGACCAAGCAAAGAAATCCCCCCCTGGTCCCCTGACTCACCGCAATGCTGATGTGATGGAGCAGTGGGTTTGCCAGGGACCGGGAGGAAGAGCAGAGGCAGAATCCTCCCCCGGGAGACAGGCGCAGCTCCGGTCCAGAAGGCCTGTGTGTATGCAGCGGCGGGGCGCCTCCAGTCGAGCGGGTGAGCAAGCACACAATGGATGGGGCGGGGACCCTCACGGTGCTGCCCCCCCCCCACCGGAGCCAGCCACTCCCGCGTATCGGGGCACATGGAGCAAGCATCCAGGGGGAGCCTCCAAGCCCCCAATGACCGAGCCGATCCAGTGAGGACGCGGAGCCAGGGAGGAACGAGTCAGATCGGCTTCCTTGTAGTTATCGCAGCTGTTGGTGGGGGAGGGGTGGTCCACCAGATTTAGGCCACGGATCGCCAGGCCCCATAGGGGCGCGAGAATGGTCCAGGAATTTCAGAACTGGATCCTAAGATGCTGCCGAGGTTCTGGCGTGATGCAATGCACTTTTTGCTGGGTAGTTCAGAGCTGGCATGCAGGATATTCAACCATATATTAGAGCCTCTGCTGGATCACACTCAGGCTGCGGCCATTTTACGAGCCCGCAACAGCGCCTCCGCTTGTTTGAAACTTTGGATCAAAAGATAATGCACCAATCAGCACAGATTAACCAATTTATGGACTGGATAACTAAAGAAACACGCACAGATATGAGTGAAAAAAGAGTGAGATAAACATCTATCCGGACCCCTTTGGATAAGCAGTATGACTCTGTCCTGCCTGCGCCATGGGCGCATACATTGGCGATCAATATGGACAAATTGTTATTCATTTATCTACAGAAAACTCTTGGATCAACCGCTATTCACTTTTTTGACCTTATTTCCCATTTGCGAGACTTTGGTGCTTTTTTATTTTTCCCAAAAAACTACACTTACCACAATGCACTTGGCTATAACCATCTATTCCTGGCTATTCCTATTTTTCTTCATCAGAACTACAATCCCCAGAATCCCTAGGGATTTGCTCTGCTTCCACCAGCTCAGGAACAGAGAGGGAGGTGGCCGATTGTCTGCAGGTGTGCTGAGCCAGGTGCAACCAATTAGCCTGCCTCTGTGCTGGGCTGTGCGGTATAAAAGCTGCTGCCTGCAGGAGCTCAGTCTCTTGCATTGAGAGTCCTTCCGGCATCTTTTTGCTTCGAGCTACAAACTTTGTCTGCTGTTTCCTGCTTACACCTGCTTTTGTTCCAGGGGCCTGGCGGGCTCCAGCCTTGCAGCCGATCACGCTCTGCTGCATTCTACCTTCCCCCTGGGCCTTTTGGGCTCCCTGCCTCAGCCCTGCTCCTCTGGGCATCCTGCCTTGCAGTCTGCTACACCCTGCTGCCAACAGCCCTAACCTTTTGGGCTCCCTGCCTCAGCCCTGCTCCTCTGGGCGGCCTGCCTTGCAGTCTGCTACACCCTGCTGCCTACAGCCCTAGCCTTTTGGGCTCCCTGTCTCAGCCCTGCTCCTCTGGGCGTCCTGCCTTGCAGCCTGCTACACCCTGCTGCCTACAGCCCTAGCCTTTTGGGCTCCCTGTCTCAGCCCTGCTCCTCTGGGCGTCCTGCCTTGCAGCCTGCTACAACCTGCTGCCTACAGCCCTAGCCTTTTGGGCTCCCTGCCTCAGCCCTGCTCTTTCAGGCTCCTGCCTTGCAGCCGATCACGCTCCGCTGCTACCTTCCGCCATTGCCTCCCAGGCTTCTGCCTTACAGCAGATCACACTCCACTGCCTTCAACCTATAGTCTTTGTCCACTGGGTTTCCAGTCTAGCAGCCTTCTACAGTCCTCCTGCACCCTTCTACAGTCAGCGGCCCTACTCCTCTGGGCTCACTCCTTGCTGCCCGGCCCTTCTGGGCTCCTTGCCGTGCAGCCTGCTTCACTCCGCTGCCCTAAGCCCTATCCCTCGGGGCTTCCTTCCTTACAGCCCTGCTCCTTTTGGACTTGCCCATTGCTTCCCTGAACTTTCTACCTTGTACCCTACCGTCCTCTGCTATCCACATCAGTTTATCTTCATTATTTACTTTCAGTTATTACAGTTCCTCTGTTTCCTGACTGCTGCTCCCTTGCTTTCTTCCTTGTTGTCAACCCTCAGTTCTTTCTCCCTATCCAATCTTGTTATACGGCTTTCCCTTCATTTCCTTCTGCTAGTTTGCTATTCAACTTCCTTTTCCCTGGATGTATCTGTTAGTGTCTTCTCTTGTACTGTTTGTAAACCCCTTGTACAGAGCTTGTCGGTTGGTTTCCGTCAGGCAACCTCCGCCCCTTCCCTTGTCTCGTTTCTGCGTTACAGACACCCTTAGCTGTTGTTCCAAGCTATGAGCAAACAGCGTGGGCCTCTGTTATAGCAAACTGTGCAGAAGGCTAGAGTTTTCCTAAGGTTCGGGGAATACTCTTTTCCTATATCTGCATACACCCCAAGAGGGAATTCATTCTGTACCTTTTTCCTTGCTACTCTTGCCTACTCTTCGTTCTCTTTCCTTTCAGCTGTGCGTGTACTTATCTGTCCACTTTACTTTGGCACAACCACCCAAACCCTTCCTGGGTGTCCTGTGCCACTCTTAATAGAGTGCCATCCCTGACAGACTCTGACCAACTGATTGTGAAGGAGCCAGTGTTAGCTTCTGCATTACCATTGTTTGACAATGTTATTTGACCTATAGTTGACGAAAGTGCAAACATTGCTCCCAGTGCCGGAGAGAACACCATGAGTAAGGGTCTCTCCGTGCACAAGACCAATGCAGCATGTCGAGCTTATGGCATTTTCCAGTCAGACGAACAACAAAGTAGGCCTTGCAAAGTTGGCAAAGGAAAGGAGATCGGAAAATCACAAACAAGAAAAACAAGAATATGAAATCGATGGGTTTTAACTCCAAAACGACTTCAGGGCAATTCATAAGATCAATGGATCAATAGTAGCATCGCAAAAACAATCATAAAATGTGAAGAAATATAAAAACGTATGGAAAGACAAAAAAGGGTTGCAGCAAACTGGGAAGCCATCTCCCTCGGTGTATCCCCCTCTAGATGATCTTGTAATTGCCCTGACTAATCGAAATAATGAATCGCCTGCGACAGCTCGAGGAAACCAGCTTCAGCGAGTGAAAAAGACAGTCGCTGACATAAATTTGGCGAAACAGCAAGATACTCCCGACAGATACAGCTCGGAGTGTCCAGTCTCAACAAGTGGAACAGGGGGTACAAATCCCCCCCACAATTGTAAGTGGGGGGGGATGTAATGTCATTTATCCCCACCAGAATATGTTTGGTGTGTCGTGGGATCTGTTTTTGAAGTGGGGGCAGGGGGCTGCTTACTAAGCAGCCCTCTTCCCCCCGACCCCCAAAGCATGGGGGCAATACTCTGGGGGCAGATGGGTGATCATCTGCCCCCAGGGGAGGGGGCAAACAAAAATATATATATTTTTTACATCGTTTTGGGTGGGGGTGGGTGCGGGTGGGGCCACTAGCCACCAGAGATTTTTGCAAGGGGGTGCCCTCTCTCCCCATCCTAAGAGGATGGGGGCACCCTATGTAGCCCTGCCTGGGGGCAGATTTCTGCCCCTAGGAAATGGTACATGAGATGCCCCCCATCCATTTGGGGTGGGGGGAGAGGCCAATGCAAATATTGGCAGAGCTATCCCCCAAGCCTGGGGCAGTACGTTTTGCCCCCCTGGGGGCAGATGGCAACAAACGTGGCCATCTGCCCCTAGGGAAAGGGCAAAACAAAAAATATATTATATCTTGTTTTGGGTGTGGGAAGCGGGGGGACCCACTAGACCTCCAGGATTTTATGTGTTTGAAAGGGGGGTGGTCCTCTCCCTCCACCCTGAGTGGTTGGGGGCACCTTATGTAGCCCAGCCTGGGGGCAGATTTCTGCTCCTAGGAAGGGGTACATGAGATGCCCACCATCCATTTGGGGTGGGGGGAGAGGCCACTGTAAATATTGGCAGTCAAACCCCCCCCCCCAAGATTGGGGCAGTACGTTTTGACCCTCCTGGGGGCAGATGGCCACACACATGTGCCCATTTGCCCCTAGAGAAGGGGAAACACGAAAAAAAAAACACATTACTATAACTTGTTTTGGATGGGGGGCCCGGTGGGGCTCACTAGACCACCAGGAATTTTTTGTGTTTGAAAGGGGGCCCTCTCCCCCCAACCTAAGTGGATGGGGGCACCCTATGTAGCCCTCCCTGGGGGAAGGTTTCTGCCCCTAGGAAGTGGTACATGAGATGCCCCCCATCCATTTGGGGTGGGGGGAGAGGCCAATGCAAATATTGGCAGAGCTACCCACCAAGCCTGGGGCAGTACGTTTTGCCCCCCTGGGGGCAGATGGCCACACACGTGCCCATCTGCCCCTAGGGAAGGGGCAAAACAAAAAATATATTATATCTTGTTTTGGGTGGGGGTGGGAGAAGCGGGTGGACCCACTAGACCTCCAGGATTTCATGTGTTTGAAAGGGGGGTGGGCTTCTCCCTCCACCCTGAGTGGATGGGGGCACGTTATGTAGCCCTTTGTGCCCCTAGGAAGGGGTACATGAGATGCCCCCCATCCATTTGGGGTGCGGGGGAGAGGCCACTACAAATATTGGCAGATCCGGCCTCCAAGCCTGGGGCAGTACGTTTTGCCCCCCCCCCCCCGGGGGGAAGATGGCCACACACATGTGCCCATCTGCCCCTAGGAAAGGGGCAAAATAAAAATAAAACAAATTATAACTTGTTTTGGGTGGGGGCCACTGAACCACCATGGATGTTATTAGTGTAAAGAGGGTGGCCCTCTCCCCCAACCCAAATGGATGGGGGCATGTCATGTAGCCCTCCACGGGGGCAGATTGCTAAATTGGGGTTATCAGTGGGTTAGCATTTTCCTTTCGCACCCAGGTAGGTGCACCCACACATATGAGGTACCGTTTTCGTCGGGACACCTGTGGGAACACGGGATGGTAGGACATCTGTTGTTGGCGGCGTGTTTCGGTGGGTGGGCAGAGGGAAATGTCTCTGAAATTTGGTCGAAAACACAATTTACAGACATTTCACTCTGGACACCCACCGAAACAGGCCGCCAACAACACATGTCCTACCATCCTGCATTCCCACAGGTGTCCCAACAAAAAAGGTACCTCACATGTGTGGGTGCACCTACTTGGGCACAAAAGGAAAAGGCTAACACACTGGTAACCCCAAGCCTTTCGGCAGAGCAGAATTTGCTCATGTGGACAACATACAAATTTGGGCCTATGGTGTCGAAGCCACCAAGGAAAACGGGGGAACCTTATGCATTTCCGAAAAGATGACACCCGTGTGAATCCACAGAGGTCTGACTTGCGCGAATCACCCTAGAATTTATTATCCACACTCCCCGGCAAAGTCCGAAACGTCACGACCACCTACATTTTGGGAAAAAAGAGGCCAAATTTGGCCGAGATATCTTATGTAACAAAAAAGTTACAAGGGATTGAATGGCGACATACCGAAATCACCAAAAAAAGAGCTTGGCAGAAACACCCGTGGCAGTTAAGGGGTTAAGGCGGTAAAGCCCTAGAAGAGATATCATTTGTAAGGTAGCTCAGTGAGTTAATGCTCCAAATGCAGATTGTACACAGGAATATGTAACACCTGTGTTCAACACCTGCCTACATCTTCCGGTGGGATAATATGCAGAGTGAATGCATTCAGCTTCCGATGCAACACAGCATTTTCCAGGTCAATTGGTTCAGAAGAAGTGGTGGAAAACACTATTACTGCCGCTTTTTCTAATTGGCCGATTTTTCGTGCATTTTCTGGGTGGAATTCGGGAGCCGAGTGGACACACCAGGACCTCCTGTATTTCCCGCTCCACCAGACAAATGCAGCCTTACTGCCAGCATGGATTCTCAGAATGTGCCACTTTCTCTGCGGAGTTAATTGTGCCCACCCTGAGGAAGAAGTGTGAAAAACCCACAAGGGCACCGTACCCTACTCTTTCTGTGTGTCTCTTCCCCACAGGGCGACAGATGCCGACTCAGACATGGGTAAGTCTCAGGTGGCAAGCCTTGTAACCTAGTTGATGTGGCAAAGGATTCCAGACTTCTGAGGCTGATAACATTAGTAGCATTGAGTTACATGCCATCTGACAGGTATGTGTGATAAAGTTGCAAAGCAGTACTGTTAGTGGGCTAAAGCAGGCGGCAATGTCTGCCCACCCTCAAAGGGTACATACAAACAAAAGTAATAGGCCCCTCCCCCATCATGGCTGTATGGGCCCGGCCCCACACCATGGCAAGAATGTCCTCCAATCATCCATGCCCACGAGCAGGGTACCCCTTGTGCTCCAGCATCCCTGTTGAGCAACCTCTGTGCTTTCCATGTGATACTAACATTATTTAAAGCAAAAGTCTAAAAGGTAATCGCTTAATTGCAGCTGGAAATTAGCTCTTGGCGTGATCAAAATGTCTTAACCAAGTGTGACATCATCCCCTTCATTTATAAGCAATATGTGTGTTCTTGCGTTTCTTCATCCACTGAATTACTGTTAGAAATAAAAGGCAAGAGTTGGGTCTCTTGTGTAGGCATTAGGAAGGCAGTTACCAGCCTCTGGCATAATATGCCCATGTTCTTCCAATATTGGCTAGCTGTTGCCCTCTTATGGCCAGGTAGAACCATTATGGCAGTGACTGGCAAATGCCTTTCACTGCCATAATGCCTTTCCCCGGCAGACAGTAAAGCGGAAATAAGAGGCCAATTCAAGACACGGAACAAATAGCAGTTAAAACAGACTGCAGCTGCCATTGCTGTGTTAGGGAGAATATGTTGAGTGTTCAAGCAAGAAGGTATGTATTAAGCAAGCAAGCAATGAGACAAGGGAGAGGCAAAGAAAGGCCAGAGGGGCTCTTTGAATAGCCACATAGCGGGCTGCCCCTCTGGTCACCCCCCTGGGTCCACATATACCCCACTTACTAGGCATCCCCCGGGTCTGACGCATCCAGCCGCGGACCTCTGGAGTACTTATAAGGGGGTGGCCTTGCGATCGCTCGTCCTCCTTGTTTGATGTACCCACCAACCCCCGGAGGACAGTCAAAGCAGCAACATCACACACCTGATCCGTCTACTCCAATAACAGGGCTTACTCAGAGGTACAAGCAAGATTTCCTCTTTCTTTGAAACCGCCATCCTTCCATTCCAAGAGACACACACGTCTCCTTGCCCCACACAAAAAAAGTAGCAGCTTACAGTTGGTAGAAAAGGCTGCAACTCCTTTATTTGGCAGGAATCCACTTACAGGTGATCTGTCTCTTAACGAGCTGGCGTCCTAGCTGTGGCCCACTGGAAGTAATTGCTATTTCCTCTCTCTTACCATGAGCTCATAGTCAGATGACAAATCCAGAAATGCAACATATAAAGACATGTTCTTTGCTGCTGCATCCTTTAATTTTATTTGGTTTTCTTTTCTTCTTTTCTCTTGTTTTATACAGTGATGATATTTGTAATTTAATAAGTACTGCTACTTTAATTTTAATGTTGTGAAAAGTTGAGTTCTTTGACTAAAACACAATGAATAAAGAAAGAAAGCAAAGTCCCCAAGGTGTCCCCTGTCCCCCCCAGATTTTATGTGTCTCCTACGCCCCTGCACCCACATATTCATGGACTGGGCCACTCGTCATCCTCTCTGAACAGCAATATAGGTGTAGGTGTTAATAATACTAAAACTAAGCCAGCACAACATACTTTGATTAGGAAATGTCGGCCAGCCCCTCATAAACAATTCACCCTGTGTCGAGCTACCATATTGAGCATCTTTTGAAGATACCCTGGCACTGGATGATGTTACTTTGGTCGATATAGACCAAGTCGAATTTCCGAATTTATATGACCCGACAACAGTTAGATTGTGGATTTCTTCAGGCGTGGTACTCAATGCGATTTGGCTGGCAAAAGCAGACTTGTTTACGTTAGGATTTGTAATCCTACAGGATCCTTTGACCAATGAAATACCTTGTACACTAACGGACATAGTGGAGAGGCCTAGGTGTGCATGTCAAAATCAGGGCTCACAAATGAGTAGGATGAAATACCAGGTGTAACTACATGGTGAGGAGGGGTTTACAGAACAAAGACAGAATGAGCACATAAGTTTAACCAATTTCGCTAGTTAGAACACTCGCGGGCATATTCATTTTATGAGTTCCCTGAAAAATTGTATTAATGAATTAGATATTCTAGCGTTTCAGGAAAGATGGCTGTTGAATACTCCGATTTGGAATGACGACAGCATTGTACTTCTACCTGCAATATCTGCCACAAAAGGCTGACCTACGGCTGGAGTGCTAGTGGCTGTGAAGATGAGCTCTGGGCTTAAATTACACCCATAGAGTGCACCAAACAATTTTATGCAACTGGTGAAAATTGTATCTAATGATCAGGTGCTGGCTTTGGTCAACATATATCAAAATCCAGCTGGCATATCAGATAGCCGATTCTATGAAGATTTTGGAAACATTTTGGACACAATTTCAGTTGACCCATCGGTTACTAATACCAACATTGCCGGGGATTTGAATTTGCGATGCTTTGACAGAATGTTAAAAAACTGTCCAAGTATAAATAGATGGAATTCATTAATGTCTGAGAGGCGCTTCGTAATGGTAAAAGGATAGTTACCAGGAGATTTACTGCTGCGGTCACCGTGGTCTAGAGGTTCGTCAAGAAGCATAATCGACTATATGTCGACAAATATCTATATAATCGTGTTGAGAAATTTGAGGTTTTCACTCAAACACAGCGCGATCATAATATGTTAACATTGTCTTGCTCTGGAATCCTGGAATAACACCAGATCTGAGAGAATGGTATACACAGGAACTTACAACCAATAACGCAAGGACACGCTTTAAATGGAGTGAACACATCACAGCTGGACGATATTTTGTTGATGAACCAATTAAGATATGAGAACTCCTTTTATGTTACGGCCATTACCATCTTTAAAAGCAATATCGAAGATGCTACTACAAGAACACAGAAGAAGGCCCATTGTTTTGACATAGATCTAAAAACAAAGAAGGCTGAATTCCGACGATTTAAAAAGGCAATTAAACCTCTGCCAGAACTAAACAGATCGGGAGCGTTGAGATCTGCTAAATGCCAGTATAGAAACTGGACACACAGCCAGCAAGCATTGCTTTACCAATGAGATGGCAAGCTCTAACATCTAAAAATACTGCTCTAATATCGACCATGCAACATGTAACACCCCAACAGTGGTCCAAATTAATGGAGTTACAGAACATCAATGGATAAATCATTCTCTTGCCCTGTATGACATGTCCACTTGGAATCTGGTTAGGAGCTCACTTACATCGTGCTCACCCTGGCATTTGCAAATATCAAAGATATAGAAAACTTCATAAAAATATTGAGTGGATCACGGGCCCCAAGGCCAGACGGCCTAAATAACGCCATGCTGAAGGCACATCCGCATAACTGGGCCCTCATTTTACATACTATCTTTGCCAATATCATCGAAAAGCAATGTATCTCTGATTCTCGGTGTAAATCGGTTATAATTCCGATTTACAAAAATGGGGACCAGTCGTTGGCTGAGAGCTATAGTCCAATTGCATTGCTTGATGTAGCAGGTAACATTTTTGCTGGGTTTCTGCTTCGGGACTTTAACATTTGGACCCTACAGCACTGTAAGCGTGACCCACATCAGACTGGATTTGTGACGGGAATGGGAACCTCGGTTAATCTTATGACATTATATGCCATCAAACATCGATTCCACATGATGAATCAACCTCTGTATCCCACGTTTATCGATTTTCATGCTGGATTCGATTGCATATCTCGTCAATTTCTCATTAATAAAATGCAGAAGCAAAAATGCCTGCCTACCCTGATAGACATTATTAACGAATTGCACACTGGGACCTCTTTACAGATCAGATTGAATGCTGAAGGTTTGCTTTCAAGATCGTTGCTAACTGCAAGAGGGCTGAGGCAGGGGTGTATTCTTGCCTCAGCCCGCTTCAACTTCTTCATCTCTGACATGCCTGAGATATTTGCGAACAGACCTGCTGATGTGCCAAGGTTGGGACGTGAGAAAGTGTCAGCCCTATTGTACGCCGACGATTTGGTGTTGATTTCAAAGACCCCCATGGTTTTACAAAAATTATAGCAGGCTTTATCGTCTTATATAGACGCCAACCAGCTCACTGTTAATACTAAGAAAACTAAAATCATGATCTGCAATGTACCGAAAAAAGGAAGAAACAGACTTAAATGGACATTGCAAGATGTTGAGCTTGAGTTGGTAGAGCAATATACGTACTTGGGCATGCGTATTGATAATCAACAATATAACGGAGCGGGTGAGAACAGCCGCCGCTGATTCAGGGCAGCCAAGCCCTTTCCAGGCCCTCCGGGCCTCATGTGGGTAATTTGTGGCTTTTTATAAAGTAAAGTTTGCCTCCGTGCTCGGCGCGCGTTGTGTGCCCGCTCCCCGCTCCCCCTCCAGCCACTTCCTGGTCCTCTTCCATCACCCCGCCTCCCAGCCCGCCCACACCCCCCTCCCCTCCCCCTCCCTCTGCCATATAACTTTTTCCCCCTGGGCAGCCCCCTGCCCGGCAGTCCCCTCTGCTAAGGGCCCCCTTAGGCAAAGGGCAGCTCCTTACAGGTGCGGCTCCCATTGTGTCTGCTGGTGTCCGCTGGGGACGCCAGGCGCCTTCCGCCAGACGCTCCTCTTGTGAGCTCCTCCTGCCCTCCCAACCCACCCCACCCCCCCACATGTGCTCACTTCTTCACCGGGTGCCTTCGCCTCTCTGTGTTACATAACCATTGTAAACTAGGGTTTTTCTCCCCTCGCAGGTTTCTCAAATTTAGGTGGCCTCTCCCCTGTCTGTGCTCACTGTGTTCTGAACTTATGGTAAACTAGGGTTTTTTCTCCCCTCGCAGGTTTTTCAAATTTAGGTGGCCTCTCCACTGTCTGTGCTCACTGTGTTCTGAACTTATGGTAAACTAGGGTTTTTTCTCCCCTCGCAGGTTTTTCAAATTTAGGTGGCCTCTCCACTGTCTGTGCTCACTGTGTTCTGAACTTATGGTAAACTAGGGTTTTTTTCTCCCCTCGCAGGTTTTTCGAATTTAGGTGGCCTCTCCACTGTCTGTGCTCACTGTGTTCTGAACTTATGGTAAACTAGGGTTTTTTTCTCCCCTTGCAGGTTTTTCAAATTTAGGTGGCCTCTCCACTGTCTGTGCTCACTGTGTTCTGAACTTATGGTAAACTAGGGTTTTTTTCTCCCCTCGCAGGTTTTTCGAATTTAGGTGGCCTCTCCACTGTCTGTGCTCACTGTGTTCTGAACATATGGTAAACTAGGGTTTTTTCTCCCCTCGCAGGTTTTTCAAATTTAGGTGGCCTCTCCACTGTCTGTGCTCACTGTGTTCTGTACTTATGGTAAACTAGGGTTTTTCTCCCCTCGCAGGTTTCTCAAATTTAGGTGGCCTCTCCCCTGTCTGTGCTCACTGTGTTCTGAACTTATGGTAAACTAGGGTTTTTTCTCCCCTCGCAGGTTTTTCAAATTTAGGTGGCCTCTCCACTGTCTGTGCTCACTGTGTTCTGAATTTATGGTAAACTAGGGTTTTTTCTCCCCTCGCAGGTTTTTCAAATTTAGGTGGCCTCTCCACTGTCTGTGCTCACTGTGTTCTGTACTTATGGTAAACTAGGGTTTTTCTCCCCTCGCAGGTTTTTCAAATTTAGGTGGCCTCTCCACTGTCTGTGCTCACTGTGTTCTGAACTTGTGGTAAACTAGGGTATTTCTCCCCTCGCAGGTTTTTTGAATTTAGGTGGCCTCTCCACTGTCTGTGCTCACTGTGTTCCGAACTTATGGTAAACTAGGGTTTTTTCTCCCCTCGCAGGTTTTTCAAATTTAGGTGGCCTCTCCACTTGTGCTCACTGTGTTCTGAACATATGGTAAACTAGGGCTTGCCACCTTCTCCCTGTCCGCTTGCGCTTGTCCTGTCTCCCCCCCCCCTTCTCCCTTCTATTCCATGGTTCTCTCTATCTCACCGATCTTTTCTAACTGCTTCTCCATTGACTATCCTGCTCTCCTCACCAAATCTGGTAGGAAAAAGTTTAAAAAGGACATCCTGGTCCCCCAACCCTGGTCTCCCTATCGCTGACACCTACACCAGTGCCTCTAAGGAAAATCTCACTGACATCCTCTTTTTCGTGCCTTCACCTGACCTATGGACCCTTCATATGGTCTCTGTGCTCTCTCCTCTCTCCTCTCTCCTCTTCTCCCATTAATGGTGGCACCCGCTGGGATGTCCTCCTGGCCTCCTTCCACTCCTCTAAGGCCATCATTAATGTCTACGCTAATGGAACCGTCTTGGTCCAAGGCCCTCAGGCCAACCTTCACCTCTTTGATAGACGCTTCCCGCGCCTCATCAACTTCCTTTCCTCTCCTGCTGTCCCCCCTCCTCTATCCTCGGCTAGCTTGCCTCTACCCTCCCTCCGTGCCCCCTCTCTCTTTCCCTCTTCACCTCCGAAGGGCGTACCTCTGATCTCTACCCCTCCCCGGAAGTCCTTCAAAGATGGCAACCTTCTCCACATTGCCACTCTCAACTCTCGCTCTTCTGTCAAACATTCCTCTGATATCTGCCGTCTTCTAGAGGAACTGGACCTTGATGTGCTTGGTCTCACTGAGACATGGTTCACGGCCAGTTCTGTCACCAGCTTTGACACACTCTTACCAGACGGCTACAAGAACCTCTCCGTGGCCAGGCCTAACCGTGCTGGGGGTGGTGTGGCCCTCATCTTCCCTGAGTGGATTCCTGCCACTGTTACTCCCACGCAGATCTACTCCTCTTTTGAATGTCTTGTCTGCGGACTCTCTCTCTCTCTCTCCTAGCCATTCCCTTACCTTGGCTACTATCTATCGGCCACCTGGTCAAATCTCCTCCTTCCTCTCTGAGTGGGCGGACCTCTTCTCCTCACTCCTATTCTCAACTACTCAACAACTCCTTCTTGGAGACTTCAACATCCACCTGGATGCCTCTTGTCCCCTCTCTGGACTCTTCCGTGACCTCTGCGACTCTCTCTCACTCTCTATCTTCCCCTCTGAGCCGCCCCATTCTGCAGGGCACACTCTTGATGCTCTGATCTCCTCTGACCTTCCCCTCTCTGTCCCTCTCTCCACTCCTCTCTCCTGGAGTGACCACTTTCTCCTATCCTCCCACCTCACCCTCCCTACCCCACAGGCAAAGTCACTCCCATCACTGCCACCTTCCTTCTTGGTCATCCGACCCATGAAGCGTGTGTCAGTTGAGGCTTTTGCTGCCACCTTCTCGCCCCCTCCTCTCCCTTCGGCTGACTCCCGCCCTGACACAACCCTCTCCACTCTGCTATATCTGATACTCTTGATATCCTTGCTCCTGTCATGAGAATCCGCCTGAAGCCCAAAGCCAAATGTAACTCCTGGTATGACTCGGATCTCGTCACCCTTAAACGCAAGTGCAGGGTGGCAGAGAGGAAATGGCGTGCTTCATGTGCATCCTCTGACAAACTGGCCTGTCGCCTGCTCCTCCAAAGGCAATACCGGCTCTCCGTTCTCTCCAAGAAGAGAGCCCTCATCCAAGCCCGCATCTCTGCGGCATCTAACAGTTCGCCCGAACTCTTTAAAATCTGCAAGGAACTGGCCAACCCTGCCGCAGTCTCTACCTCTCCTGTCCCCTCCCAGGCCCTCTGCACGGCCCTGGCCTCTCATTTCATCTCTAAAACTCAGGACATCCTGTCCTCACTCTCCTCTTATCACCTCTCCCCCTCTATTCCCTGCTCTCCCTCTGGCCCTTCTGAAGCCACCCCTCAACTCCCCTTCTCTGCCTTTCCCCTTTTTTCTGCTGACGAGGTTTCGAGACAAGTCCAATCTATGAAAGTCTCGTCAAAACAGGTCCACCCCTGTTCCTCCAAAACCATCAAGGACCACATCGACTCCTTGGCCCCTGCCCTGGCCGACTTCTGCAATCACTCTTTCGCCTCTGGAGTCTTCCCATCCCCTCTCAAGCACTCCCTTGTGCACCCCCTTCTTAAGAAACCCTCTTCCGACCCCTCCTGCCCAGCCAACTACCGCCCTATCTCTATCACTCCCTTCCTGGGCAAGCTCCTGGAGAAACTGGCCATCTCCCAGCTTAATCTCCATGCTGAATCTGTTGGCAGTCTTCATGACCATCAGTCTGGCTTCAGAGCCGCCAGAAGCTCGGAAACTGCTCTCCTGAACATCCGGGAGGACCTGCTCTCGAACCTTGATTCTAACATTCCTTGTATACTTATTTTGCTTGATCTCTCTTCTGCCTTTGATACTGTCAACCATACCATCCTGCTCAACTGTCTCCGTGATAACCTGGGAATCACTGGTCAGGCTCTGGCGTGGCTGACCTCTTTCCTCTCTAATCGACCCTCCCAGGTCCAACTGGGGTCTTTCCTTTCTGACATCTTTTTCTCTACCTGTGGTGTCCCCCAGGGTTCTAACCTCTCCCCCTGGCTTTTCAACCAGTATCTGGCACTTCTCGCCCACCGCATCGCCACTCTCTGCCCCTACTTTCAGTGCTATGCGGATGATACCCAGCTCATTTTCAGGCTACCCTCGGCCTCCTCTTCTCCTTCCCTCATCTCTGACTGTCTTTCTGCTATCCAGGACTGGTGTGCCGCCAATGACCTCTGCCTTAATGCCAGTAAGACTGAGATCCTACTCATCGGCACACCCACTCCCTCCTTCCCTGCAGTTCTCTGGCCGGCCTCTCTTGGCCCTCTTCCTGCTCCTACCTGAAAGGCAAAAAACCTCTGGGTCATCTTCGATTCCACACTCTCCTTCTCTCCTCACATATCTGACGTCTCTAAGTCGTCACACTACCAGCTACACCTCCTCAGAGGTATCCTTCCCTTCCTCTCCTTCCCCCAGAAGCTCACTGTCTCTAGAGCCCTGGTTCTCTCGAAGCTGGACTACTGTAACAGCCTCTATCTAAATCTTCCTGCCTCTACTCTCCGCCCTTTGCAACTCATCCAGAACAGAACTGCGAGACTTGTCCTTGGCCTCAAGCCCATGGACCGTATCTCTCCAGGACTGAAATCACTACACTGGCTCACAGTGGCTGCGAGGATGAAGTTCAAAACCCTCTGCATTGTCCACAAGGCCTTCTGGGGCCTTGGGCCAAAATACCTTCAACTCCCTCTTCCTAAATATCTTCCTTCTCGAGCTCTTCGCTCATCCGCCTCCAACTCCCTCATGGTCAGCCGCTTTTCCAAACAACGAGTTGGTGGCAGATCTCTCTCCACTGCAGGGGCCTCCCTTTGGAACAGCCTTCCTGCCCCCTTGAAACTTGAGGAGAACCATCTACGGTTCCTGAAGCACCTCAAAACCTTCCTCTTCGCGTCAGCTTTCTCTCCCCATGTCCCCTGCTAAAGTTACTAAACTGCAACGAATCTGCAACTGGGCCACTCACCTTCTCAGTCCTTGGCCCAGCCACTCTCCCCTGCACTGCCTCCCTGGTACCCCCTGCACTACGGGACTGTGTATGTATCCCTACAGCCCCTCCTTCCCAGCACTTATGTGCACTTACTTGCACTGCCACTAGCTGGCCCTTGTTACTTTCCTGTATGCTATTACCCTGTACTTAACTTTCCCCTCTCCCTTTCCCCTTGCACTTCTCCCTTTCCCCTCCTCCCTTGCACTTGCGCGATCTGAATGACACCTGGCCTAGTAGGATCGTTGTTTGTCTCTCCTTGTTCCCCCCCCGCCTCGTCGCGCCTTGAAACACTTGTGTATAGGCGCGTTATAAATACCATATCATATCATATCATATACAACTACTGCAATTAAGACTTACAATTACAATTGCGCAGACTAAAATGATTCTATACAAATACAGTACATTTTCATTACTTACAGCAATTAAATATTATAATCAGAAGACTACTCTGGTCCTTCTATACGGTCTAGAAAAATGGCCCTTTTTGAGTGAAGTGATTTTTCAAAGACTAGAGGGTAAATACTGGAAACATTTTTAGGATTACCGCAATGTCTACCTACTGCTTGCGTATGTTATGAGATTGGCTTAATTTCTTTTAACGCCCTATACCAGTGGCATTTATGCGCTCTGTTTAGGAAATGTATTTTAGCTAAATATGGAAACACTTTGCTCTTGTCCCTATCTTGTTATCTATTTACATATAAACACACATTTGTGGATAAATGGAGGACAGTTTACCAAATAATGGCGGCAGCAGACCTCCCATTGGATGTTCTCATGGAAGACCCAGATAGGGCCAAAAGAAAACTGTACTTGGCCGACTGGATTAAAACAAGGAATCAGTGTCTTTCGTACTGGGACTTCTGAGAGAATTCTTTTGTAGAAAAGAAATTTCGAATTTGTGAGGTTTATTTGATGTGATATCCCTCAGTTAGCTGTAGAGCAGCTATTTTACATTTTAGATTTAATTTTTGGCCTACTAGATCACTTATGGCAAAACGTAAACTTATTAGCAGAGCATCACATTTTTTTTTATTCTGTAGTAACGTAGAACAAGAAGAAACTTTACTTCATCTCATACTGGATTGTGTTGGCTTAGTGGAAAGAGAGAAACATCTTTATAGACATTATTTGCACTTTAGAACGCTAAATGAGAGTGATCGATGGAATCTGGGTTTTTTTGATGTCACTTATAGTTAATTGGACAGCGATCAGAAACTTTTTAGAAGCATTGTCATTGACTTAAGCATACGTATAATTGTTCTTTTGCAAGATCGTGACAAATGATATGCTTGAAGGAAATATAAATGGCCAGACTTGTAACATCATGGTAATGGTAATTAAGCAATTTGATAAATGAATGAATATCTTGTGAGCAGAAGTCATGTGAAGATGGAATTGAATTGAGAGTTTCTCGTTTTGATTATTTTATGTTATATTAGTAGAATTTCTACACTATGACATTGTTAGTACTAATGTTTGTTTTATCCTTTTTTCTCTTGTGAAACATTATTGTAAAGTTGATTAATCGGCTATATCAATAACAAAAATAAAGAAATAGCAACAAAGTGAAAGACTAAGGGAACCAGAGTCTACCAGTCTTAAGGGCATGCCAGTTTTCCCATAACGAAATGAGCAAAAGCCCAGCGGAGTACAGCAGAAGGCTGGGCTCCACTGGCAAAAGTCAGGCTAGGAGGGTCAGACAACAGCAATAAGTTCGGGGTTCACAACTGGAGGGGATATTACCCATAAAGACAAATCATTTTTAACACCGGAGTTCCAGGATGGCTGGGGCTGATATCTCCATACTGGTTTCAGTGTGCCTGAGTGGTATACATGAATGTTCCCGCCTGTGGTCCTGATTGGACCACTGCTGGAGTGTGTGTGTGGGCTAGTCCTGCTATTGGCTAATGTGAGTTTCAGCTCTTACCTTGTTAAATATAAATCTATTTAACTGCAAAGGAATGAAAACACACCAGTTACGAATTAAGAATCACATTTTTTTATTTCACAAACAAGTGGGACTCCGATTCATCTAGAACTTTGTACACAGTCATAGAGGAAGTGAGCAAACATATGCGGGACGGGTAGACTTAAATAGACTTTATTTTCAGCCCCTCTTTTCCTGACAAAAATACATAGACATGACCTGTGTAATGCAGACCTTTTGTCATGATGCCTACCCCCGGGCAGCTGGACCAAGCCCATCCGCCCCGGAAGCAGGCATCCGGACATCTGTTTAAACCTCAGAAGCCCCGGCTAGGGGCTATCTGGGTTCAGTCCTGGCGCCTTAGGCACCAGGCTCATAGTAGAAATCAGTCCTGGCGCCTAAGGCGCCAGGTTCATAGTCAGCGCTTACCTCAGGCAGACCATGCTGCACATGCATCCAGGCCAACGTGAGACCTGGAGGGACTATTTTTCCACAAGGACTACTTTTCACTCGGGTGTGGTTCTAGGGACTTCTTACCTGGGACTACATTCAAAGCTATTTAAACCATGCCCGATCTTCAACACACGCTTCGCGTTATTCTGCATTTAGCAGCGTAACGCTCACCATGTCTGCAAACCTGCATCCAGCCTTCTGCCATGCCCGCCTCGAACACGGAGCCCCTAGGAGAGAAAGGAAAATAGAACAAGAGGTTAGATTACAGACTTAATCTGATTCCTCACCTGATTTCGGATCCTGCATCACTCCGAGCCTGAAGGGACATTCTTCCGGCACGCGTTGCATCCCAGCTGCAGCGCCGCTCCATTTTCACCAGCTCACAGCATCTCCGACTCGGCGCTGCCTCCGTCACTTTTTCGGTGATTTTCAACACCTGGGCAAAAGACAAGAAAAAGCAAGCTGAGCCTAAAGAGACTAAAAAGACAATCACTTATATTACAAGACTTACCTGATTATCACCGGAGGCTTTATTCTTCAATACGCCGCATCTAGGAAAAAAGGAAAAGACAGTGAGCTAATCTCACGCATCTTTACAGGATAGTTTGGGTAATACAGGCTCTTACCTGAACGCCGCCAGCAACCTCCAGACAGAATTTGCCTCCGCAAATCAACAGGGGAGTGCAAGAGTGAACTTTGGACATTTTGAACTCTTTAAAAACTTGGCAAACTCCGGACTCAATAATCGTCCAGAACCCCAACACCTAAAACCAGTGAAGTAACTGGTTTCTACCCACCCCTGCATGCCACACAGGATGGAGAGCTCACCAATCAAAAACATAAGGTGAGGACACTGACCGGGAATATCGGAGGTGGCAAGTGGGGAGAACGGGAGCAGGGAGGGGGGGTCTGCATTCACACCCATGGGGCTAAATACCTTTCTCCATCTACAGGAGAATATTTCTACGAGTCAAGCTTACAAGACTGGGGGGGTCCGTCCAGATGGTCATCTTTGCCCTACGCTTCATGCTTTTGGAGGCCGCAGCTGTCCGGGTTCGATCTACGCCCCTGATCGAGCTAAATTCGAGAATCGAGTTATGGTCAAACCACATGTTACCTCCAAAGGGTCTGACACATCAGGACCCATGCAGATCGGGGGGGGTTAAGGGACCCTTAACGCAAAAAGAGAGAGAAAGAAGACGACAAATGCAATTGTACCTTTATTGTGGGGCTTCAGGACATATTCTAAGAGATTGCCCAATTAAACCATCCAAGAAAGTAGCCGGAGTAGCTGTTAGAAATCAAACCGAGCCTGAATCGGGAAACGACCACGCCCGACAAGCGTAGAGGTCCGCTTGCCGAGCTTGAAGAAGGACACTCAGACCTCGCATCTAATCATACCAATGGTCTTCATTGATCCTAGACCCCCATCACGTAAGCACGCAGCAAGGGCATATATCGATAGCGGGGCCATAGGAAACTATATGGACCATAAAATGGCTTCTAGGATGAATCTATCTCTCTGCAAAAAGACCGTTCCGGATGTTGTCACCACAGTCGATGGAACTGAAATTGCCTCAGGGCCTGTAACTCATTCCACTACAGAGATGACATTGCTGGGTCAGGATGGGCATCTAGAGACTATTAGGTTTGACTTAATCAAAGCCCCACAGTTCCAAATAATACTGGGGATACCATGGTTAGAAACACATAATCCTTGTATTGATTGGTGAGAGAAGAGAATAACCTTCCCGGATTGTGCAAACACCTGCTACCCGGAAAAACCCTTGAACAAAGGTCTGGCCACAGTCACTACTCCAGTCGTGCAGTTACCTCAGGAATACCAAGAATTCCAGGATGTTTTCCAAAAAGAACAGGCAAATACCTTACCGCCACACAGATCATACGATTGTCAAATCGACCTCATCCCCGGTGCACAACCCCCATGCAGCAGAATATACGCCCTCACGGAACCCGAAAATCTGCACCTACGACAATATCTAGACCAATACCTTGCTAATGGTTTCATGTGTCCATCCAAGTCCCCTGTTTCCTCAGCTTTGTTCTTCGTACCGAAAAAGGAAGGTGACCTTAGAACATGTTTAGACTACCGCGCATTAAACCAGATTACTGTAAAGAACCGATACCCATTACCTTTGATCCCCGAGTTACTAGACCAGGTAAAGGATGCTTGCATTTACACTAAATTAGATCTCAGAGGGGCATATCATTTGGTACATGTAAAGAAGGGCGACGAATGGAAAACTGCCTTCCGCACCAAATACGGATTGTTCGAATATCAGGTGATGCCCTTTGGGTTGTGCAATGCACCAGCAGCCTTCCAGTATTTTATGAACGATGTCCTTCGTGAACTCATCGACGTTTGTGTTGTCGTTTACATTGACGACATTCTAGTGTACTCTTCCTCAGAATCAGATCATGTTGAGCATGTTCGAGCAGTCCTTCAGAAACTACGTCAGCACAAGTTATTTGCAAAACTGGAAAAATGCGTTTTTCATACCACAGAAGTAGAATTCCTAGGATTTATCTTGACTCCAAAAGGAGTCCGAATGGACTCTCGAAAAGTGGATGCAATCCTCAAATGGCCATCACCCAATTCATTTAAAGGAGTACAAAGCATGCTCGGATTTGCTCATTTCTACCACAGATTTATTCCAGACTTCTCACAGGTTGTACACCCCATCACAGCACTTTTGCGAAAAAACAAACGCTTCTTGTGGACCGAAGAGGCTGAAAGAGCCTTCCAAGAGTTGAAGTCGAAATTCACATCAGCACCTGTCTTGAAGCATCCACGTCCCGAACTTCCATACATAGTCGAAACAGATGCGTCCAGTTTAGCCATGGGGGCTGTCCTGTCCCAGAAGGATCCCGAAACCGGTCAACTTCATCCTGTAGCCTTTTGGTCCAGAAAGTTTTCGGCCCCCGAATTAAACTATGCGGTTACCGATAAAGAAATGTTAGCCATCAAATCCGCCTTCAAAGCTTGGAGACATTACCTTCTCGATGCTAGGCACACCATCACAGTAATCACTGACCACAGGAACCTGCAGTATTTAAAAACAGCTAAGGCCCAATCATCCCGTCAACTCCGATGGGCGCTATTCTTCGCCGAATTCGATTTCTTGATTACTTATCGACCTGGTTGCAAGAATGGTAAGGCAGATGCCTTATCCCGAATAGGAATGGGAGAAGCATTTTTGAACACAGAACCAGTACCCATAATTCCAGGACAAAGAATCCTCGGCGTAACTACTTTACAGACTTTGGAAGATATTCATTTAAAGATTCAACAACTTTTCGATTCAACAGCCCTGCAGGACTGGAACAAAAGATGCCCAGATTATTCAGTCATTAATGAGTTACCCTACTATCAAGGGCGTCTGTTTTTACCACACTAGGAACTGCAAGAACTGGTAATCTCCAATTACCATGATTCTTTGTTGGAAGGACACTCAGCTATTGCCAAGACTGAAGCTAAAATTAAAAGACAATTCTGGTGGCCCACCTGGGGAAAGGACATAAAGTCATTTGTGTTGTCTTGTGGGATCTGCGCCCAAAACAAAAGCCAGAAGAAGAAACCAGCCGGTCTTTTACAGCCTTTGGATATTCCGCCTACACCTTGGCACACTTTGTCCCTAGACTTTATTACAGATCTACCTCCATGTAATGGGTTTAACACCATTCTAGTAGTTGTTGACCTTTTTTCCAAGATGTCTCACTTTATTCTTTTAAAGGGATTACCTTCCGCTTCAGTTTTGGCCAAGGAATTCCTTGAAAACATTGTTCGAGTACATGGATTTCTTTCTGTATTGGTGTCAGATCGAGGTAGTCAATTCATTTCGCAATTATGGAAGAAATGTTGCCAACTAGCGCAAATCGACGTGAGGTTATCTACTAGTCACCATCCCCAGACCGATGGTCGGACGGAAAGGACCAACCAGACTCTGGAACAATACCTACGTTGCATGTTACATCAGACCGAGGGCAATTGGAAGGATATATTATGGGTTGCCGAATACGCATACAATAACTCAGTACATTCAGGAACTGGACAAAGCCCCTTTTTATACCATTTATGGCCACCATCCTCGAACCTCAGAACTTGATTCACCCCAACACTTGGAAATGCCGGCAGTGACCCATCTGCATTCTACTATTACTCGAGCCTTTAAGGAAGCAACTGAACATTTGAAAAAAGCAAAGGAGAAATACAAGAAGAATGCCGATCATCATAGGAGTGACACTCCCCATTATCAGATTGGAGATCAAGTTTGGCTGGCAACCAGACACATACCCCTAAAAGGAACTCAAACTTTTAATCCTAGGTATTTGGGGCCTTACACCATAAAAAAGATAATCAACCCACTAGCAGTTAAATTAGAATTGCCCTCTAGTATGCGGATCCATCACGTCTTCCATGTTTCACTTCTAAAACCAGTTCAACCCGGAACAAGATTAGCCAAGCCACCTGACCCCATCCTAATAGATGGAGAACCTGAATTCGAGGTAAAAGGTATCTTGGACTCTAAGATGGTTAAATCTAAACTTTTTTATTTAATCGATTGTAAAGGTTACGGACCACAGGAAAGGTCATGGGAACCCAGTGACCACGTCCATGCACCTCGATTAGTGAAGAAATTCCATCGGAACTTCCAGACAAACCAGGGCCCAGAGGAAGAACAACCTTAGGGGGGGATTTGGGGGGAGGTGCTGTCATGATGCCTACCCCCGGGCAGCTGGACCAAGCCCATCCGCCCCGGAAGCAGGCATCCGGACATCTGTTTAAACCTCAGAAGCCCCGGCTAGCCAGGCTCATAGTAGAAATCAGTCCAGGCTCATAGTCATCACTTACCTCAGGCAGACCATGCTGCACATGCATCCAGGCCAGCGTGAGACCTGGAGGGACTATTTTTCCACAAGGACTACTTTTCACTCGGGTGTGGTTCTAGGGACTTCTTACCTGGGAATACTTTCAAAGCTATTTAAACCACGCCCGATCTTCAACACACGCTTCGCGTTGTTCTGCATTTAGCAGCCTAACGGTCACCGTGTCTGCAAACCTGCATCCAGCCTTCTGCCACGCCCGCCTCAAACATGGAGTCCCTAGGAGAGAAAGGAAAATAGAAGAAGAGGTTAGATAACAGACTTAATCTGATTCCTCACCTGATTTCGGATCCTGCATCACTCCGAGCCTGAAGGGACATTCTTCTGGCATGCGTCGCATCCCAGCTGCAGCGCCGCTCCATTTTCACCAGCCCACAGCATCTCCGACTCGGCGCTGCCTTGTCACTTTTTCAGTGATTTGCAACACCTGGGGAAAAGACAAGAAAAAGCAAGCTGAGCCTAAAGAGACTAAAAAGACAATCAGTTATATAACAAGACTTACCTGATTATAATCGGAGGCTTTATTCTTCAATACGCCGCATCCAGGAAAAAAGGAAAAGACAGTGAGCTAATCTCACGCATCTTTACAGGATAGTTTGGGTAATACAGACTCTTACCTGAACGCCGCCAGCAACCTCCAGACAGAATTTGCCTCTGCAAATCAACAGGGGAGTGCAAGAGTGAACTTTGAACATTTTGAACTCTTTAAAAACTTGGCAAACTCCGGACTCAATAATCGTCCAGAACCCCAACACCTAAAACCAGTGAAGTAACTGCTTTCTACGCGCCCCTGCATGACACGCAGGATGGAGAGCTCACCAATCAAAAACATAAGGTGAGGACACTGACCGGGAATATCAGAGGTGGCAAGTGGGGAGAACGGGAGCAGGGAGGGGGGGGTCTGCATTCACACCCACGGGGCTAAATACCTTTCTCCATCTACAGGAGAATATTTCTACGAGTCAAGCTTACAAGACTGAGGGGGTCCGTCCAGACGGTCATCTTTGCCCTACGCTTCACGCTGGTGGAGGCCGCAGCTGTCCGCGTTCGATCGACGCCCCTGTGGGAACCAGGTGAACGTAACACCTTTGTCATGACAACGTGCAGTGGATTCTGCAATGTCATCTTTCAGACAAGTTATGTTCTCAGAGAAAAGTGGAGGAGTTCGTTCTGTGCTTTAGTACAAGGTAGCATTCCTTGTGCTTCACTCATGGTTTGGATTTTGTCTAAAAGGTAATTCTGCAACCCAGGCCAAGAGTAGAGGCTTTTCAGGAAAATACACTGCATGAATTTTGCGGCACTTAATCTCTAGCAGCAAAATTAACCTCGCCAAGTGAGGAGCCAGGAACACTCATAACAACATTTATCTTCGTTCATGTCTGTGTGTTCAAGGCTTGTAGCTAAATTCCATCAGCTGCGCTTATTATGGAAAATGCATTTACTGGCCTTTCAGGCTGTGCTGTGAGCATAATTTTTGCAGACCATGTGAAAACCGAAAAGAGAGCAAACTGACAGGGACGAGGTCTGAGGATCATAGTTCAATGTGTGCAGCTAAGCTAGTTCTAATGACATGATAATCTAATGCATTTTCACAACCTGGCTTTTAGGATAAGAGGAGGACCCCTGCACCCATTCCTCAGAGATCCTGGAGATCCCGGAGATCCCTGAAGGAGCCAAGTATACTGTGCAGCTATGAGATCCGCAAAGAGACCTGAGACCAGACTGAAGGAGGCCTGGCAACCAACTTCTGCTGCTGTCCTGGTGGAGTCCTGTCTTGCTTGTGATCTTTTGTCCTGCGAATGTGCTATGACCCGTGGAGTGGAGGGACTATCCATTCCCTACATCTACTAGGTGCCCTGCCAAAGACAGCCTTCGGAAGTGCCCTGGAACTATCCTGTGACTGACCAGCTTTGTTTTTTGGGCTACCGTGCTAGCGAAGTCACCGTACCGTTTCGCCCTGTAACTTGGTGGACCTTCAGCTGCCACTGCAAGACTACCTCCTGTGAAATTTCGGCGCCTAGCACAAAGGGGACCTGAGATGGAAGGGAAAGTCCAACCGCAGCTATGGAGTCCGTTTGCATTGCAGTGCGTGGTATGCACCATCCGAAACCTGCTGAGTCAAGTCCAGACCTGAAAGGGGTGCTGCATCAAGGTTTTCAGCATTCTTCGTCCGAGAGGCCTTGCACAAGTAAGGCACCAACTGCAGTGGAGCTCAAACCTGCAACTCCTCAAAATCGATGACAGTGGATTTCAGCGGGAAAATCAACGTTGGACACCCCATCCCCCTTTGTTCTGCCAAGTTTGGGGAAGGTTCGGAGTAAGGGGGGTAAGGTACAGAGCTTTTAACCTACCCCTATATTCCCATTATAAGTCAATGGGCTTATAATAAACCTATTTCTAACACTTTTGGCTTTGGCATTACTTGCCTATACAAGACTTCTGACTGTTGGGGCTAATTGTGGGCATTAATCTATCTTGAACCCTAACCATAAGAACCCTAGGGATCCTAACTGCATTTTTTCCTGCATCCTAAGTTCTGTGGAACTGTAGCCTGATCAATAGCCAACTTAGAGCTGGACAATTTTAGCTAGGGATCATCTCTGTGGACCTTTTTGTGCAGAATACTTGTTAAATGTTAAAGGCATTTGTACTGTGCACTGTCACCAACAGAGTTGGTCCCCAGGCGCTCTGGTGGATCTGCAAGGGAGAAGGCAGGATGGGTTAGTAGGGTGAAGAGGAAGTAGGATAGTGAGAGGAGTGGTGTTCTATTGGCAGCTTCATCTAAGCTTTGGTGCAAATAACGGAGAGATGTCAGTCCTCGTGTGCTGCTGGTGCAGTTTATGTGTTGCAGAGTGGTGAAGTGATTGCGGCTTGCGGTGCGAGAGGTGGTTGGGTTAGTTTGTGAGTAAGTTAAGTATTTAGAAAAAGTGAGCTTTTTTTGGTTAGTGGGTTGTATGTTATGCAGCTAATCATCACAGTGTGGGTGAATGCCTTGATTTCGGGAGTCCCGTTTGGTGAGAAATAGCTAGGTTTGCAAGTCCAGTTATTTAAAAGCAATCCTAAAGGACAGCTAGATTAGTGGGTCTGTCCTGTATAGGGAGAAAGGGGCTACGCCTGGCAGAGATTTAGGTTCTTAGGTGTGACGCGCTCCCTGTTCTGTTCTAGTGGACTCGGTATATTGTAATTCTAATGAGCTAAGTATCGTGGGGTTAGGTGTCGGAGCAGGCGTTTGGTCTCCTCTTACCCTACTGTCTATCTGAATGTGTCTGCCGGAAGTTTGGATGTGGTACAGGCCGGGAAGCTGTGGATGAGTCGTCTAAGTGCTTTCGTCTTGGTCTGTGTATGTGTTCAGTCTTTAGTGTCCTCCTTTTGTGGCTATTTCTCATAATGTCTTATGGTTTGTCGTGGGGTCTGTTCCTTTAGTTTTGTTTGAGTCTGTTTTTTTTGGTAGCGACCAAGATCGGTATCTTTATTTATCGCTGTTTAGCGGTGTGGGCATTCTTGTGCGTCGATGTAGTTACTCCGTGAAGAGCCAGGATTTGAGGAGTTTCATGAAAACTAGGTGGTTTCTTGTGTTGTCATGATGCCTACCCCCGGGCATCCGGATCGTGTCCATCAACCCCGGGATCAGGCATCCAGATACTCATTAAAACCCCAACAGCCCCGGCTGGGGGCTGTTTGGATTCAGTCCTGGCGCCTTAGGTGCCAGGCTCATTATAGAAAACAGTCCTGGCGCCATAGGCGCCAGGCTCATAGACTTTACTTACCTTATGCAGACCATGCTGCAAATGAGTCCAAGCCAAAGTGAGGCCTGGATGGGACTATTTTATTACAGGGACTATTTTTCACTCGGGTGTGGTTCTGGGGAACTTCTTACCTGGGACTACTTTGCAGGCTATTTAAACCACGCCCGAACAGCAGCCCATGCTTCGCGTTATTCTGCATCCAGCAGCGTGACGCTCACCATGTTTGCAAGTCAGCATCCAGTCTTCTGCCACGCCCGCCTCGAATCCGGAGCTCCTAGACAAAAGGAAAAGAAAGGAGAAGAAGTTAGATCACGGACATTATTTGATTCCTTACCTGATTCCGGACCCAGCACATCTCCGAGCCTGGAAAGGCCATTATTTCAGCACGCGTCGCTTCGCCAGCAGCAGCGCCGCGTTATACTCGCCAGTCCACCGCATCTTTCGACTCGCCGCTGCCTCCATCATTTTCTTTGTCGAAATCCAACACCTGTGGGGAAAACAAAAGGAAAACAAGGTGAGCCGAGAAAACCGACAAAGACAATCTCTTTGCCACCATAGGCTTACCTGCTTTACCACCGGAGGTATTATTCTTTAATTCGCCGCATCTTCCTATGCCGCACCTATAAAGGGAGAGAAAACAGCAAGTTAAACTCATGCAACTTTTACCGGACAGTGTTTGGTAATACAGACTCTTACCAGAACGCCATCAGCTGCCTCCAGGCAATATTCCTTTGGACCCAGCTGCAACCTAACGAGGGAATGGATCAAGAGTGAAGATCGGACTGAACTCTTTGAACTTTATAGACATTGGAGTTAATATTCCTCCGGAACTCCTCCAGTACCTTCAACCCAGTGAAGTAACTGGTATCTACGCACCCCTGCATGCCATGCAGGATGGAAAGCTCATTATTTAAAAACATAAGGTGAGACTACCAAAAGGGGATATCGGAGGTGATTAGTGGGGAGAACGAGAACTGTTGGGGGGCCATCACTTAAGTCCACGGGTGGCTAAATCCCTTTCTCCACTCGCAGGAGAATACTTCTACGAGTCCAGCAGACAAGATTAGGCGGGCCAGTCCAGACTGTCATCTCTTCACTACGCATCACGTTGGTGGAGACCGCAGCTGTCCGGGTCGATCGACGCCCCTGTGGGAACCCGGTGAGTATAACAGAACGTGAAGCCTATCTACAAATCCCCACCCGGGCGTAATGGAGACCTCAGAAACTGACCAGCTAGCCCAATTGTTAGGAGAACTTAGGGCAGAAGTGCACTCCGCGTGCCAATAAACTAGTGCCCTCAGGAGAGAACTGATTGTGTCAAAGGAGTGCACTGATGATCTTGCCAGACAACTGCTGCAAAACCCAGCCGGGCAAACACCACTACCTGGACTTGGGGGGAATTCAACCCCCGTTTCATCGAGCAGCCCTGTGCAAGTGGTTCTACCAGGGAGCATTCCTTTAGCTCCACCCGAACGCTTTGCTGGGGACCCGAAAAGGTTCCCCGTGTTCATGAACCAATGCCGCTTGCACTTTTTATGCAGACCAGGAGCTTTTCCAAATGACCAAACCAAAGTAGCCTTTGTACTGTCTTACCTTAGTGGCAGCGCAGCGGATTGGTCAATTCCATTAGTCAACCAGGATGACCCTCTTCTTCGGTATTTTCAGAGTTTTCAATTGAGCATGGAAAGATTATTCGCCAGACATTCACAGGGACAGGCCCTGGATAACGAACTTCTATCCCTACGACAAGGAAACCAGGACCTGGTAACTTATATCGCAACCTTCAATAGGTTGGTGGTGGAAACCGGATGGCCAGAGGTAAAGCGTATTACATTATTTCATCGTGGACTTTGAGGTGAACTCAAAAGATGTTTTGGCCCAAGTTGTGAACCCACCTCAGGATTGCGCAGAATATATAGACTTAGTGGTCCAGCTAGACCACAGACTTCAGAATAGAAAAGCTGATCGAGCTAAGTTCGAGAATCGGGTATTGGTTAAACCCAATGTTACTCCCAAAGGAACAGATGCATCAGAACCAATGCAGATTGGGGGGTTAAGGGACCCTTAACTCAAAAAGAAAGAGAAAGAAGACAACAGATGCAGTTATGTCAGGACATTTTCTACGGGATTGCCCTAAAACCATCCAAGAAAGTAGTCGGAGTTGCTGATAGAAATCAAACAGGGCCTGATTCGGGAAACGACCACGCCCGACAAGCGTAGAGGTCCGCTTGCCGAGCTTAAAGAAGGACACTCAGACCTCCCACCTAATCATACCAATGGTCCTTATTGATCCAAGGCAGCCATCACGTGTGCACGCAGTTAGGGCATACATTGATAGCGGGGCCGTAGGAAACTATGTGGACCACAAATTGGCTTCTTTTTTAAAAAAGACTTTATTTATTCAACTTGACAACCCATTGAGGAAAAAACAAAAGCAAGACACAGAACTGATCAGAAAAGGTACATCACGGCATCAGCCTACAGTTCATAGAAAGCAGATTCCACAATACAATGCAGCATTATTACATGAAACCTTTAGAGCGGATACTGAAGGGAGGCTTACGCCCAGGATTTGAGAGGGAGGTAAATCCTGCAAAGAGCTACCGAGAAGAGTGGGGGTTTCTGAATCTGAGCTGGAGGACAGAGCAGACATGTATTCGCGAAATCGTCGCCAGATATCCCTAGGTCTCGAGTGAGGGTGTTGCATAGCCCCCCCAGGCCTCCTCCGTGTCGTGCGCCCTGGGGACTGCCTGGAACCATTGAGAGTGTGTGGGCGCGTTGGGGCGAAGCCAGCGCAACAAAATACAGTGCACTGCCAGCAACATACAGAGTCCAGCCAATTTCCTGGCGTCACGTTTCAGACTGGGTAGCTCATGAAAGAGACAGCGCATGGGAGCTGGATCTATGGAACAGTCTAGTATGTCTGACATAGAAGAGCATATGTCCTGCCAGTATTGTGTAAGGTGTGGGCAGTGCCAGATCATATGAAGATAAGTAGCTTGGTCGCTTCCACATCTGGGGCAGTGACGTGAATACTCTTGGAACATGTGGTGTAATTTAGCTGGTGTGTGGTGATACCTGTCCAGTATCTTGAACTGTACTAATTTAAACCTGGAGTTGTAGGACACCTCCTGGGTACGCGAACACATTCGGGCCCAGCGCTCATTAGTGATCTAGACTCAGAGGTCTTCCTCCCATTTGAGTTTTAGCTTGACAAAAGAGGGGGCGGCTCTATTCTGCAGCATGTCTAGATACTTTCCCTCTGAAGGCATCGCAAGAGCATAGTTCAGTTATTATGGGGTCATCCGGAGGGATTGCCGGAAACTCAGGATATTTGGCTTTGAGAACCCTCCGAAGTATTGTAGCCATGCTGATGGCTTACGTCTAAGGGGTAGAGGAGGGTCCGACCACTCCAGGAAGTTGTCCCGTTCAAATACATTGTGCAGGGTCAGGAAGCCAGCTTCCGACCAGCGGGAGTCTATAGTTTGCGGACTATATGGGACATCAGGAAGAAAATTCCAGAGCGGGAGGTCACCATGGAACAGATTAGGTGTTGCAACCATTACCCATATTTTGGTGAGTGCAAGTGACGTGCTAACCACCGGGTCCGGTGAGTTGGGATCAGATTGAACAGGCTTAAGAATTAGGGAACCAATCGTGCGTTCGCTAACCTTTCGTTTTTCAAGCCGGACATGAGGAGGGGGGAATCTCTGTACTAAACCAGTAGGAGGCAAATTGGGATTGAGCAACTACCCAGTATCTGAGGAAGTCGGGGGTGCCAAACCCGATCAATTCTTTGAGAGTGGTGAGTGTAGTCAGTTTGAGCCGGACTGCACCGGAGTGCCATAGAAAGGTATTAGTAATGCTGCGTAGCCTCTTGAAGAAGCTGTCGCCCGGCCATAGTGGAATGTTTGTAAAGCGGTAAGGGAGTTGAGGCAGCACAACCATTTTAAGGACACTGATTCTGCCAGCTAAGGAGATGGGGAGTCTAGTCCAACTTGCAGTTTTGGTCGTTAGGTTTGCTAAGTAATTCTGGTAATTGTCGGTGCGCAACTTCTCTACGTGCCGGGAGACCGCCACTCCCAGATAGGTGAAGGTGGAATGGGACCACGTGAACCCCTGAAGGTCGGTGGGTAGTTGTGTGTTGTCTGTGAGTGGAAACAAGGTCGATTTAGAGTAGTTTCCTTTGAGACTGGATATCTGACCGAATCGGGTCACGTCATGTAGGATTGGAGCTAGGTTGGCTTCTGGGAGCGGATGTAGAGCAAAGCATCGTCAGCGTATAAGGAGACGATATCAGCCTGCCCTGCAGTGCGCAAGTCCCTGTGAGAATGTGATTGGCGCATCATGTCCGCAAAGTGTTCAATTGCTATGGCGAAAATTAATGGGGAAAAGGGACATCCCTGTCGCGTCCCCCTGGCTATCTGGAAGAGGGAGGAACATCTATCCTCGGTGCGGACCCTGGCGACTGGGTTGCTGTAAAGGAGTCGGATCCAGGATTGAAAGTTGAAACCAAACCTACATTTTGCCATGATTCTCCACAAGTACTCCCAAGACACCGAGTCAAATGCTTTCTGCATGTCCAGGGTGGCTGCTACCGCCTGTGTGTTTGGATTAATTCTACTGATCACATTGAAGAGCCGCCCAAGGTTTAGGGATGTGGACCTACCTGGGACGAAACATGACTGGTTGGGATGTATGATGTGAGGCATAAGTGGAGCTAGGCGGTTAGCCAGTAGCTTCGCAAATATTTTGACATCACAGTTTATTAGCGAAAGGGGGCGATATGAGCCACACTGGGTGGGGGGTTTGCCAGGTTTGAGGAGTACTGTTATCATGGCCTCACAGAGAGAGGGAGGAAGTGTGTCTACTTCGCAGGCCTCTTCCCATAATGCTAGTAATTGTGGGGCTAGGATAGATCTATAACGTTTGTAAAAGTCCATCGGGAGACCGTCCGGACCAGGGGCTTTGCCCGCGGCGAGTGCATCGATGGCTTCGGTCAGCTCTTCGCCGGTGAAAGGTCTGTCTAGGGAAGCGGAAGCGTCAAAAGATAGGGCCGTAAGAGGGAGTTCCTCTAGGTAAGCGTCGATTTCTGAGATATGAGGCTCATCCGCTTTAGAGTACAGAGATGTGTAAAATGCGAGGAACTCTGTGTTGATATCCTGAGATGAGGTAGCTAGAGTGCCATTGGCCCTTTCAATTGCCGGGATGTTGGGAGCGCCAAACTCGTGTCGAATAAACCTGGCCAGTACTCGGCCCGGCCGTTCGCCTTCCCCATACCGTCTAACTGCCCGGGGATTGTCAAGGAACTTAACTTCCCGCTCTGCAAGGCCGCAGAACCTATCCAGCTCCTGACCCAGTGCTGCAAGCGCTGAGGAAGAGTGGTCCAGAGAATATTGGGATTCCAGGTCGGCCAGGGATGATTCACAGTCAGCGATATCTTCCCGAATACGTTTTAGAATGCCACAACCTTTAGATATGGCTATACCCCTGACGTATGCTTTGAATGACTCCCAAAGGGTGGCTAGTGAGGGTACTGAATCTGTGTTGACCTCAAAAAACTCCTCGATGGAGGACTCGAGTTTAGAGACGAAGGTATGGTCCAGGAGGACATAGGGCCTCATTTTCCATTGTCTTGCTTTTTCAGAGTCATGTCCCCAAATTAGAGAGACGACCACCAGGGAGTGATCGGACAGCGTTCTGGGGAGAATTGCCAGGTTGGACAGGCACTTTATTAGTATGTCGGACACTAGCCATCTATCTATTCTTGAATGTGAATCATGCACCGAGGAGTAATAGGTGTACGTGCGGAGGTTTGGGTTCATCAAGCGCCAAGCGTCGACCACAGCCAGTCGGGGTAATGTTGTGAGGATCGTGTTGGCTGCCCTTGAAAGCTGGCGAGGTCTGGAGCCCGACCTATCTAGGGTAACATCTAAAATCGTGTTAAAGTCTCCACCCCATATGATCGGGTCTGGGGGTAACTTTCAAGAATCGATGCCAGTTGTAGGTAAAATTCAGGGTCGTCTATGTTAGGCCCATACATATTCAAAATGGCAACCTCTTGAGTTTGTAATTTACCAATAATGAGTACATATCTCCCAAGGGGGTCAACATGCGAATGGGAGCAACTGAATTTAAGGTTCCTATGGATTAGGGTGAGGGTGCCTCTGCTTTGAGTAGAGTAATTTGTGTAGTGCCTCTGGGGTCCTCATTGTTTAGCGAATCTCTCGCATTGTTCAGAGCGTGCGTGGGTTTTTTGCAAGCATAGGACTTGGATACCATGACGCTCAGCATAGAGTTGTATTTGCCGCATCTTTCTGTAGTTGCCTAGACGCCTAACATTCCAGCTCATGAAGGTTATGGTGTTATCCGCCATCTGCGTGGAGTGGTGGTTTGAATTTTGTACTCTGTGTTCGTGTTGGTCCACGCCTTCTCGGCTTAGGCCCATGCGTTACCCCATCTGGGGTCCTGTGTAGTATTAGTATGTCACGTGGGCCCTCTCTGGTGGTTGCCAAGATTTTTCCAACATAACACCCAATCCCGCTGCCCCCCGCCCACATCCCTCCCCCAACTTGAGGAATGAAACCCAATACCCAACAAATCATCAACAAACAACTCGGCTTCAGCGCCTGGGGGGCTGTTAGCCGTCCTAACCATGGCACGACGGACTAGAAGAGGGTGAGGATAGTACAAAATACAGTAGGAGTAACAAGTGCATGCAGCTTAGGTTACATGAGTGGAGGATTTATGGTAAAGAAAGGTGGGTCACCGCAACATGTTTATACATTACCATAGATTCCAGCCCTGACACATCATGCTTACGAGCATTTCGCTGAGCCCGGCTCCCCTGCAGGGGGCCGGCCCACAACAAGCCCCAGAGTGACCGTAGGGTATCAATAATAGTCAAACAAAGTGAGATTCTTCCCCTAGGGAAGGTCAAAGCACGGAGGGTCAACACAACAGGAATAATCAGAAGTACATTCAAAGTAGGGGTGCTTGGTCTAGAACCTCTATGAGTGAGCTTAAATGCGGCCCATCACTGCCCCAACTCAACAAATAGGTACCATAACAGGTTGGGCCCGTGGAAGCAGTGGATTAGCCAGGGAAGTGCTCATCGAGGAACCTAGAGGCCTCCTCCGGGATCGTAAAAAAGAAAGTTTTGTTGGAGTATTCAATGCGTAATTTTGCAGGAAACAGCTTGGAGTACCTGACTCCTAAGTCTCGAAGTCTCTTTTTTACAGCTATAAACGATTAGCGCTCCCATTGCACCGCCACTGAGTAGTCCGGGAAGAGGTGGATCCTATTTGCACCAAGGAAAAGTTCTCCCTTGATCCTGGCCGCTCGTAGGAGGGCATCGCGGTCTCGGAAATTTAGAATCCTGGCTATAATGGGTCGCAGTGGTGCGCCAGATCTGGTTTTTGCTGCCAAGGAGCGGTGTGCTCTCTCAATAGCGAATTGCGAGGAGAGTTTAGGAGCATCAAGGAGTGTCATTAGGATGCGTTCCACACAGTCCTCCATGGGCTCTGAGATAGTGTCTTCGGGTATTCCAATAAGGCGCAAATTTTTCTGTCTCGAGCTGGATTCGAGGTCATCATTTTTCTTCTCCACCGCTGTCACCTGGTTGGTGAGCGTGGAGACTTCAGCGCGTAGAGAGCCCAGGTCGTCTTCGGCAACTCCCAATCTAGTTTTGACCTCAGCGACTCTTCCATCCGTTTTTTCGATTTGGGCTTTAATGGAGGAGATGGTCCCATTCATGTCATCTAGTTTTGTATGGAGTGTAGTGAAGCCATCCCGAATGTATTCCAGCATCTTCTGCGAGTCGTATGAAGCCGATGGGGCAGAGGTAGTAGGTTGCCCCTTGGGGTCCTCTGGGACAGGCTTGGACAGCGTTTTAGCGAACATGTTTAATGATCCTTGCTTTTTCCCAGCACCAGCTCCCTTGGTCATGTTGAAGGTCGGGTTCAGGGTCCGGAATCCCGGACGAAAGTAGGCACTCTGAGGTAGTGAGAATTCCACAATAATAGTTGCAGATTAGGGATACTTGGGCCCACAGTTATGTAGCTCCCCGGGCCCGTGGGTCAGTGTCCAACTTATGGCAGAGTTATGCTCCCAAACCTCTTTCCAAGAGATTTGATCGTGCCCCGAATGGCCGGGCCTTCCCTCGTGGCGGCAGTGGTGGGGGCCCCCCGGGATGGAGTCTGTGGCAGCGAAGGCACCAGTGGTTCAACACATCAGGGCCGGTTTAGTATGGGACGGGTGCCGGGGCCCAGGGCGGCGCCCCCTCACACCAAGTAGGCGTATGACAGGCACCGAGATCAATGCTGTGTAGGGTTCACAGGGTTGGATTAGCCGGCCAGGTGAGTATACAGACTAGGGGGGAGACCCAAAAACAGATCCAGTATCCGGGTGTCTCCAATGATATCAGATCCTCTGGTTGAGTAGGAAATGCTAAGCAAATAATTTGGGATCAGGAACCGGGAACATAGACAAGAGTGGGCCCACAGAGGAAGTGTGGTAGGGCTATCTGGGTTAATGTAGCTTTTCGGCCCTGTGGGTCAGGGTCAGTGTCCAATTTGCAGCAAGGTGCGCTTCAAGCTTTCCTGTTAAGCCTAATATGTGTCCCCAAATGTGCAGGACTCAGACCCGTGGGAGGGCGACAACTAAGGCAGAGTCGATGGGGAATGAAGGCACTGTTGGTCCAGTATAGCCGGGTCAGCTCAGTGTAAGGCGGGCGCTGGAACCCCGAGAAGGCGTGTGGCGAGTGACCGAGTCACCGCAGCGCTGGTGCATAAGGTGCCGGCACAGTGGTCATGGATTGGAGTGGGAAGAAAGCGCACTATCAGGGATTCCCCCGTTGGTTCTTCAGTAGGATGTGGGTATATTGGGTATGAAGAGGTGGGGGGGAGTGGAGACCCCCACAATGTCCGGGGTGATGAGGGCTACAGGCCCCGAGTCGCTCCCTCGGGGGCATTCGAGTTGTGTGTGACTGCGGTGGGAGAGCTGAGTGCCACCGCAGATCCGCACACTGGCGGGGGAGGGGAGGGCCCCCGACCAGTCCACGGCCGCAGGAGTAGGATCCCTGCTCTCGAGCCTGCTCCCCGCTACCCGCCCTCCTTACCTTGATGTCGGACGCAGGAGGGGGGGGCAAGGGAGACGGGCAGACGAGCCGCACTGTAACGCGGGACAGCTGCGGCGGCTCCGGCCACTCGCAGCTAAGGCTCCGAATGAGAGGGGAAGCACAGGTCTCAGGCCCCGGGCACCAGCCCGCGATGGTACGGTGCAGCCACAGGTCCGCAGGAGATTCTCTGGGCCCTCGTAGTCCGGAGCTACACACTCAGGTGGCCATCTTGCTTCGGCGCAACAGCGCCCCCCACGAATTGGCTTATAGGATGAATCTACCTCTTTGCAAAAAGACCACTTCGGATGTTATAACCACAGTCGATGGAACTGAAATTGCCTCTGGGCCTGTAACTCATTCCACCACAGAGATGACACTGTTGGGTCAAGATGGGCATCGAGAGACTATTGTGTTTGACTTAATCAAAGCCCCGCAGTTCCAAATAATACTGGGGATACCTTGGTTGGAAACACATAATCTTTGTATTGATTGGCGAGAGAAGAGAGTAACCTTGCCGGAGTGTGCACACACCTGTTACCCGGAAAAAACCTTGAACAAAAGCCTGGCCACAGTCGCTAATCCAGTCATGCAGTTACCTAAGGAATATCAAGAATTCCAGTATGTTTTCCAAAAAGAACAGGCAAATACCTTACCACCTCATAGATCATACGATTGTCAAATCGATCTCATACCCGGTGCACAACCTCCATGCAGTAGAATCTACGCCCTTACGGAACCCGAAAACCGTCACCTACGACAATACTTGGGCCAATACCTTGCTAATGGCTTCATTCGTCCATCTAAGTCCCCTGCATCTTCAGCTTTATTCTTCGTGCCCAAAAAGGAAGGTGACCTCAGAATGTGCATAGACTACCGCGCATCAAACCAGATCACGGTGAAGAACCGATATCCATTGCCTCTGATCCCCGAACTACTAGACCAAGTAAAGGATGCTTGCATCTACACTAAATTAGATCTCCGAGGGGCATATAATCTGGTATGTGTAAAGAAGGGTGACGAATGGAAGACCGCTTTTCGCACCAAGTACGGATTATTCGAATATCACGTAATGCACCAGCAGCCTTTCAGTATTTTATGAACGATGTCCTTCGTGAACTCATTGACGTCTGTGTTGTCGTGTACATAGACGATATTCTAGTACACTCCTCCTCAGAATCAGACCATGTTAAGCACGTTCGTGCAGTCCTTGAGAAACTACGCCAGTACAAGTTATATGCAAAATTGGAAAAATGTGTTTTTCATGCTACAGAAGTTGAATTCCTTGGATTTATCCTGACTCCAAAAGGAGTCCGAATGGACTCTCGAAAGGTGGACGCAATTCTCAAGTGGCCATCACCCAGTTCAGTTAAAGGGGTGCAAAGCATGCTTGGGTTTGCTAATTTCTACCGCAGATTTATTCCTGACTTCTCATATGTTGTACACCCCATCACAGCACTTTTGCGAAAAAACAAACGCTTCTTGTGAACCGAAGAGGCTGAAAAAGCTTTCCAAGAACTGAAATTGAAATTCACGTCGGCACCTGTCTTAAAGCATCCACGCCCCGAGCTCCCATAGATATTTGAAACCGATGCATCCAGTTTAGTCATGGGGGCTGTCCTGTGCCAGAAGGATCCAGAAACCGGTCAACTTCATCCAGTAGCATTTTGGTCCAGAAAATTCTCGGCCCCCGAATTAAACTATGCGGTTACCGATAAAGAGTTGTTAGCCATCAAATCCGCCTTCAAGGCATGGCGGCATTATCTTCTCGGTGCCAGGCATACCATTACTGTAATCACCGATCACAGGAACTTGCAGTATTTAAAAACAGCCAAGGCCCAATCATCGCGTCAACTTCGATGGGCCATATTCCTTGCCGAATTCAATTTCGTGATCACTTATCGACCAGGTTATAAAAATGGTAAGGCAGATGCTTTGTCCCGAATCGGGATGGGAGAAGCATATTCGAACCCGGAACCGGTGCCTATAATTCCTGAACAAAGAATTCTTGGGGTAACTACTCTACAGACCTTAGAAGATATTCATTTAAAGATCCAACAACTTTTCGATCCAGCAGCTCTGCAGGACTGGGTTAAAAAGGGCCAAGATATTTCAGTCGTCAATGACCTACCTTACTATCAAGGGCGTCTATTTCTACCACACAAGGAACTACAAGAACAAGTCATCTCCAATTACCATGAACCTCTGATGGAAGGGCACCCAGGTATTGCAAAAACTGAAGCTAAAATGAAAAGATATTTCTGGTGGCCCACCTGGCGAAAAGATGTAAAGTCATTTGTACTGTCTTGTGGCATCTGCGCCCAAAACAAAAGTCAAAAGAAGAAACCAGCTGGTCTTTTACAACCTTTAGATACTCCACCCGCACCATGGCACACTTTGTCTTTAGACTTTATTACAGAGATGGCCCACTTCATTCCTTTAAAAGGATTACCTTCTGCTTCAATCTTGGCCAAGGAATTTCTCAAAAATATTGTTCGAATACATGGATTTCCTTTCGTATTGATCTCTGACCGAGGTAGTCAGTTCATTTCGCAATTTTGGCAGAAGTGTTGTCAATTGGCACAAATCGATGTAAGGTTATCAACCAGTCACCATCCCCAAACCGATGGTCAGACGGAGAGAACCAACCAGACTCTTGAACAATACCTACGTTGTATGCTCCAGCAAACCGAAAGTAATTGGAAGGACATTTTATGGATTTCTGAATACGCATACAACAACTCTGTACATTCAGGGACCGGACAAAGCCCCTTTTATACCATGTATGGACAGAACTCGATTCGCCCCAGCATTTAGAAATGCCGGCAGTAACTCATCTGCATTCTACTATTACACAAGCCTTTAAAGAGGCAACAAAACATTTGAAACAAGCAAAAGAGAAATACAAGAAAAATGCTGATCAACATAGAAGTGAGACCCCACCGTATCGAATCGGAGACCAAGTTTGGCTGGCTACAAGACATATACCTCTGAAAGGAACTCAGACTTTTAATCTTAGATATTTGGCAACTTACACCATTAAGGCCATTATCAGCCCGGTGGCCGTCAAATTAGAACTACCCTCTAATATGCGGATTCATCCTTTTCATGTTTCACTTTCATGTTTCACTTCTAAAACCAGTTCAACCCGGGACAAGATTAACCAAACCACCTGACCCCATCCTAATAGATGGAGAACCTGAATTCGAGGTAAAAAACATCCTGGACTCTAAAATGGTTAAATCAAGACTTTTTTATTTAATCGACTGGAAGGGTTACGGACCACAAAAAAGGTCATGGGAACCTAGTGACCACGTTCATGGTCCTCGATTGGTGAAAAAATTCCATCGGGACTTCCCAGACAAGCCAGGGCCAAGGGGAAGAACAACTTTAGGAGGGGCCTTCGGGGGGAGTGCTGTCATGATGCCTACCCCCGGGCATCCGGGTCGTGTCCATCAGCCCCAGGAGCAGGCATCCAGATACTCATTAAAACCCCAGCAGCCCTGGCTGGGGGCTGTTTGGTTTCAGTCCTGGCGCCTTAGGCACCAGGTTCATCATAGAAAACAGTCCTGGCGCCATAGGTGCCAGGCTCATAGACTTTACTTACCTTATGTAGACCATGCTGCAAATGAGTCCAAGCCAACGTGAGGCCTGGATGGGACTATTTTATTACAGGGACTATTTTTCACTCGAGTGTGGTTCTGGGGAACTTCTTACCTGGGACTACTTTGCAGGCTATTTAAACCACGCCCGAAAAGCAGCCCATGCTTCGCGTTATTCTGCATCCAGCAGCGTGACGCTCACCGTGTCTGCAAGTCAGCATCCATCCAGTCTTCTGCCACGCCCGCCTCGAATCCGGAGCTCCTAGACAAAAGGAAAAGAAAAGAGAAGAGGTTAGATCACGGACATTATTTGATTCCTTACCTGATTCCGGACCCAGCACATCTCTGAGCCTGGAAAGGACATTATTTCAGCATGCGTCGCTTCGCCAACAGCAGCGCCGCGTTATACTCACCAGTCCACCGCATCTTTCGACTCAGCGCTGCCTCCATCATTTTCTTCGTCGAAATCCAGCACCTAGGGGGAAAACAAAAGGAATAACAAGGTGAGCCGAGAAAACCGACAAAGACAATCTCTTTGCCACCATAGGCTTACCTGCTTTACCACCTGAGGTATTATTCTTTAATTTGCTGCATCTTCCTTTGCCGCACCTATAAAGGGAGAGAAAACAGCAAGTTAAACTCATGCAACTTTTACCGGACAGTGTTTGGTAATACAGACTCTTACCTGAACGCCATCAGCTGCCTCCAGGCAATATTCTTTTGGACCCAGCTGCAACCTAACGAGGGAATGGAACAAGAGTGAACATCGGACATATTGAACTCTTTGAACTTTATAGACACTGGAGTTAATATTCCTCCGGTACTCCTCCAGTACCTTCAACCCAGTGAAGTAACTGGTATCTACGCACCCCTGCATGCCAGGCAGGATGGAGAGCTCATCATTTAAAAACATAAGGTGAGATTACCAAAAGGGGATATCGGAGGTGATTAGTGGGGAGAACGAGAACTGTTGGGTGGCCATCACTAAAGTCCACGGGTGGCTAAATCCCTTTCTCCACTTGCAGGAGAATACTTCTACGAGTCCAGCAGACAAGATTAGGCGGGCCAGTCCAGACTGTCATCTCTTCACTACGCATCACGTTGGTGGAGACAGCAGCTGTCCGGGTCCGATCGACGCCCCTGTGGGAACCAGGTGAGCATAACATGTGTTCCGTATATTCTTTGGTAGGTCATTCCAGGTTTTCAGTGCATGGTGAAAGAAAGAGGATCCTCTGAGCCTAACTTTTCCTTTGCAGGAGTATCTTATTTGTATTATGTATTTGAACCAAGTAAATATATATATGTATTTAGTTTAATAGTGTTGTGTGATACATCTACCTGCTTCTAGTCATTTTCCTATAGTGTGCTTTGGCCATAATTAAAAACCTGTATTTATATACATCCTGTCTAAGTGTAATCTATGATTGCCATTGTGTGACCTCATTGTGGACCCTTTACAAGCTCACCCCCTCTGTAGAACTTAGCCTAGACTGCCTGTCACTGCTACCGAAACTGGTTTGGCTGCAGCTTCCCAGAGTTGTTCCTGTCACAATATAGGTTGGCCTTCTATACATCTGTCCGCCAGACCAGAGTATTGAAAATCAGTCCTAACATAGGTTGACCATCCCTAAGTGCAGCGGTAGTCGCAGAGAGCACGGTCCCAATCCTTTCCAAGAGGGAATTTCTGTAATGCAGACCAGCCAGAGCTCCAGGATGATCGGCGGTGATATCCCTGGCCTTGGGCGGCTGTCCCTCATTTGGGTCGACTGCCCACAATCCCAGCAGCTGTTCCAGGGAGCCTCAGCAGGGTCCCCATCCGTTCCAAGAGGGAGAAGCTGAAACGCAACCCAGCCAGAGGTCCAGGGTGGTAGGGGGTCATGTCCCTGGCCTTGGGCGGCTGGCTCCCATATGGGTTGAATGCCCCAAAGCCCAGCGGGGGATTCCAGGGATGCCCAGCACATTCCCCGTCATTTATCGAAGGGAGAAGTTGTAACGCATGCCAGCCAGAGTTCCAGGATACTTGGGGGGGTTATATCCCTGGCCTCGGGCACCTGTCTCCCAAGGCCATGGATATTACAGCCTTTGCATCCGGGGAAGAATGGGGACCATGGTGGGGCTCCCCGGAACTGCTGGTGGACTTGGGGACGGTAGACCCGCATGGAAGCTGGGTGCTCAAGGCCAGAGACATCACTTCAGACCATCCTGGAATTATGACTTGCCTGCGTAACAGCTTTTCTCTCTGGGAAATGACAGGGACCCTGCTGGGGCTCCCTGGAATGCTGCTGGGCTTGGTATTGGTCATTCCACATGGAAGACAGCAGCCACCCAAGGCCAGGGACATCACCCCCAACCATCCTGTAGCTCTGGCTGGCCTACGTTACAGCATTTCCCCACCAGGTAGGCCCGGCAGTGTGCCAATCCCTACCGGAGGGAAATGCTGTAACGCAGCCCAGCCAGAACTCCAGAATGATTAGGCATCGATCTTCCCGGCCTTGGGCATTCATTTCCCAAGCGGGTGTACCACCCCCAAGCATAGCAGCAGTTGCAGGGAGCCCCGGCATGGTCCACATCCGTTCCAAGGGGAATTCTGTAAAGCAGCCCAGCTGCAGCACCGGGAAGGTCGGGGTTGATGCCCCCGGCCACCGGTCTCCCATGTGGGTCAATCATCCCCAAGCACAGTGGCACTCCCAGGGTCCCCCGGCAGGATCCCTGACCTTTCCTGAGGGAGCTGTAACGCGGGCCAGCCAGAGCTCCAGGATAGTTGGGGGTAATGTCCCTGGCCTTGGGCTGCTGTCTCCCATGTGGGTTGACCATACGCAAGCCCAGGCTTGACCTTTGGCTGGGCTGTGTTACAGATTTTCCTTCTGGGGAGGAATGAGGATCCTGCTGGAGCTCCCCGGAACTGCAGCTGGACTTTGGGACGGTCGACACACATAAGTGGCAGGGGCCAGAGGCATCACCTCTGACCATCTGGGGTTCTGGCTGGCCTGCGTTGAGGCTTTTCCCTCTAGGAAATGATTGGGAACCTTCCAGTGTTTCCTGGAACCGCTGCTGTGCCTTCGTGGAACCACTGCTGAGCTTGGTGATGGTTAACCTAAATGGGAGACAGCCACCCAAGGCCAGGGATATCACACCCAACCATTTTGAAGCTCTGGCTGGGCTGCGTTATAGAATTTCCCCCAAGAAGGGATGGGGACACTGCCAGTGCTCCCTAGGACTGTGGTTGGGCTTGGGGACAGTAGACCCACATTGGAAATGAATGCCCAAGACTGGGGGCATAACCCCTAACCGCCCTGGAGGTCTGGCTGGGCTGCATTACAGCTTTTCCCTCCAGGGAGGGATTGGCACACTCCCAGGCCTATCTGTCATGGCCACTTGCCCAGGGTCACAAGAGTGGTACCCATCAAGCGGAGGGAGCAGGGGGTATCATGGGTCACGCACGTCCCGTTGGGAGGCCTAATTTACACGTGGGGGGCCTAGTTGGACACAATACTGGCGCCTTTGGCACCAGGCTCATGGAAGGATTTAAATCAGACATTTCCATTATGGACAGAAGTGCTTAGAATGAACAGGAACTCTTTTATTATGAGCACGAATACTCTCAAGGACTCTCATTTGTGTAACTAGTCCGGGTGTGGTCTCCATCTGCACGTGTAACTTCTAGGAGTGGCAGGGTGTGTGGCATGCAGAACTTGCTAGGGGACGTGGCCTTAAGAGCTCAGCTATAAAAGCCAGCCCAACCCCAAGGCACACTCTTCGCGTTATTCTGCACCTCCGTGCAGCGTAACGCTCACCGTCGTCTAGGGTTCATCTTGCCTGGAGTTATTCTGCCATCTTCATCCGTGCTTGTCACTGGAGAATCCTGCTCTCACCTGTATGCTTCCTCTTGGCACCGCGGCTCACCTGCAAACATCTCAGGGTGTAGACATCTTCTTCCTGGCAACACGGCACACTGGCAAACACCCCAGAACGCAGACAGCATCCTCTAGGTACCGCGGCACAACGCGCTCCATCCGAACTTGCCGCACCTGCAAAGAAAAGACAAAGGACAAGGTTTGACACTTAACAGAAATTACGTTAAGGGCTTGCTGCCATTAAAACCTCGCGCCTTCCCTAAAGCCATCACTCACCTGCTGCTGGACATCGCGGTTGCATCCATCTTCCGCTCAGCCGCGTTCCGTGCCTCCACAGCCGTTGTTAGGTGCATTTCCACCTATTTGGGAGAAAACAGAGAGAAACGTTATTCAGGGCAAAACAACCACATTGAGAGCAACAACATCAAGACATTGAGAAGGAAAAGACACAGACATTGAAAGAAAGCAGAAAGGGGAACTTAGTCGCAGCTGGACTGGACTAATACTCCGGAATCAGTGAAGGAACTATATTCAATCAACAAGCGCCCCTGCCAGAAGTAGCAGGACGGAGAGCTCATCATTCACATTAACCAGGTGAGCCTTATGGGCCGGTACATGCCCACAGAAATCGCACATTGGGTTGAAGGGGTTGGGAGATACCACAGTCACCTACCAGCGCATTCACGTTTTCCCATATCCACGCAGGAGCAGTGCCATCAATTGTCGTCGCCCATAGCTGATCCGCAGGGGACGAAACCAGAAGGGGGAGATCTAACACCAGGGAGGGCTGCAACCGTGACCCAACGCCTCCACAGAGACCAGGTGAGCATAACAGAATGCAAAGCCTCAACAACTCTCTGCCTGGGTGTTATGGAAACTTCTGAGACAGATCTGTTGGCCCAACTACTAGGGGAATTACGGGCTGAAGTGCATGCCTCACGACAAGAGACCAGTGCATTAAGGCGGGATCTTATCATAACTCGAGAGAGAACCGATGATAGAGCAAGGCAGCTGCTACAGGCACAAGCAGGACAGGTTCCCTTGCCTGGGATAAGCCACGCTGCTCTGCCACAACAATCCACACAAGTTCAAGTAGTCCTTCCAGTGGCAGTCCCCTTAGCCCTGCCCAAACGCTTCAATGGTTCGCCATATTCATGAACCAATGTCGCCTACATTTCTTATGCAGGCCGGGAGCCTTGCCTAATGATCAAGCCAAAGTGGCATTTATACTTTCATATCTAGGGGGTAATGCGGCGGACTGGTCAATGCCATTAGTAACCTAAGATGATCCTTTGCTTCAGAACTTTGGGCGTTTCCAACACGAAATGGAGAAATTGTTTGCCCGACATGCTCAGGGACAAGCCCTGGACAACGAACTACTGTCACTCAGACAGGGAAATCGAGATCTATTAACCTACATTGCATCTTTCAATCGTCTCGTAGCTCAAACCAATTAGCCAGAAGAGAAAAGAACTACACTCTTTTATCAAGGGCTACAACGGGAACTTAAGGATATGTTGGCGCAAGTGGTGAACCCACCTGAGGGGTGTGTAGACTACATAGACCTCACAGTGCAACTCGACCATAGGTTGCAGAATAGGAAAATGGATCGAGGCAGAACAGAAGGGAAGACTGTTTTTGTGCGACCCCACGAGACCCACACCAAAACACATGAACACTCGGAACTACTGCAAATAGGTGGGTTAAGGAGTCCGCTAACCAAGGCAGAAAGAGAAAAAAGAAGACAACAACAACTTTGTCTATATTGTGGGAAAGCAGGCCATTTCCTCTGCGATTGCCAAGTGAAACCTCCAAAGAAAATGGTTGGGGCAACCGATAGAAACGGCGACGAAGAAGAAGAAACACCAGACTCTGGGAAACTCCAACGCCCGGCAAGCCAGGGGGTCCGATTGTCAAGGCGAGAAAAAGGAATGCGCACAGACCTCACATCTAGTCCTTCCGGTACTTTTGGTAAATCACAAACAGCCGTCAAAAATACATGCCTTGGAGGCATACATTGACATTGGGGCAGTAGGAAACTACATTGACCAAGATCTGGCAACACAGCCTTCCTCTTCAACAAAAGCAGAAATCGGAAAATGTCATGGCAGTGGATGGATCTCGGTTATCATCCGGCCCGCTGACAAAATGCACAGAGAAGTTAAGCTTCTGTTGCAGGAAGGACACCAAGAAGACATCATTTTTTATCTCATCGGTGCTCCTCAGTTCCAGATAATATTGGGGATGCCCTGGCTAGGGACCCATAATCTTAAAATCGACTGGCGAAAACAAGTTCTGACCTTTCCTCAAGACTGCGTCGACACCTGCTATACCAAAGACGCCATCAACCAAAGACCTAAGAAGAGCATCGTGCTGGGCCTCACTGGCACCTTACCACCTGAATATCACTGTTACCAGGATGTCTTTCAAAAAGAACAAGCTAACGTCTTGCCCCCGCGCAGACCATACAATTGCCAAATAGACCTTGTACCTGGAGCCCAAATACCCTGCAGCCGGATTTACGCCTTAACGGAGCAAGAACACCAACATCTTAAAACGTACCTGAATCAGTATCTGGCAAATGGTTTTATCCGCCCATCCAAGTCTCCTGCCTCCTCGCCCCTCTTCTTCATGCCCAAGAAGGAGTGGGACCTGAGGACCTGTATTGACTACAGAGCGATCAACCAAATTACCGTAAATTAACGCTATCCTTGGCCACTTATACCCAAGCTCCTAGACCAAGTGAAACACGCTCAGATTTACACCAAGTTGGATTTGCAAGGGGCCTACCACCTTGTGAGAGTAAAAAAAGGAGACAAATGGAAGATGGTCTTTCGCACAAAGCATGGCCTCTTCGAATACCAAGTCATGCCTTTTGGGTAATGCAACGCCCTTGTGGCGTTCCAATTCTTTATGAATGATGTACTCTGTGAGTTATTGGACATTTGCACACTTGTCTACATAGATGACATTCTCATCTACTCCAATTCCAAGGAAGAACATGTCGGTCATGTCCAAGCAGTTAATTATATGCCAAGCTGGAAAAAAAATTCTTCCATGTGACCGAAGACTAATTTCTGGTTTCATGCTCACACCGCAGGGAGTGCATATGGACACACGGAAAGCTGACGCAATTCTCCAGTGGCCCTCACCAACTTCCACGAAAGGAGTACAAAGTGTGCTCGGCTTCGCTAATTTCTACCGTCGATTCATTCCTGGGTTCTCGCAAATAGTTCATACAATCACTTCATTACTGAGGAAGAACAAGAAATTCCATTGGTCCACAGAAGCTGAAGAAGCCTTCCAGAAACTGAAGCTAGCATTTACCACAGCACTGGTTCTTCGACACCCCCGTCCAGACCTACCATACATAGTAGAAACCAACGCTTCAAACATAGCCATGGGAGCTGTGTTATCCCAAAGAGACCCGGAAACAGGACAGCTACATCCAGTCGCATTCTGGTCCCGCAAATTCTCGGCTCCCAAACTGAACTACGCAATCTCGGATAAGGAACTACTGGCAATCAAAGCTGCATTTAATGCATGGAGACATTGGGCCTCATTACGAGTCCGGCGGTAACCACAGCAGTAAAACCGCCAGGTTACCGCCAGACTCGTCTTACCATTCCGCCTCCCTGATTCCCAGAATTACCGGGGCATTACAACCCCGGTTTTCCGGGAATCACGGAGGCGGAATGGTGTTAATCCCCATTCCCATTGAGTCCTATGGGACTCGATGGGAATGGGGATCATGGAAACACCGGCAGCATCTCGTAATGCTGCCGGTGTTTCCTCATCCGCCTGTAGGCGGGCGGTGTTAAACCCGCCAGGTCAGACCTGGCGGGAACCTCACCTCCCGCCAGCAGGAGTCGGGATCAGGCGGTCCGGAAACAACGGTGGCGGCGGGTTTACCGCCACCGTTATTTACGGACCGCCTGAGTTATAATGAGGCCCATTATCTCCTTGGGGCATGACACACGGTCACAGTCATCACAGATCATCGTAACTTACAATATTCAAAGACTGCCAAAGCGCAATCCTCACGCCAACTTCGTTGGGTGCTCTTTTTCGCAGAATACAACTATATTATTACCTATAGACCTGGAGTGCGGAATGGAAAAGCAGACGCATTATCACATATGAGTGAGGAAAAAGAGGCCTTTACAGCATCCGATCCCGTGGCCCTCATTTCTGAAGAACGAATTCAAACCACAATCGCCGTTACCACGTGTGTAGGTGACTTAAAAACCAGTTTACAGTCACAGATGACTCAGGTAAAACAACAGGAATGGCTTTTAAAGGGAGACCGGTACACCATCGAGAACAATTTACCATATTTCCAAGGACGGTTATATATCCAGGACAAGAAACTGCAAACTCAAATCATCACAAACTACCATGATTCATTAGTGGAAGGATATCCAATTATTGGTGGCCCACTTGGAGGAAAGACGTTGCCCGATTTGTTACAACCATGGTGTCTGTGCACAGCACAAATCTCAGAAGCAAAACCCTGATGGGTTACTATGTCCGTCAATGATTCCACCTGCACCTTGGCATACACTATCGATGGACTTTATCACGGATCTTCCTCCCTGAAATGATTACAACACCATCTTAGTCATTGCAGATTTATTCTCAAAAATTGCTCATTTCATCCCTCTGAAAGGACTTCCAACTTCACCAACTCTCGCCACTGTGTCCTCGGAACAAATTGTCCGGTTACATGGATTTCCATCAATCTTCATATCGGATTGTGGGACTCAATTTGTTTCTGCCTTTTGGAGAAGGTGTTGTGCTATTGCCAAAATCGACCTCCGGTTATCCACCAGCCACCACCCTCAAACCGATGGACAAACCGAGTGAACCAATCAGACGCTAGAACAATATTTGAGATGTATGCTTCAGAACTCCGAAAACTCCTGGAAAGACCTACTTTGGGTAGCCGAGTATGCCTACAACAATTCGGTTCATACAAGCACAGGACAAACTCCATTCTATACTCTACACGGGAGACATCCACGGACATCAGTGTTTGATCCACCTGACACATTGGAAATGCCAGCAATAAAAACCTTACACAAATCCATCATTCAGGTTCTTGAAGAAGCAACAGAACAATTGAACAAGGCAAAGGAAAGACAAAAACTGTTTGCTGGCCGACACCGAAAAGAAGCTCCCAATTACCAAATTGGAGATAGTCTGGTTAGCATCTAGACGCATACCTTTGAAAGGACCACAGGCCTTCCGCCCCAGATATCTGGGCCCCTGTACTATGAAACCGATATTTAACCCTGCCGCCATGAAATTGGAGTTACCATCGCACATAAAAATCAACCCGGTATTTCATGTTTCACTCTTTAAACCCATCTAACCAAATAGAAGGATTGATTCTCCGCCAGAGCCCGAATTACTAAATGGAGAAACCGAATACGAAGTTAAGTCTATCCTGGATTCCAAGGTGGTTCGATCCAAACTGTGTTCTCTAATAGACTGGAAAGGATACGAACCTCAAGACGGAACCTGGGAATCCAGTAAATATGTTCATGCCCCTCGATTGCTCAGACAATTCCATCGTAATAACCCCACCAAACCAGGGCCAGGAGGAGGACCACCCTTGAGAGGAGCCTTGAGGGGGAGTGCTGTCCTGGCCACTTGCCCAGGATCACAAGAGTGGTACCATCAAGCGGAGGGAGCAGGGGGTATCATAGGTCACGCATGTCCCGCTGGGACATTTACACATGGGGGGCCTAGTTGGACACAGTCCTTTATGGACAGAAGTGCTTAGAATGAACAAGAACTCTTTTATTATGAGCAAGAATACTCTCAAGAACTCTCATTTGTGTAACTAGTCCAGGTGTACCCTCCATCTGCATCTGCACGTGCAACTTCTAGGAGTGGCAGGGTGTGGCATGCAGAACTTGCTAGTGGGCGTGGCCTTAAGAGCTCAGCTATAAAAGCCAGCCAACCCCAAGGCACACGCTTCGCGTTATTCTGCACCTCAGTGCAGCGTAACGCTCAGTCACCTGGGATTCATCTTACCTTGAGTTATCCTGCCATCTTCATCCGTGCCTGTCACTGGAGAATACTGCTCTCACCTGTACACTTCCTCCTGGCACCGCGGCTCACCTGCAAACATCTCGGAGCGCAGACATCTTCCTCCTGGCACCGCAGCTCACCTGCAAACATCTCGGAGCGCAGACATTATCTTCCTGGCGCCACGGCTCACCTGCAAACATCTCGGAGTGTAGACTTCTTCCTGGCAACGCGGCTCACTGGCAAACACCCCGGAATGCAGACAGCATCATCTAGGCACAGTGGCACGACGGGCTCCATCCGAACTTGCCGCACCTGCAAAGAAAAGACAAAAGACAAGGTTAGACACTTAACAGACATTACGTTAAGGGCTTGCCGCCATTAAAATCTTGCGCATTCCCTAAAGCCATCCCTCACCTGCTGCTGGACATCGCGGTTGCATCCATCTTCGGCTCAGCCGCGTTCCGCACCTACGCAGCCGTTGTTAGGTGCATTTCCACCTATTTGGGAGAAAACAGAGAAACGTTATTCAGTGCAAAACAACCACATTGTGAGCAACAACATCTAGACATTGAGAGGGAAAAGACACAGACATTGAAAGAAAGCAGAAAGAGGAGAAAGGACAAAAGACATTGAGAGAAAGCAGAAAGAGGAACTTAGTCGCAGTCGGACTGGACTAATACTCCGGAATCAGTGAAGGAACTAGATTCCATCAACAAGCGCCCCTGCCAGAAGTAGCAGGACGGAGAGCTCATCATTCACATTAACCAGGTGAGCCTTATGTGCCGGTACGTGCCCACAGAAATCGCATCTTGGGTCGAAGGGGTTGGGAGATACCACAGTCACCTACCAGTGCATTCACGTTTTCCCATATCCACGCAGGAGCAGTGCCACCAATTGTCGCCGCCCATAGCTGATCCACAGGGGACAAAACCAGAAGGGGGAGATCTAACACCAGGGAGGGCTGCAACTGTGCCCGAATGTCTCCGCAGAGACCAGGTGAGCGTTACACTATCTGGTGGGGAAACGCTGTAACCCAGCCCAGCCAGAACTCCAGGACTGTTAGGGGTGATGTCCCCGACCTTGGGCATTTGTTTCTCATGTGGGTCTACTGTCCCCAAGCACAACGACAGTCCCAGGGAGCCCCGTCAGGGTCCGCGTCCATTCCTGGAGGGAAAAGCTATAATGCAGGCCAGCCAGAGCTCCAGGATGGTGGGGGTGATGCCCCTGGCCTTGGCAGCGGTCTCCCATGTGGGTTGACTGTCCCTAAGCCCAGCAGTGGAGCCAGGAAGCCCCGGCAGGGTCCTGGTCCTTTCCCGGAGAGAAAGTGTGTAACGCAGTGCAGCCTGGGCTTGCGAACTGTCGATCCACATGGGAGACGGGTGCCCCAGGCCGGAGATATTACCTCCGACTATCCTGCAATTCTGGCTGGCCTGCTTTACAGCTTTTCCCTCTGGGAAAGGACTGGAACCCTGCTGGGGCTCCTTGGAACCACTGCTGGTCTTAGGGATGGTCAAACCACATGCAAGACGGCCACCCAAGGACAGGGACATTACCCCCGACCATCCTTGAGCGCTGGCTGGGCTGCATTATAGAATTTCCCAGGGGAAGGGAAGGGGACCCTGCCGGGGCTCCCTGGGACTGCCGCTGTTCTTGGGGATGGTCACCCCATATGGGAGACAGTCACCCAAGACCAGGGACATCTCCCCTGACCATCCTGGAGCTCTGGTTGGTCTGTGTTACAGGTTCTCACCACCAGGGAGCCCAGGCAGTGTGCCAATACCTCCCCAGAGGGAAAATATGTAACGCAGCCCAGCCAGAACTCCAGAACGGTTTGAGGTGATGTCCCCAGCCTTAGGCATCTGTCTCCCATGTGGGTCTACCGTCTCCAAGCACAGCGGCAGGCACAGGGAGCACCGGCAGGGATCCCATCCCTTTCCAGAGGGAAATTCTGTAATGCAGCCCAACCAGAGCTCCAGACCTTCCTTGTTTGTAATGCATCTGGAAGTTGAGTTGATCTTTGGCCATATTGATATTGATATTTTACTTCTATCACGCTCTTACACAAGTGTTTCAGAGCGTGACAAAGCAAGGGGGAGACAGAGGAGAACAAAACAACGATCTTACTAGGCCCAGTGACATTTAGAACGCGCAAGTGCATGTGAGAGGGGGAGGGGGAAAGTGCAAGGAAGGGGGGAGAAGTGGAAAGTGCACAGCCAACCATGTCTGGTCCTTGAAGGGGTGCCCTAGATCCGCCTCCCACCGAGGTCTGACCATCAGCATGTCCTCTTGAAGTAATCGGTACGACCTGGTGACATGCCCCTGGCGTGAGCCGTCCTGGAGCGCATGCTCGAGAGGATACAAGTCCGGCTGCGAGGTCCATTGCCTAATCTGAGCATGTGAATCTCTCCTTCTCTGCCAGATGAAAGCGGCTCTTGCATTCCTCGAAGCAGAGCGGGGTGCCGCCTTCGTAGAGTTGTGAGAGTGTCCGAAGGCCTCCTCTGGACCATCCGCTAAAGTTTGCTGTATCCATTTCGGGAGAGAAATATGGATTCCGGAGGACCGGAGAGAGCGGGCTTGGGCCCTTAGGTAGCTTCTTCCTGCGCCAGGCCCATGACCATGCGTCCAAGGTTGCTTTGGTAGACAATAGCATCGTTGGCCAACGACTGCGAATAACGCCTGCGATATGTAACAGGGAGTTTAGCTGAAGCTGACTTTTGGCTTGTTTGATGCGTGTCCATTTCGGGGGAGTTACTCGTTCCACCCAAGCCGAGGCGCTTGAGAGCTAAACTGCTATGAAATAGTTCATGAGGTTGGCAAGACCCATGCCTCCCCACTTGGCTACTCCCGTCATGACTCATCGGGATTCTGACCCAGCGCCCCTTCCAGGCGAATTTCGAGAGTTTCTTTTGCAGCTGCACCAAGGGTTGTTTCGGGGGTGGGTAGGGGGAACCGGCAGGGTAGAGCATAAGTATAGGAGTCTAGGAAGGAGGTCCATCTTGCATGCTGTAACCATGCCCAGCAGAGAGATTTCTTGGCCGTCCCAGCACTTCAAGTCATTCTCCAGCTCCCTAAATGGGGGGGGGAGTTTGCTCCATACAACTGTTTCGGGTCAGCTGTGAGACTTATCCCCAGGTAAGCCGAGGATGTGGTGCTCCATGACAGCAGGCAGTGCGTCTGGAGGATTGACATGAAGGATGTATCTAAGTTAATCCTCAGTGCCTCCGATTTAGAGTAGTTTATCTTGAATCCAGCCACTTATTCTAAGGCTTTCAGTTCGTCCAGGATGGCGGGAAGAGAGGACTGACAGCCGGTGATGGAGATCATCACATCATCAGCATACAGGGAGATCTTAAACTGCTCGCCGTTTATGTCTATCTTGTCATTCAAGGGCGAAGATCAGCGGGGAGAGTCGGCAGCCCTGTCTTGTCCCGCACGAGAGCGAGATCGGGGTTGAGGTCTTTTGGTTCACTCTCAGTGACGTCCTTGGGGCTTGGTAATTGGCTAACAGCATCCTGCGGAATGAGGAGCCAAATTGGAATGCGTCCAGCGTCAGTCGCATAAAGTTCCAATCCACCCTGTCAATGTCATGACTTGCCATCTACGCCCTTTCTGGACTTCCTGGTCTTCCTGGTCCATGAGGCACCGTACCGCTGGAGCCATACTCTTCTCAACATGGCCGGCGCATCAGCCACGCTGCGCTCTAACGTTTATGCCAGAGCCATGGTTCCCTAGAAAAAGGAAACGCCCATGCGGCGCTCTGCGTCTCAACTCTCCTTTTCGAGTTTGCTGCTAGTGTGCTCACCGTTCCCTTCCCTTCCTCGTATCATTGTTCAGATACCATCCATATTTTACCTTCCTTCATTCCTGGATCATTGAAGCGACCCACTGCCTTCTCCGAGGCCGTTCCACTCATTCCTTCCTGGGTCCCCCTTCCCTTGCTCCCGTGCTCGCAACTCCATTGCTATACTTGCGAGTAGTGTTTCCCTTCTTGGTTCTGTGCTTACTCCCGGACATTGACTGCTCTTACCATCCTGGAATCCGGAACTCTTCCTCTGAGTCTATTCTCGTTCCAAGCTGGATACGGAGGACCACCAGCCTACCTGTTCAAGTCCCGGACATCCCGGAGAATAGAGAAATCTACAAAGAAGAAAGACACAAAGGACAAACAGGTAAGACCGGGGGTAGTGTGTGACAGTCAAAGGCTTTAGTGGCGTTCAGGGTTCGGATTGCTAGGCCCTGCCGATTTTCGGTGGCCACCTCGATGAGATTGAGGGCTGGTCTAATGTTGTCCTCTGTGCTCCTCTCTTTGATGAATCCTGCTTGGTCCTGGTCTATGATGGATGGTAGGACCAGCGGCAGCCTATTTGCCAGCACTTTCGAATATTCGTTTGCGTCCACATTAAGGCGAGATATAGGCCTCGGCACGGATGAGCGGGGTGGGTTGGGGGGGAGTGGGCAGGATACCAGTGAATTATGGGGGAGCTAAAATTGCTAACATGGAACGTCAGGGGTCTCAATAGCTATCTAAAACGGAATAAAGTCATGCTATACTTGAGAAGGCAAAAGATAGACATCGCATTGTTGCAAGAAACGCATTTGACCCGAGATAAACTGGAGTTGGTAAAGAAAAAGTGGGGTGGAACGGTGGTGGGATCCACGTACTCGGCTTATGCCAGAGGTGTACTGATCTGGGTGGCGCCACATGTCCCGTTTCAACTGAGGCAGGAAATCTTGGATACTGAGGGGCGCCTGGCTATGGTAAGAGGGGCAATCGAGAATAAAGAGATGTGTGTAGTGAACACGTATGCCCCGAACCAGGGCACGGCAGAGTACTATCGGACTATGAGTGCCAGCCTGAGCTGGTGTGTTGGGAGTGCGGTGTTCTGGGGAGGGGATTTTAACTGTGTGTTGGAGCCGGGGATGGATAGATCCGACGATAAAGTGACTAGGCCCGCCCCGGCAGCCCGGGCGCTGCGGACGCTGCTGCGAGACTTCGAGCTCGAGGATGTGTGGAGGACTAAGCACCCCAATGTGAGACAGTACTCACACTACTCGGCCCCGCAGCAGTTGCACACCAGGCTTGATTATATCTTTGCCACATCGGATGTCTTGACAGAGGTGTCCAGGGCGGAATATAAAGCGAGGGTCCTATCGGACCACTCGCCATTGGTGGTGGGTTGGCAATATGGCCGCCCCAGAGCGCGGATCCCGACGTGGCGTCTGCGCGCAGAGGCGCTTAAAGACCAGGTTTTCAGGGAAGATATGCGGGAGGAAATAGCTAGTTATTTCGATACCAATACTGGCAGCGTTGATTCGGCGGGAACTCTGTGGGAGGCTTTTAAGGTTGTGATGCGAGGGGTGGCGATTGCCAAATCGAAAGGCTTGCAGAATGGGGTCCTGGTTGATTTACAGAGGGCAGAAAGCCAGTTGGAACGGGCGTTGAAGAGCGAGCCCATAGACAACGAGCTGGTGCTTAAACTGCAACAACAGTGTACGGAACATTGGGGGAGGCTCTGTAACCTAAACTATAAAAAATATATTGAGAGACAACACGCGGGAGGAGACAAAACGGGCCGTCTCCTGGCATGGCTATATAAGAAAGAAACCCCGAGACCCCCGATTAGGACGATTACTAGAGAGGATGGGAAGCAGATAGATACCCAAGAGGGCATAAACGAACAATTTGTGAATTACTATAGGGAATTGTACGGGGATCCGGGGGGCGGTGACCGGGAGGATATGCTGGAGACCCTGCAAGATATTGGGCTGCCCAGGATAAGCACGGAAGAAAGAGAGGAATTAGATGCCCCGATAACATTGGAGGAGTTGGAGGCGGTTGTCCGGCAACTACCCACTAGTAAGACCCCAGGGACGGACGGCCTGCCCAGCGAATTTTACAAAACCTTTGGAGCGGAAGTGCTCCCCCCGATGCTTGATATGCTCAATGAGGCGTTCGAGACGGGGAGGTTGCCGGAATCGCTCAGAGAGGCGGTCATTGTACCGCTCCCTAAGCCCAATAAACCCAGGCATAGTTGTGGGTCGTACAGGCCAGTATCTATGCTGAATCAGGACAGCAAGATACTAACGGCTGTCCTGGCAAACAGACTGCGGAGGGTGATAGGCAAACTGGTACACCCGGACCAAACAGGGTATGTCCCGGGGAGGAATATTACCCAAAACCACAGACGCCTCCACCGGGTGATAGAGATGGGATCCATTAGCGACGGGGAAATGGCGATAGTGTCGTTGGATGCTGTAAAGGCCTTCGATTCGGTTAATTGGGGGTGGCTGCTGACGGCCTTGAGAGAATACGGACTGGGTCCAAGATACGTTAGATGGGCGGAGCTGCTGTATAGTGCTCCACTGGCCAGGGTCCGGACGGGGGCAATCATATCCGAGAGATGGCAACTCAGCAGAGGCACTAGACAGGGGTGTCCTTGGTCCCCGATGCTGTATATCCTGGCCCTGGAACCCCTGGCACTGTACCTGCGGCAGCAGTACGACATTGTGGGTATTGAGATTGGGAGGGAAAAGCATCTGATATCCCTGTATGCGGACGACTTGTTATTGTACCTGAGTCATCCGGAGGAGAATTTACAGTATATCCTGGACGTGATGGGGAGATATGCGAGGTTGTCAGGCATAGCGGTCAACCCCCAGAAGTCGAACATTTTCCCATTGGGCTGCTATACGGGTGTCCCCATAGAGAGGCTGCCGGTGCTACAGGTGCCCTGGGCAGTTAACACGTTTCGTTACCTGGGAATAGATGTCTACCACACGGTAGAGAAAGAACATAAGTGTAATACTGAGATGGCTGTTGAGAAGATACGCGCATGCATGAGTTTCTGGCAGAAGTTGCCCCTGGCGATGATGGGGCGTGGAGCAATGATTAAAATGGTGGTTCTGCCTAGGCTGCTACACTACTTTAGTAACATCCCATATATGATCCCTAAGGGTTTTTTTGCTAAAATAAATGGGGTTTGCAGAGAGTTCCTGTGGCATGGCACTCGAAACAGGGTAGCACTCTGGAAGTTGCAGAACTCTCATGAAAAAGGGGGAGTTAGACTCCCAAACTTTGAGGCTTATTACATAGCGAGCCAACTACAGTTTGTATCCAAATGGCTTTCCGACGAAGAGACCCCAGAACTTAGATTATTCGGGCATGATTGTGCCCCTTTTTTCCTGAAGGAGGTCATTTGGTTGCCAGAAACTGTTACGAGAAAGTACCCGGCGATGGTGAGGCTGGGATGGAAGATGTGGAGACGAGCATGCAAACTGATGGGAGACCCACTCCCGTGTTCTCCGCAGATTCCACTAGTTGCCCTGGCGGGGGTAGACGGACAGCTGAGGGGGATTATTAGGACCTATTGGGAATCTGTGGGGTTGGTGACATTGGGTGATGTGTGGCAGGAGGGTGCCATCAGAGCGTTTGAGGAACTTAGCGGGGAGGTTGGATTACATGGAGGCCAATATGTAACATACCACAGATTGGGGAGGAAAATTCGGGAACTATGGCCTGAATTTACCTTGGCAGACGAATCGGAGGTTACGCTGGAAGGGATATACGACACGACGGAAGGGGGACATGAGATCTCTAGGTTGTATGAGATGGTGATGTTGAAGGTTGGGAAGGAATTGACAGGCCTACGATCGGAATGGGAGTGCGAGGTGGGGACCCAGATGGGAGATGGGATGTGGGAACGGGCTCTAAGATACCACAGGAAAGTATCTCGAAATGCCAGACTGCAGCAGGTACAGCTATATGTCACGCACAGAGCGTATATGACCCCACTGCGGATATCCAAATTCCGGAATGCGGGCAGACAGGCGTGCCCTAAATGCGACGAAGAAAATGCGGACATGACGCATATGTTCTGGGCATGCCCAATGATCGAGGGGTTCTGGAGGGAGGTGGCGCGCAAGCTAGGAGAGAAAGGGGTCACGCTTGCCATAGACACCGCCTGGGCATGCCTGCTGGGTGGGTTTTCCAGACCTAGGAAGCAGAAACATGTGTGTAAACTGAAAGACTTGGCGTATGTGCTGGCCAAACGGAGAATAGCCATGGGCTGGAAAAAATGTAGCAAGCCACGGGTTGAGGTGTGGTGGAATGACCTACAGAAATGGGCGGAGGCCGAGACAGCAGTGTGGCAGGAGGCGAGTTGTATGTCTTGGGAGGAGGAACTGGCCTCTTTGATGGCATGGAGGACTTTGATATCTTGCATATTTGGGACAGGGATGGCTTCGGGAGGGTCGGATGACAACGAGGCCCGCTCATGTGCGGCAGATACGGAATGTGACATGGAAACTGGCTCGCGAGGGGGGAGGGATCAGGGAGGTAGTGCGCACTAATGATTAAATGCTTTATTGTAATATTGTTAATTGCACTACGGTTTGGTTTGTATTGTTGTTTGTGTTGAAAAATCAATAAACTTTTTTAAAAAAAAAAAAAAAAAAAAGATATAGGCCTATATGATGAGCACTCCTTCGGGTCCTAGCCGGGTTTCAGGAGCATGATTGTAGTGGACTCCTGCATGGTTATGGTGCCTGTGTCTCAGAATGAGTTAGAGAGCTCTGTTATTGGGCCCAGGAGAAGGGGGCGAAAGAGTTTATACAACTTAGGTGGGAAGCCATCCGGTCCTGAGGCCCTGGGTTTCAGAGTTTTAAGTACTTTCTCAATCGCTTCAGCCGTGATGGGGGCCTCCAGGGAGGTTCTGTTTCCGAAATGTGCAGAAATCTGGGACACGTTTTAAATTGTTCTTGTTGTGCTTGTGGGCGAGGGGAAGAGGTTATTGTGTGTCTGCCAGCTGGGCTGGGCAGTGTCATTGAGCCCTAGCAGGGTCCCCATCCATTTCTGGAGTGAAATTCAGCAACAAAGCCCAGTCAGAGCTCCAGGATGGTCTGGGGTGATGTCCCAGGCCTTGGGCACCCGTCTCCCACGTGGGTCGACCATCCCTAATCCCAGCCTTGAGGTCTGGCTGGGCTGCATTACAGCCTTTCCCTCTGGGAAAGAATGGGGACCCTGCCAGGGTTCCCTGAAACGGCCCCTGTACTTGGGGATTGTCGACCACATGGGAGACAAGTACCCAAGGCACGAGACATCACCTCCGACCATCCTGGAATTCTGGCTGGCTTGCGTTACCGCTTTTCTCTCTGGGAAAGGGCGGGGACCTTGACAGGGCTCCCTGGAACTGCTGCTGGGCTTTGGGATGGTGACCCCATATGGGAGAGAGCCACCCAAGTCCAGGGACATTACCCCCTCACAACCTGAAGTTCTAGCTTGCCTGTGTGACAGCTTCTCCCCACCAGTTAACGCCGGCAGTGTGCCAATACCTCCCTGGAGGGAAAAGCTGTAATGCAGCCCAGCCAGAACTCCAGGATGGTTGGAGGTGTTGTCCCTGGCCTTGAGCATCCGTCTACCATGTGTGTCTACCATCTCCAAGCACAGCGGTATTCCCAGGTAGCCCCGGCAGGATCCCCATCTTTTCCCAGAGGGAGAAGCTGTACCATAGGCCAGCCAGAGCTCTAGGATAGTCAGGGGGTTATGTCCCTGGCTTTGGGCGGCTGTCTCCCATATGGTTTGTTAGGAAAAATTCTCTTTACTGCACCTTTCCTTCCATATTTATGGAACCCCTAAACTTGTTGCTTTTATTTTTTAATCTAACCTGTACTTTCTGCAGTACGGTGAAACCCTAAGCTTCACTGCACTGGCCTTTGCTCATATGTTATGGGGGAAATGATATGTCCTTCAGGCTGTCAGTACTGGGAAACCTGGTTTCCCTTAGTTGGGCTACTACTTTTGTGTGCGTTTGTATCACTTGTGGTAGCTTTTTTTATCATTGCACAAAGCAGATTACACTGCAGTGCAATGGGGTGCATTTTTGTTTTGCCCTTGGTTACTTTAGATGTGCTAAAAGGATAGGCTGGTGACAGCAGTGACTTTTCCCCACTTTTGGGGATTTCATTTTAGCTTTACTGTGTTTGGCTACTAACTGTGGCTACTGGTCAAACGTGGCCGTGCCACGAGATGTTTCGCCTATTCTTTTGCCATCTTGTTTTTTAGCCTTCTTCCTGGCCTCAGAGGACCATCCCCAAGTACATTGGCCCTCCAAGGGAGCGCCAGCAGGGTCCCAGGCATTTCCCAAAGGGAGAAGCTGTAACGCAGGCCAGCAAGAGCTCCAGGATTGTCGGGGGTAATGTCCCTTGCCTTGGGCGGCTGTCCATCCACAAGCCCAGCAGTGGTTCCAGGGAGCCCAGCAAGGCTCCGTTCTTTCCCAGAGTGAAAAACTGGAACATAGGCCAGCCAGAATTCTAGGATGGTTTGAGGTGATTTCTCTCCAGCCTTGGGCACTTGTCTCCCATTTGGGTCGACCGCCCCAAGTCCTGCGTCAGTTGCTGGGAGCCCCGGTATGGTCCCCATTCTGCCAGAGCTCCAGGCTGGGCTTGGGGATGGACATAGGAGATTGGTGCCCAAGGCCAGGGACATCACCCCGACCATCCTGGAGCTCTGGCTAGGCAGCATTACAGACATTTCCTAAGGGAACAGATGGGAACCCTGGTGGGGCTCCCTGGAACTGCCATTGGACTTGTGGACGGTCACCCCTTTTTCTTTTCCGCCCAGGAAGGTGTACACACACCTGTAAGGTACTGTTTTCATCCCGACACATGTGGGAAGGTAGGGCATGTGTTACCGTTGTGTTTCGTGGTGAGAATGTCTGAAATTTGTTTTTCGGAATTTACCAGGGCTTGTGGGTAATACATTCTGGGCGATTCGCGCAAGTCAGAACTCTGTGGATTCCCACGGTGGTCTTCTTTTCCTTGGTTGCTGCGACACCCCATGCCCAAATCTGTAGGTTGTCCACATGAGCAAATTCCTCCAAAATGTGTTCTCCCGACACACTTTGGGATATCAATGGTTTCGCCTTTTCCCTTTAGCCCAGGTAGGTGCACTCACACATGTGAGGTACCATTTTCATCGGGACACCTGTGGGAACGCAGGAAGGTAGGACATGTGTTGTTGGTGGCATGTTTCGGTGGGTTCCAGGTGGTAAATGTCTGGAAATTGTGGGTTATTTCCTACATTTCAGACTTTGCTGGGGCTTGTGGGTAATAAGTTATAGGGCGATTCGTGCAAGTCAGACCTCTGGATTCCCACAGGTGTCTTCTTTTCAGAAATACATGGGTTTCCCTGTTTTCCTTGGTGGTGGTGTAAAGACTGCAGGGGGGTATCTGTACTCCTGCCCTCTATATGGCAGAGTAGAAGCACAGAGCACGGCAACCAAGATTCTCTATATGGTAGGATGGACGAGCAACCAAGGCTGGTTCTTTATAGTGTAGTCCCCAAGCCCCCACAAAGGAATTGTCACATACTGTTATGTGATAACACAGTTCTTTATATAAATAAGGTTAATTATCAATAAGGTTCATTCACAATCAATAACACACTTTTTTTTTTTTTTTTTTTTTTAATTAGATTTTTATTGATTTTTCAACACAAACAACGATACAAACCAAACAGCAGTGCAATAAACAATATTTCAATAAACATTTAACCATTAGTGCGCACTACTCCCCTGATCCCTCCCCCCTCGCGAGCCATTTTCCATGTCTTGTTCCGCTTCTGTTGCACATGAGCGAGCATCGTCATCATCTGGATCTCCCAACATCCCTGTCCCGAATATGCAGGATATCAGTGTCTTCCATGCCATCAAAGAGCCCAGTTCCTCCTCCCAAGACATACAACTCGCCTCTTGCCACACCGCTGTCTCAGCCTCCGCCCATTTCTGTAGGTCATTCCACCACACCTCAACCCGTGGCTTGCTACATTTTTTCCAGGCCATGGCTATTCGTCGTTTGGCCAGCACATACGCTAAGTCTTTCAGTTTGCTTACATGTTTCTGCTGCCGAGGTCTGGGAAACCCACCCAGAAGGCATGCCCAGGCGGTGTCTATGGCAAACGTGACCCCTCTCTCTCTCAGCTTGCGCGCCGCCTCCCTCCAGAACCCCTCAATCACTGGGCACGCCCAAAACATATGCGTCATGTCCGCATTTTCTTCGTCGCATTTGGGGCACGCCTGTCTGCCTACATTCCGAAATTTGGATATCCTCAGCGGGGTCATGTACGCTCTGTGCGTGACGTACAGTTGTATTTGCTGCAGTCTGGCATTTCGAGACACTTTCCTGTGGTACCCCAAAGCCCGTTCCCACATCCCATCTCCCATTTCGATCCCCACCTCACTCTCCCATTCCAATCGTAGGCATGCCAGTTCCTTCCCAACTTTCGACATCATCATCTCATACAGCCTAGAAATTTCATGTCCCCCTTCCGTTGTATCATATATCCCCGCCATCGTAACCTCCGATTCGTCTGCCATGATATTCTCAGGCCACAGTTCCCGTATTTTCTTCCCCAATCTGTGGTATGTAACATATTGGCCTTCGTGCAATCCAATCTCCTCGCTAAGTTCCACAAACCCCTTAATAGCACCTTCCTGCCACACATCGCCCAATGTCACCAACCCCACCGATTCCCAGTAGGTCCTAATAATCTCCCTCAGCTGTCCATCCACCCCCGCCAGGGCAACCAGTGGAATTTGCGGAGAACACGGAAGTGGGTCACCCATCATTGTACATGCCCGTCTCCACACCTTCCACCCCAGCTTCACCATCGCCGGGTACCCTCTCGTGACAGCCTCGGGCAACCAAATGACCTCCTTTAAGAAAAATGGGGCACAATCTTGCCCGAATAGTCTGAGTTCTGGGGTCTCTTCGTCGGACAGCCATTTAGACACAAACTGTAGTTGGCTCGCTATGTAATACGCCTCAAAGTTTGGGAGTTTGACTCCCCCCTTTTCATGAAAGTTCTGTAACTTCCAGAGCGCTACTCTGTTACGAGTACCATGCCACAGAAACTCTCTGCAAACCCCATTTATTTTAGTGAAAAAACCCC